>NC_054848.1:69581286-69890305 GCF_018345385.1 Vulpes lagopus | reverse complement strand
CCCACCAAAAAAGGAAAATTATAGACCAATATCCCTGATGAACACGGATGTAAAAATTCTCAACAAGATACTATCCAATAGGATCCAACACTACATTAAGAAGATTATTCACCATGACCAAGTGGGACTTATCCCCTGGTATGCAAGGCTGGTTCAACACTCGTAAAGCAATCACTGTGATTGATCATATGAGCAAGAGAAAAATCAAGTACCACATTATCTTCTCAAAAGATGCAGAGAAAGCATTTGATAGAATACAGCATCCATTCCTGATCAAAACTATTGAAAGTGTAGGGATACAGGGAAACATTCCTCAGCATCTTAAAAGCCATCTACAAAAAGCCCACAGCAAATATCTTTCTCCATGGGGAAACACTGGGAGCCTTTCCCCTAGGATCAGGAACACGACAGGGATGGCCACTCTCACTGCTGCTCTTCAACATAGTACTAGAAGTCCTAGCCTCAACAATCAGGCAACAAAAAGAAATAAAAGGCATTCAAATTGGCAAAGAAGAAGTCAAACTATCCCTCTTTGCAGATGACATGATACTCTATATAGAAAACCCAAAAGACTCCACCCCAAGATTGCTAGAACTCATACAGCAATTCAGCGGTGTGCAGGATACAAAATCAATGCCCAGAAATCAGTGGCATTTCTATACAATAATAATGAGACTGAAGAAAGAGAAATTAAAGTGTCAATCCCATTCACAATTGCACCCAAAAGCATAAGATAAGAATAAACCAAACCAAAGAGGTAAAGGATCTATACCCTAAAAACTATAGAACACTTCTGAAAGAAATTGAGGAAGACACAAAGAGATGGAAAAATATTCCATGCTCATAGATTGGGAGAATTAATATTGTGAAAATGTCAATGTTACCCAGGGCAATTTACACGTTTAATGCAATCCCTATCAAAATACTATGGACTTTCTTCAGAGAGTTAGAACAAATTATTTTAAGATTTGTGTGGAATCAGAAAAGACCCGGAATAGCCAGGGGAATTTTAAAAAAGAAAACCATAGCTGGGGGCATCACAATGCCAGATATCAGGTTGTACTACAAAGCTCTGGTCATCAAGACAGTGTGGTACTGGCACAGAAACAGACACATAGATCAATGGAACAGAATAGAGATTCCAGAAGTGAACCCTCAACTTTATGGTAAACTAATATTTGACAAAGGAAGAAACACTATCGACTGGAAAAAAGACAGTCTCTTCATTAAATGGTGTTGGTATAATTGGACATCCGCATGCAGAAGAATGAAACTATTCCATTCTATAAACCATACACAAAGATAAACCTAAATGGATGAAAGATCTAAATGTGAGATAAGATTCCATCAAAATTCTAGGGGAGAACACCCCTAGAACAACCCTGAAAGTCTCACATCTGTTAAAGTACAATACTGGAATGCATATCCTTGTTTAATTGGCCCCAAAACCAGCACTCTTAACTCAATTTCTTTGCTTTTAATTTGTTTTAAGCCAAGTTGGTATGGAATAGCAGCTGGCAGTAGCCTTATACAATTTTATTTTTTTGTTCTTGGGGAATAGTTTTTATCCTATTTTGCTCCATTTATTCACTTTTTTTGGTGGGGGGTGCTGGTTAGTGATAAATGCAGTTCTTGATTTTTTTCTTCTCTGTCATGCTGTCTTTTTTCCTTTCTTTTCTTTCTTTCTTTCTTTCTTTCTTTCTTTCTTTCTTTCTTTCTTTCTTTCTTTTCTTTCTTTCTTTCTTTCTTTCTTTCTTTCTTTCTTTCTTTCTTCTTTCTCTTTTTTTTTTGTTGTTATTCTCAGTCATCCTGAAGGTCTGAAAGTTCTTGCCAGTTTTAATTCCTAAATTTTTCATGAGAAGAAGAGAAATAGGTTTTTGTTACAGGACTATATCTAATTTTAGCATTGTTTATGCAGTGACTTTGAAAGAATGTTTTCAAATTGCCTTAGTTTTTGTAACTCTTTTGGCTTAAGCAGCAACCAAGAATAATTGTTTATGCATTTAGAGAAAGACAGGGCCCCTAATCTAAAAAAATTCAACAAATATTTATTGAGTGCCTAGTATTTACCAAGCATAGTTATAGGCCTTGTCGAAACACAATAGTGAATAAAACATACAATAAAACAAAAATACAAGGTATATTTATACAAAAAACTGATTTTGTCAGTCACAATGAAAAAATGAATTTTAAAATTCCCCAATAGATTATTTAATTTTTCCCTGAAACAGGTTATACACATATGTGAGTTTAATATCTGCAGGATAATAATTTTATTTTAATTGAGTAATATAAAAGAGTAATATTTCTTGCCCATTTTCCCAATTTCTGTTTTGGTTGCCTCAGATCATTTCCTAAGTATACAGTTTTGCCTTTTTGTAGTGACCATTAATTTAAAACAATCTTTTGTACTCAATCTTTTTACCTCAAAGAGGACTTCTGCTCAAAACTTATGCTACATTTTTCTGTAGTTATATGCTGTTTTCCATAGAAAGAAAACTACAATATGTATCATATGTTAGTGAGATCTAATATCTTAAATTTGAGGAAAGTACCTTTTAATATTTAGGCAGGAATTTTAATAATCTCACTGTAGGAGTGAATATATCTTATTTTGGGGGGAGCAAATTCTTCAGCACACTTTAACTCTCATCAGCTTTTCATATTTTCCCTGTGATTAAGGTAAACAGAAAATGACTTTTTAATTCTTGGTATATTGGTGGTGACACATAGCCTTGTCAAAAACAATGTTTTCTCAGAGCTTGTCTAGTAGCTTTGGAGTTTAATAGATGCTTTTCTATTCCTGCCCTATCCAATTCCATTCCATTTTATCTTCCCTAGTCAACACTCTACTGCTATTGAACAGTTGATTTTAAATTAATTTTGATACTACTTAACTGTTTCTTGTATTTTTGACTTCACATAAATTTCAAAGCTCCTAGCAAAAGGCAAATGTCTTAACTTTTAAAAATCCTTTCTTAAAAAAAAAAAAAATAAAAAAATAAAAATAAAAATCCTTTCTTAAAAAAACTTTAGCTTCGCCTTCAACACATATCACATTAGTTAGCACATAGGAGGAACTCAATAATTACTTTTGGGTTCATTCATTTAATCAAGTTATGCGCATTAGTATAAACAGTATGGTGCAGTAGAATGAGCATTGAACTGGAAGTCAGAACTTTATTTGAGATGGAACTCTACCATGTTTTAGTTAAATATCCTCAAGCATTTCACAATTTTTCTGAGTTGCAATTTCTTTTTTAAAATGAAGGTGCTTTATTCTCAAATTCCTTTCAATTCTATGATCCATTGATCCAAAGGAGTGAATAAGTATTCTCTATGTTGGGCAGCCCAGGTGGCATTTTAGTGCTGCCTTCAGACCAAGCCATGACCTGGAGACCCAGGATTGAGTCCTGCATCAGTCTCCCTGCATGGAGTCTGCTTCTTCCTCTGCCTGTGTCTCTGCCTCTGTCTCTCTCCCTCTCTCTCTGTGTCTCATGAATAAATAAAATCTTAAAAAAAGAATCCTCTATGTTTCTAATATTTCTAATTTGCCACCCATACCTTTCACTTACTGAATGTGCTGCCATCCTCTGGGATTTATATTTTTGGCTCTACTTGATGATATTTAACAAAGTGATGTTAAAAAGAACTTGAATACAGTCTAGTATGTTCAGTGGAAAATTGGCATATAGAGAATAAAAAAGCATATTTCTTTCACAGAGTATTTTTTTCTAGGCACAGTTACCAATGGTTTCAAAACATACCCCTCAAAGAATAACAAGCCTTTTGCTTTTTAATACTTTATTTTTTAAATTTTTTTATTGGATTTTAATTTGCCACCATATAGCATAACACCCAGTGCTCATCCCGCCAAGTGCCCCCCTCAGTACTCATCAACCAGTCACCCCAATGCTCCGCCCACTTCTCCTTCCACTACCCCTTGTTCATTTCCAAGAGTTAGGTGTCTCTTATGTTTTGTCACCCTCACTGATATTTTCACTCATTTTCTCTCCTTTCCCTCTATTCCCTTTCACTAATTTTTATATTCCCCAAATGAATGAGAACATATAATGTTTGTCCTTTTCCAAATGACTTAATTCACTCAGCATAATACCCTCAGGTCTTTCCACATCGAAGAAAATGGTGGGTATTCGTCGTTCCTAATGTGTGAGTAATATTCCATTGTATACATAGACCACATCTTCTTTATCCATTCATCTTTCGATGGACACTGAGGCTCCTTCCACAGTGTGGCTATTGTGGACATTGCTGCTATAAACATCGGGGTGCAGGTGCCCCGGCTTTTCACTGCATCTGTAGTTTTTGGGTAAATCCCCAGCAGTACAATTGCTGGGTCATAGGGCAGATCTATTTTTAACTCTTTGAGGAACCTGCACACAGTTTTCCAGAGTGGCTGCACCAGTTCACATTCCCACCAACAGTGCAAGAGGGCTCCCTTTTCTCCACATCCTCTCCAACATTTGTGGTTTCCTGCCTTGTTAATGTTCCCCATTCTGACTGGTGTGAGGGGGTATCTCATTGTGGATTTGATTTGTATTTCCCTGATGACCAGTGATGCAGAGCATTTTCTCATGTGCTTGTTGGCCATGTGTATGTCTTCTTTGGTGACATTTCTGTTCATGTCATTTTCCCATTTCATGATTGGATTGTTTGTTTCTTAGGTGTAGAGTTTAATAAGTTCTTTATAGATCTTGGATACTAGCCCTTTATCTGATGGGGAGTCGGGGCAAGATGGCAGAAATGTAGAGTCCCCAAGTCACCTGTCTCCACCAACTTACCTAGATAACTTTCAAATCATCCTGAAATCCTACAAATTCGGTCTGAGATTTAAAGAGAGAACAGCTGGAATGCTACAGTGAGAAGAATTTGCACTTCTCTCAAGGTAGGATGACGGAAAAAAAAATAAATAAAAAAGCATCCAAGGGGAAGGGGCCAGTGCAGCTTTGTCAATAATTTGCTTTTCCCCTGTCCTTCTAGCTGGTTTTCTGGGGGAGGGGCCTGCTGTGCTGATTCTTAGGTGTGTGCACCTGGGGGAGCTGCTCAGCCCCCTGCCTGGTGTAGGGCTCAGTGGGAGTTGTTTATCCTGTTTATCCTCTGAGGCCACTGTGAGATTCAGTGGGGTTGTTTATCCTGTGAGGCCCCAGGAAGAATACCAACAGTGGCGGCGGCCAGCTCTCCAGCTCGGGAGTCAGCTTCCGCAGTAACTACCACATCTCCCTGTCTGCAGGGGCCTCAATGCTTCGGGGGCTCGGGCGCCGATATGCACAGCTCAGGGCCACCCAGCTGCAGGAGAGTCCTTGGTGTCCTAGGCCCTCCCGGCCTCTGCCTGTCTTGGGGGGAGCCCTGGATCTTGAGCTGTGTCCCCGGAGCCCTGGGTTGCGGGCCCTGCACCTTGGGAATCGTGCTCCCCATGCCGGGCAGCCCTTTTCGCACGGAGCCGCCCAGCTGCTCCCGGGGCCCACCCGGGCGCATGATGTAGTCCTTTAGGGAGCTTGGCAGCGGGGTGTGGCACGCTTTCCACAGGGTGCAGTTCCTCTTTAAGTGGTCCTGGGAGCCTGTGGACATCCCTGCCCCTCCTGGGATCCTGCTCCAACTCTCTGCCAGGGCCTTTCCTTCCGGGAAGATTGGTGAAGCTCTTGCTTCTCCTGGACGAGGCTTTCCTGTCCTGAGGGCTCTTGCCTCTCGGTCTTTTTCCGGCTCCTCGTGAGGGCCCCTCCCTCTTGGATGCCTTTTTATTTCTTTATTATTTTTTTTCCGTCTTCCTACCTTGATAGAAGTGCAAACTTCTCTACCATCTTGCCCCCTCCCCTCCTGAAAATATACTTTAAAATGTGTGTGTACATGTGTGTGTATCTGGGGGAAGGAAGAATAATCTTTTCCTTTCAAAATAAAAATCATTTTTGTTTGAGAAGAGGATATGGAGATGCATGGCAATCTCCAAGTTTATCTGGAGCAGCCCTAAGCCTGATGTTTATTCCGAGGATGGCTTGAGAGCCTGGAAACCCTAGATTCAGATGTAGCTTTGAAGGGGGTAAACTAGGAATAATGCAAAAGTGTATGATCTCTTCTACTCATTACCTAATTTCACAAAGAATGTTTGAAAGTGTATATATACATTATTTTATAAACTGAAATTGTATGAACAATAAATTGTGACTTATTTATTCATTCATCCTTTAATGAATATTTATTGACAGCCTACTGTGTGCCACAATCTTTTTCTATGCACTTAGGATATAAAGGACAAAAATTAATTAATTAATCCTGCCCCATTTCCTCATTTTATTTGACCACTTTTTTGTATCTCCCCAATGTTGGTATGGGACATACTATTCTATTACACCATTTATCACAGTGTACTAAAATAATCAGTTTATGCAGTTTGGGTTGAAAACAGCTTTTATCATATAAAGGCATAAAATGTGAAAAGATAATAATAGATTTGACTACATGATACTTAGAAACCACAGAGAAAGGAAACTGAATCTTCAAGGAAAATGATAAAGTAAGAAAAAGTTTTGCAAAATATATCACACGACTTTTCTATCTGTAATATATAAAGTTCTTTCAGGTGACTAAGCAACAGACCAAAAACCAGTTGCTCCAAAGGACACAAACAAAATACTAAAGAAGAAATGCATAGTTGATATATTTAAATGTTTAAGCTCATTAGAATTCAAGAAAATGTAAATTTAAGCAACACATTTGGTTATGGTTGCTTATCAAATTGACAAAGACCAAAAATTTAAAATCCCATATTTTTTTAAAACATTTTATTTATTTATTCATGAGAGACACAGAGGGGGAGAGAGGCAGAGACACAGGCAGAGGGACAAGCTGGCTTCATGCAGGGAGCCAATGCAGGACTGGATCCCGGACTCCGGGATCACACCCTGAGCCAAAGGCAGATGCTCAACCGCTGAGCCACACAGGAGTCCCTAAAATCTCCTATTCTAATTACCTAACACAGAGTTTCTCAACCTTAGCACTATTGTCATTTTGGAGAGGATAATTCTTTGATATGGGGGGCAGTCCTGTGCCTTATAGGAAGTTTAGTAGCATTCCTGACCTCTACCCATCAGTAGCATTCCTTTCCTATTTTACAACCAACCATGTCTAAGACATTGCCAAATGTCCTGTGAGAGGTAAAATTTTTCTGAGTTGAGAACCACTTGGCATTTTTCCCATTCATCATGATGGCTCTTACTTTCAGATATTTGCATAATTCTTACTCCAGTGCATTACCTTTAGTACTCTTACCATTCTTCCTGTTTCTGCTGGGGCTTTTGAGAAAGTCTTCATGATTCTTCAGAATGGGTTCCCGTAGCACTCTGCATTTATCCTTATCACATTACTTTTTACAGTGTATTATTTTTTATTTAATTATTTGCCAGTATTTTTTGTCTAGTTTTCATTTAAATTCCACTTAGTTAACATAGAGTGTAATATCAGTTTCAAGTGTAGAATTTCATCACTTACATGCAACATTTAGTGATCATCACAAGAGCCCTTCTTAATATCCCTCATCCATTTCATCTCCCCATCCACCTCCTCTCCAGTAATCCTCAGTTTGTTTTCTGTAGTTAAGAGTCTCTTTCCTGATTTGTCCCTCCCTTTCTTTTTTAAGAGGGTTTATTTATTTGAGAGAGAGAGAGAGAGAGAGAGAGAGAGAGCAAGAGCAGAGGGGAGAGGCAGAAGGAGAGGGAGAAGCAGGCAGAGAGCCTGATGCAGGGCTTAATCCCAGGACTCCGAGGTCATGACCTGAACTGAAGGCAGATGTTTAACTGACTGAGCCACCCAGGTGCCTCTGTCTCTTTTTCCCCCTAGGTTCTTTGTTTTGTTTCTTAAATGACACATATGAATGAAATAATATGATATTTTTCTTTGACTGAATTGTTTTGCTTAGCATAACACTCTCTAGCTCCATCCATGTCATTGCAAATGGCAAGGTTTCATTCATTTTGATGAGTAATATTCCATTATATATATATGTACCACTACTTCTTTATCCATTCATCAGTCAATGGACATTTGGGCTCTTTTCATAATTTGGCTATTATTGTTAGTGCTGCTATAAACATCAGGGTGGGTGTATCCTTTTAAAACAGTATTTTTGGAGGGATTCCTCGGTGGATCAGTGGTTTAGCACCTGCCTTTGGCCCAGGGCATGATCCTGGAGTCCTGGGATTGAGTCCTGCATCAGGGTCCCTGCATGGAACCTGCTTCTCCTTCTGCCTGTATCTCTGCTTCTCTCTCTCTCTCTCTTTCTCTCTCGCTATCTCTCATGAATAAATAAATAATCTTAAAAACCAGTATTTTTGTATATTCTGAGTAATTATCTACAAGACAATTGCTGGATCATAGGGTAGTTCTATTTTTAACTTTTTGAGGAACCTCCGTACTGTTTTCCAGAGGGGCTGCACCAGTTTGTATTTCCACCAAGAGTGTTAAGAGTGTTCATGGTCTTCATATCTTTCCCAACACCTGTTGATTTCTGTTGTTGATTCTACCTATTCTGACTGGTGTGAGTAAATATCTCATTGTAGTCTAGATATATATTTCCCTGAAGACGAATGATGTTGAGCATTTTTTCTTGTGTGTTTTGGCAATCTGTATGTCCTCTTGGGAAAAATGTCTATTCATGTCTTCTGCCCATTTTTAAACTGGGTTATTTGCTTTTGGGATGTTGAGCTTGATAAGTTTTTTATAGATTTTTGGATACTAATCCTTTATCAGATAAGTCATTTGCAAATATTTTTCTCCCTTTCCATAGATTACCTTTTAGTCTTGTTGATTGTTTATTTTTTATAATAAATTTATTTTTTATTGGTGTTCAATCTGCCAACAAACAGAATAACACCCAGTGCTCATCCCATCAAGTGCTCCCCTCAGTGCCTGTCACCCATTCACCCCCACCCCCACCCTCCTCCGGTTCCACCACCCCTAGTTCATTTCCCAGAGTTAGGAGTCTTTATGTTCGGTCTCCCTTTCTGATATTACCCACACATTTCTTCTCCCTTTCCTTATATTCCCTTTCACACTTATTGATATTCCCCAAATGAATGAGAACATATAATGTTTGTCCTTCTCCTATTGACTTACTTCACTCAGCATAATACCCTCCAGTTCCATCCACGTTGAAGCAAATGGAGGGTATTTGTCATTTCTAATGGCTGAGTAATATTCCATTGTATACATAAACCACATCTTCCTTATCCATTCATCTTTCGATGGACACCGAGGCTCCTTCCACAGTTTGGCTACTGTGGACAATGCTGCTAGAAACAACGGGGTGCAGCTGTCCCAGAGTTTCATTGCATCTGTATCTTTGGGGTAAATGCCCAACAGTGCAATTGCTGGGTTGTAGGGCAGGTCTATTTTTAACTCTTTGACGAACCTCCACACGGTTTTCCAGAGTGGCTGCACCAGTTCACATTCCCACCAACAGCGTAAGAGGGTTCCCTTTTCTCCGCATCCTCTCCAACATTTGTGGTTTCCTGCCTTGTTAATTTTCCCCATTCTCACTGGTGTGAGGTGGTATCTCATTGTGGTTTTGATTTGTATTTCCCTGATGGCAAGTGATGCAGAGCATTTTCTCATGTGCATGTTGGCCATGTCCATGTCTTCCTCTGTGAGATTTCTCTTCATGTCTTTTGCCCATTTCATGATTGGATTGTTTGTTTCTTTGGTGTTGAGTGTAATAAGTTCTTCATAGATTTTGGAAACTAGCGCTTTATCTGATATGTCATTTGCAAATATCTTCTCCCATTCTGTAGGTTGTCCTTTAGTTTTGTTGACTGTATCCTTTGCTGTGCAAAAGCTTCTTATCTTGATGAAGTCCCAATAGTTCATTTTTGCTTTTGTTTCTTTTGCCTTTGTGGATGTATCTTGCAAGAAATTACTGTGGCCAAGTTCAAAAAGGGTGTTGCCTGTGTTCTCCTCTAGGAGTTTGATGGAATCTTGTCTCACATTTAGATCTCTCATCCATTTTGAGTTTATCTTTGTGTATGGTGAAAGAGAGTGGTCCAGTTTCATTCTTCTGCATGTGGATGTCCAAATTTCCGAGCACCATTTATTGAAGAGACTGTCTTTCTTCCAATGGATAGTCTTTCCTCCTTTTTCGAATATTAGTTGACCATAAAGTTCAGGGTCCACTTCTGGGTTCTCTATTCTGTTCCATTGATCTATATGTCGGTTTTTGTGCCAGTACCACACTGTCTTGATGACCACAGCTTTGTAGTACAACCTGAAATCTGGCATTGTGATGCCCCCAGTTATGGTTTTCTTTTTTAAAATTCCCCGGGCTATTCGGGGTCTTTTCTGATTCCACACAAATCTTAAGATGATTTGTTCCAACTCTCTGAAGAAAGTCCATGGTATTTTGATAGGGAATGCATTAAACGTGTAAATTGCCCTAGGTAACATTGACATTTTCACAATATTAATTCTGCCAATCCATGAGCATGGAATATTTTTCCATCTCTTTGTGAGAAGACAGTGTCTTGTGGTACATTAGAAGAGTGACAGCTATCTGGTGCAATCTTAGATTTATAACTCCTCATAGAATAAATGCATAGAATATTCTGTACATTATTTCTACAGTATGTCTAAAGTTACTATGAACACTTTATGATAGAGATATAATCAACATAGATCTACATTTTATCGTGACGTTTCTTAACATAAATCTCTAGTAAATTTCCATGTAACATATATTTGGCCTATGAATGACTTAGAAGAATATAAGAAAGAGAAATGAAGGAGGATGAATGACTTGGCTAGTATAAATTGAGGTAAAATTAACCCATTGATAATAGTTGATATCTTTTTAAATTTCTGAATATTCCTTCTGAATTTATCATGAACTTGACTCAAATGCTTGCAATCTTTAAGAGTATAATTATTTGGAACTTTCCATGCTGCCTGTTTTGACTCATATATTATATTTTTTCTTTTCTTTTAATTAAGTACTTCACTAATTTGTGTGTCATCCTTGTGCAGGGGCCATGCTAATCTCTCTGTATCATTACAATTTTAGTATATACACTGCCAAAGCAAGCACTCAAATATACTATTTTCTTTTGCAAATGCATTTTTGAGTGTTTCTGATTAAGCTCCTAATTTATTAACTCATGTGTAAATTTCATTTTATCCTATCTAAAGTAGCAGCTAAGAAACACTCTTTGGCAATCACTGTAATGAGTACTTTGCATATTATGGAATATATCTCCCTGTTTGTGTACAGACTGTGTTGATTATACAAGGATTAACCCATTCAATTTCTTTTTATATTTCTCTACTTCAGAGGTAAGTGCCTATCTACATTTCCTCACTCTGAGCCTACAAGATAGAAATCCCTTGGGTCCTTCCACCCTGTGTTTGCTTCCTTTAACTTGTGGCATCTCCAGTTCTGTCTCTGGCAGCTGTTGGGGAAACCTGTTTTTTAACATTCCCTGACAGGCCTGAGATAATTCTGGGAAGCTTTACTAACTTGCCCTTCTAAACCTCTAGTGCTATCTTTCCTTTGTAGATGTTTTGCTGTGTTTTTTGTAACTATAAATGTATTTTAGATGAACCACAGTAGTTTAAGTTGCTGCAGGCTTTCTCATGCTAAGGGTCTAAACAAGTTTTAACAGGAGGTTGGCATAAAGCCTTGATTGCTAATTCTGCAATAGACTGCTTTTCACAATGGGACATCCTATAATATTTGATGCAGTCTTTAAAGCAAATGATTTCTGCCTTGTATTATTACTCCTTGCATCATACTTATTTTCAGCTTTAAAAAGATTCCATGTCTTTACTTTCATAAATGGGCTTGATTTTATTTAAAATTCTAAAAGAAAGAGGTTTCTAAGGTAATAAGGATTTTATGTTGGAGAAACAGGTAAAAGAGGTATCAGTAAGGTCAAATGAATTGATACATAAATATAGTACATGCTACTTTCTGGAAACATTATCTCTATAAAGATGAAAGTGTGTTTTCTTGGCTGCAATTTGTAAATAGGTAGAAGGAATGCTACTTGGGTAAAATTTGAGCAGTCAGACTCAGATGTTTTAGTGTCTTTCCAATATCCCAGGATCAGGGGCCAGCTTAACAGTCTAGTTTGAGGGGACAATGATGTGCTCAGAATCTCACAAATAAATCCACAGTGCAGTGAATCCAATGCCAAATAATGGAGACTACATCACTTGTGATGTAGAAAGAAGTAGAATGTCACATTGATGAGGAAATCGTTGAAAACAGAATCTGAGCTATAACTGCTAATGGTTGCTGTGTAAGTCACATTGATCTATTATGTCCAATTATTTTTCACTTAGTTATCAAACCAAAAATTTTAACATTCTAACAGGAGAACTGAGCTATACTTTACTCTGTCTTATGATTCTGTTTGTCAACTAAGTTTTGTTGGTGAGTTATTTAGATCATAAATTATAGCACATTAATTCATTGAACAATTTATTGAAAAAACATGGAATCTCAATGTTTTTGTTTTCATGAACCATATGAATTATAAATATATAAGTTATATAAATGTTATATCCCTACTTTTTGTATTTTTTTGTATACTTTTTTATTGCAGTTCGATTTGCCAACATATAGTATAACACCCAGAGCTCATCCCGTCAGGTGCCCCACTCAGTGTCCATCACCCAGTCACCCCATCCCCCTGTGCACCTCCCCTTCCACTACCCTTTGTTCGTTTCTCAGAGTTAGGAGTCTCTTATGTCCTGTCACCCTCTCTGATATTTCCCACTCATTTTCTCTCCTTTCCCCTATAATCACTTTAACTATTTCTCATATTCCCTGTATGAGTGAAACCATATGATTGTCCTTTTCCAATCGACTTACTTCACTCGGCATAATACCCTCCAGTTCCATCCAAGTTGAAGCAAATGGTGGGTATTCATCATTTCTAATGGCTGAGTAATATTCCATTGTGTGTGTGTGTGTGTGTGTGTGTCTCACATATTCATTATCCATTCATATTTCAATAGACACTGATGTTCCTTCCACAGTTTGGCTATTGTGGACATTGCTGCTACAAACTTTGGGGTGCAGGTGTCTTGGTTTATCACTGCATCTGCATATTTGGGGAAATCCCCACTAGTGCAAATGCTAGGTCAGGGGTAGCTCTATCTTTAACTCTTTGAAGAACCTCCACACAGTTTTCCAGACTGGCTGTACCAGTTCACATTACCACCAACAGTGCCAGAGGGTTCCCCTTTCTCCACATCCTCTCCAACTTTTGTTGTTTCCTGTCTTGTTAATTTTCCCCATTCTCACTGGTGTGAGGTGGTATCCCATTGTGGTTTTGATTTGTATTTCCCTGATGGCAAGTGATGCAGAGCATTTTTCATGTACTTCTTAGCCATGTGTATGTCTTCTTTGGTTAAGTTTCTGTTCACTTCTTTTGCCCATTTCATGATTGGATTGTTTGTTTCTTTGCTTTTGAGTTTCATAAGCTCTTTATAGATGTTGGATACTAGCCCTTTATCTGATATGTCATTTGCAAATATCTTCTCCCATTCTGTAGGTTGCCTTTTAGTTTTGTGGACTGTTTCTTTTCCTGTGAAGAAGCTTTATATCCTGATTAAGTCGATAGTTCATTTTTGCTTTTGTTTCCCTTACCTACACAGACATAACTTGCAAGAAGTGCTGTGGCCAAGTTCAAAAAGGGTGATGCCTGTGCTTTCCTCTAGGATTTTGATGGAATCTTGTCTTACATTTAGATCTTTCATCCATTTTGAGTTTATCTTTGTGTATGGTGCAAGAGAATGGTCTAGTTTCATTCTTCTGCATGTGGATGTCCAATTTTACCAGCACCGTTTATTGAGGAGACTACCCTTTTTCCAGTGGATATTCTTTCCTCCTTTGTCAAATATTAATTGACCATAAAGTTGAGGGTCCACAACTGGATTCTCTATTCTGTTCCATTGATCTATATGTCGGTTTTTGTGCCAGTACCACACTGTCTTGATGATCACAGCTTTGTAGTACAAGTTGAAATTTGGCATTGTGATGCCCCCGACTCTGCTTTTCTTTTTCAATATTCCCCTGTCTATTCGGGGTCTTTTCTGATTCCACACAAATTTTAAGATGATTTGTTCCAACTCTCTGAAGAAAGTCCATGGTTTTTTGATAGGCATTGTATTAAACATGTACATTGCCCTGGGTAACATTGACATTTTCACAATATTAATTCTGCCAATCCATGAGCATGGAATATTTTTCCATCTTTTCGTGTCTTCCTCAATTTCTTTCAGAAATGTTCTCTAGTTTTTAGGATATGGATCCTTTACCTCTTTGGTTAGGTTTATTCCTAGATACCTTATGCTTTTGGGTGCAATTATAAATGGGATTGACTCCTCAATTTCTCTTTCTTCAGTCTCAGTGCTAGTGGATAGAAGTGCCACTGATTTCTGGGCATTGGTTTTGTATCCTGCCACATTGCCGAATTGCTCTATGAGTTCTAGCAATCTTGGGGTGGATTCTTTTGGGTTTTCTATGCACAGTATCATGTCATCTGCAAAGAGGGAGAGTTTGATTTCTTCTTTGTCCATTTGAATACCTTTTATTTCTTTTTGTTGCCTGATTGCTGAGGCTAGGACTTCTAGTACTATGTTGAATAGCAGTGGTGGGAGTGAATATCCCTGTCTCATTCCTAATCTTAGGGGAAAGGTTCCCAGGGTTTTCCCATTGAGAACGATATTTGCTGTGGGCTTTTTGTAGATGGCTTTTTAGATGCTGAAGAATATTCCCTCTATCCTTACACTGAAGAGTTTTGATCAGGAATGGATGTTGTATTTTGTCAAATGCCTTCTCTGCATCTATTGAGAGGATGATAGGGTTCTTGTTTTTTCTCTTGTTGATATGATCTATCACATTGATTGCTTTATGAGTGTTGAACCAGCATTGCATCCCGGGGATAAATCCCATTTGGTCATGGTGAATAATCTTAATGTATTGTTGGATCCTATTGGTTAGTATGTTATTGAGAATTTTTGCATCTGTGTTCACCAGGGATATTGGTCTGTAATTCTCCTTTTTGGTGGGGTCTTTGTCTGGTTTTGTTATTATGGTGATGTAGGCCTCATAAAATGAGTTTGGAAGTATTCCATCCCTTTCTATCCTTCCGAATAGCTTTAGTAGAATAGGTATGGTTTCTTCTTTAAACGTTTGATAGAATTCCCCTGGGAAGCCATCTGGCCCTGGACTCTTGTGTCTTGGGAGGTTTTTGATGACTGCTTCAATTTCCTCCCTGGTTATTGGCCTGTTCAGGTTTTCTATTTCTTCCTGATCTAGTTTTGGTAATTTTGAGTTTCCAGTAATGCATCCATTTTTTTCTAGATTGCCTAATTTATTGGTGTATAGCTGCTCATAATAGGTTTTTAAAATCATTTTTATTTCCTTGTTATTGAATGTGATCTCTCCTCTTTCATTCTTGATTTTATTAATTTGAGTCTTTTTTCTCTTCTTTTTAATAAGGCTGGCTAATTGTTTATCTATCTTATTAATTCTTTCAAGGAACCAATTCCTGGTTTTGTTAATCTGTTCCACAGTTCTTCTGGTCTCTATTTCATTGAGTTCTGCTTGAACCTTATTATCTCTTTTCTTCTGCTTGGTGTAGATTTTATTTGCTATTCTCTCTCCAGTTCCTTTAGGTGTGAGGTTAACTTTTGCATTTGAATTCTTTCCAATTTTTTGAGGGATACTTGTGATGTTTTTCCATCTTAGGGCTGTTTTTGCTGTATCCCAGAGAGTTTGAACACTTGTATCTTCATTTTCACTCGTTTCCATGAATCTTTTGAATTCTTCTCTAATTTCCTGGTTGACCCATTCGTATTTTAACAGGATGCTCTTTAACCTTCATGTGTTTGAGTTTCTTCCAAATTTCTTCTTGTGATTGAGTTCATGTTTCAAAGCCTTGTGGTCTGAAAATATTCAGGAGACAATCCCAATCTTTTGTATTGCTTGAGGCCTGATTTGTTACCCAGTTTGTGGTATTCTGGAGAAAGTTCCATGTGCACTTGAGAAGAATGTGTTTTCAGTTCCGTTCAGATGGAATGTTCTGTATATGTCTGTGAAACCCATCTGGTCCAGTGTATCATTTAAAGCCCTTGATTCTTTGGTGATGTCGTGCTTAGAAGATACCTGGAATAGATCTGTTGCTGCCATAATGCAGACCAGAAGTGCTCTACCACACACTTCTGTGGGGTTGAGACAAAATTATTAAAAGGTTGTCAACACACAAGGTCAGAAATAGAGAAAATTCTTCACCAAGTTGTATAGTGCCCCCTTATTTTCAACTGAAGACTCCTCTGCATCCACACTGTGTCCAAGCAACATGAAGATCATTAGTCCCTTCCAGGATATAAGCATTCCAAGTCATAGAGCTGAAGTGACAAGACCACTTAGGCAGATGTCACATCCTTCAGAAAATGCTTGGTGTACACTCATATGTTAAAAGATGTCCAGAGGAATGTCTGATCAGAAATAGAGCTTCACTATAGATTCATGACGGATTTTAATCGAAGACATTAATAATGTAAATGAGAGTACCTGTCACTTACTCTTTCGATGGACACTGCAATTACACAATCTGTATAGTATTTCAGTGACCTGGAGTCTTAGAGTTACATCAACCCAAGGGAACCATGATCCCAGAAGTTCTAGACCATAGGCAATAAGCAGACATCTTGCTCAGGGCTGCTAGCTGCTAGCAAACAACATCTGATGTAAACCAGCAGCAAGCCTGATAGGTTCCATACACAGTCATCCCACCTATAGATGTAGACCATATTCTCTTAAGGTAGCCAAGTAGCTACTGTAGTTCACCTCAAACGGGCAGATGTCTAAGACAGACTGGTTGGCCCACAGTTCCTGAAGCAACGAGCCACTGCCAGCATCCCTCAGCAGGGCAGAATTTTATGTTTCATCCCCAGTACACACCAGGATGCTGCCATCATTCTTTGGCTTTTGGAAAATGGCACCTTTTGTCAGTAGTTTGCAAGTGGTTCCCCCAAGGAACATTTGTACAGGATGACAGGAACAGACTGGCTCTCCATCATCATCCAGCTTGTAGGACATCTCCATCAGCACACTTCGTAAAGTGTTGTGATTTTTAGCAGGCCTGTAGGTCACAAGACAGTGCCGGGTGCTGCTCTCTGTCTGAAAGTCTACGTAGCCCCCTGGCTCCATGGGAAGCACATGACGCCAATGAGAAAAGCTCAGTTTTAGCTCCCAGAAGGAAGTGTTCTCCAAAGTTCCAGCCAACACCCTATCATATGGAAATGCAGATGAGACAGCTCTGGGATGTGTATGATAGGGACACCGGCAGGCATCTGGCTTTCAGGGGGTACTAACTCCGGGATATGACAGCTCATGTTTCAAAGGTCATATAGCAGAATTGAACCATTGACCAGTTTGGCACAGATCTGATTACTTTCATCAAGACACCAGCAGCAGCTCCAGAGAGGACGTCCTGCATTATACATCTGGACCACTGTATTTGTCTCCAGGCTGCTTAGATTCACAGTGCTGTCTAGGGAAGCCGAGAGCAGTAAGCCTTTGGACCCACTGCTGAAAGCCAGTCCTCGGATCTGTTTGCCATGCATGGGAATGTACTGACTGCTTTTCATGTTGACAGTACTCAACATCTTAACGTCAAAGCCTGGCAGGAAGGAGACCTCAGGGCAATGCCGTGACATCACCAGGCAACTCAGAGCGTCACAGTATGTCATGATTTGGCAGTTTCCAGTCTGAGACACCATGAAGGTCTTATGGAAATGGTACTTGTGCTGGCTCTGGCTGGAGAGCAGGCAGTTTGGGAAACATGCTTGGGAGCACCTGGGGTGCTGTGAAATCTGATCTCGATGCTGCACGATAAGTTTCTGCAAGTCCTGGACACGACTAGTGGATATCCTTGGATAGTGGACAATAAAACTGCAAAAGTGGGTTGAGGACACATGGGGGGCATCAGCTAGACTAAGAAGTTCAGAATGTATTTAGTATAAAATATGGAGGCATTGAAAGCTTCTGAGAAGGAGAATGACTTGCCATATTACAAATCTGTTTATTTTCACCTTTCCATGTTCCAAAAATAATTTGAGGCAAGCAACAATACATACAATGTAATAGGATAAAAATATGTAAAGAGACTAAGATGAAAGGCTAAAACAATAATAAAATGGTCAAATAATATGAGGAGGAGTTAGTGCCCAAAAATGGATAGAGAAGATCCAGCACAAATATTAAGAGTGGGGTCACAGCCCTGGGTTTCTAATTCACCAAAGCAAAGGGGTCAGAGAAGAAGTATCTATACACTAATGAAAAGATCAAAGCTGTAGTTCACAAAGGTCAGTCTAGCAGTGGCAGAGAGCATGGATTGGAGTGCGGGCAATGTAAGAGGAGGGTAGGCTGGTTAGGAAGTTACTACAATAGCAAGAACCTCAACAAGAGGCTGACTTATGGGATTTTATATCCCTTAATAGAAGTCTGGTGAAAAGGATGAACTACTGCTTTGGTATCTTTGTGATCTAAAACATGTTGCAAATGACAACCCCCAAAGATGTATAAAGCTAATTTGGTCATTGAAAACACCTTGAGGTGTTTTCCTTAGGATGTATATTTTCACAATTAATTTCTTCCCTAAGTATCTCCGGGGGTTTGGCAGGCTAAAATTTTCCATATCCTCTGCGTGCAGCAATGAAAACTTTTTATTAAAGATTTTATTTATTTATTCATGAGAGACTCACAGAGAGAGGTAGAGACACAGGCAGAGGGAGAAGCAGGCTCCCCACAGGGAGCCTGATACAGGACTCAATCCCAGGACCCTAGGGTCATGACCTAGGCCAAAGGCAGATGCTCAAACACTGAGCCACCCAGGTGCCCCAGCAATGACATCTTTAACTGGTACTGTTCAGAGTAGATGACACTTTTGCAGTCTGAACACTAATAAGCCATTTAAGAATAAATGTTCAGTTAATAACTGGTTTCTTTCAAAATAAAAACTATGTTTTCTTTTCTTTTGAGTGAGTGTTCAGTTTCAATATGATATGTGACACTAGCGTCAGGGAAAAGAGATAGTTTGCGAGGGTAACTGCAGCTCCAAAGTTAAAAGAAATGAGTCAAAGTAGTATTGACACAGATTCATTTTATTTTAGAATGCCTGGACCAGGCAGCAAGATATATTTGAATAACAGGAGTTGTGTCCTGCAGTGAAGGTAAGTAATTCTCTACTGGGCCTAAATTATTCAAAAGCAGGGGTAAGCAGGGCAATTTACATGCTTAATGCAATCCCTATCAAAATACCATGGACTTTCTTCAGAGAGTTGGAACAAATTATTTTAAGATTTGTGTGGAATCAGAAAAGACCCTGAATAGTCCGGGGAATATTAAAAAAGAAAACCATAGCTGGGGGTATTACAAAGCCATATTTCAGGTCATACTACAAAGCTGTGGTCATCAAGACAGTGTGGTACTGGCACAAAAACAGACACAAAGATCAATGGAACAGAATAGAGAATCCAGAAGTGGACCCTCAACTTTATGGTCAACTAATATTCGACAAAGGAGGAAAGACTATCCATTGGAAGAAAGACAGTCTCTTCAATAAATGGTGCTCAGAAATTTGGACATCCACATGCAGAAGAATGAAACTAGACCACTCTCTTGCACCATACACAAAGATAAACTCAAAATGGATGAAAGATCTAAATGTGAGACATGATTCCATCAAAATCTTAGAGGAGGACACAGGCAACACCCTTTTTGAACTCAGCCACAGTAACTTCTTGCAAGATACATCCACAAAGGCAAAAGAAACAAAAGCAAAAATGAACTATTGGGACTTCATCATCAAGATAAGAAGCTTTTGCACAGCAAAGGATACAGTCAACAAAACTAAAAGACAACCTACAGAATGGGAGAAGATATTTGCAAATGACATATCAGATAAAGGGTTAGTATCCAAGATCTATAAACAACCTATGAAACTCAACACCAAAGAGACAAACAATCCAATCATGAAATGGGCAAAAGCCATGAACAGAAATTTCACCAAAGAAGATATAAATATGGTCAAGAAAGCCCATGTGAAAATGCTCTGCATCACTGGCCATCAGGGAAATACAAATCAAAACCACAATGAGATCCCACCTCACACCAGTGAGAATGGGGAAGACTAACAAGGCAGGAAACCACAAGTTGGAGAGGATGTGGAGAAAGGGGAACCCTTTGCACTCTTGGTGGGAATGTGAACTGGTACAGCCACTCTGGAAAACTTAAATAGTTAAAAATAGATCTACCCTAGCACTCAGCAATTGCACTGCTGGGGATTTACCACAAAGTAACAGATGCAGTGAAACGGCAGGGCACTTGCACCTCAATATTTATAGCAGCAATATCCACAGTAGCCAAACTGTGGAAGGAACCTCAGTGTCCATCAAAAGATGAGTGGATAAAGAAGATGTGGTCTATGTATACAGTGGATTATTACTCAGCCATTAGGAATGACAAATACCCACTATTTGCTTCGACGTGGAGGGACCTGAAGGGTATTATGCTCAGAGTGAAGTACATCAATTGGAGAAGGACAAACATCATATGGTCTCATTCATTTGGGGAATATAAAAAATAGTGAAATGGATCATACGGGAAAGGAGAGAAGATTGGGAAATGTCAGAGAGAGTGTCAAAATATGAGATCCTCCCAACTCTCGGAAAGGAATAGTGGTAGTGGAAGGAGAGGTAGGCAGGGGGATGGAGTGACTGGGTGACGGGCACTGAGAGGGGCACTTGACGGGATGAGCACTGGGTGTTATGCTATATGTTGGGAAATAAAACTCCAATAAAAAATATACAAAAGAAGACAGGAAACAACAAGTGTTGGAGAGGATGTTGAGAAAGGGGAGACCTCTTGCACTGTTGGTCGAATGTGAACTGGTACAGCCACTCTGGAATACTGTGTGGAGGTTCCTCAAAAGTTAAAAATAGATCTGCCCTACAACCCAGCAATTGCACTGCTGTGGTTTTACTCCAAAGATACAGATGTAGTGAAATGGCAGGATACATGCACCCCAATGTTTATAGCAGCAATGTCCACAAAAGCCAAACTGTGGAAGTAGCCTCGGTGACCATCAAAGGTGAATGGCTAAAGAAGATGTGGTCTATATATACAATCGGATATTACTCAAGCATTAGAAACGACAAATACCCACCATTTGCTTCAACGTGGATGGAACTGGAGGGTATTATGCTGAGTGAAGTAAGTCAGAGAAGAGCTAACATTATATGGTCTCATTCATTTGGGCAATATAAAAAATAGTGAAAGGGAATAAAGGGGAAAGGAGAGAAAATGAGTGGGAAATATCAGTGAAAGTGACAGAACATTGAGAGACATGTAACTCTGGGAAAGGAACAAGGGGTGGTGGAAGGGAGGTGGGTGGGGGGTGTGGGTGACTGGGTGACAGGCACTGAGGGCGGCTCTTGACTGGATGAGCAGTGCGTGCTATGCTATATGCTGGCAAATCGTACTCCCATAAAAATATATAAAAAAAAGCAAATCCACTTTCTAACAGTATTCAAAAGAGTGAAAATAGAAATAATATATAAATGACATGTATGCCTATGGATTTTCATTTATATATCCTTCCTTATATTTTTAGGATAAGAAAAGATGTTCCTAAGTTTTCTATTTTGTAAAAATAAGTGGAAGTAAATTGTAAGGTTCAAAATTGCACTCGTGTTGTTTGAAAGGTCATGTTATAAAGCTTGATTGTAGAATCCATAAGTCAAGTAATTAAACATATGATTAGTGAGATATAAATTCATCTATTTAGTGCCCATATTGATCAACAATATTTATTAATTCTCCACTCTATGGTAAGCTTTATTGAACATTCCTTTTGAAAATATTTTTAGTTAGAAAATGAACAAAAATGCTGAAATTCAGCTCTGGAGAGCAGATCATAGTGGGTTTAAAAAACAACAGAGATGCTTGGGTGGCTCAGTGGTTGAGCATCTGCCTCTGGCTCAGGGCCTGATCCTCGGTTTGGGGATGTAGTCCTTCTTTGGGCTCCCTGTAGGTAACCTGCTTTACCCTCTGCCTATGGCTCTACCTCTCTGTGTGTGTCTCTCATGAATAAATAAATAGTTTTTTAAGAAAATAAAAATAAAAACAACCACAAAACACTGTACTATCTATAATTTTCAAATGAAATTTTTGCTACCTTTGGCTAGCCTGCTAGTGGAAAAGAAAGTAAATGAGAACTCATATTTGGGACACTCTGGCCTTTCCTGTTACTTGATTAATGTCTTTCTTGTGCAGCACTCATTTAAGTAATTCACTCACGCTAATTTTAGATCTCTAAATTGCCCATACTTTGTGTGTAGAAACTGATTATGATTGTCATGAAGTGAGTGAGACATGAAGTGAGACAGAATTAAGAAACTTTAACTTGAATCTCAAAATTAGCAGACATGATTAAATTAATTTGAAATCTGCTCATCTCAATGTAGCTCCAGTGTTAGAATATACATGAATTTATAATATTGTATGATTAACAAAAGAAGCCACTTGGTGACCACTTTAGGGATTGAAATAACTGAGAAAAGAAAAAATCTCCATTCTGTATTAATTTTTAAATTTTTTAAAAAATTTATTCCTGGGATCCCTGGGTGGCGCAGGGGTTTGGCGCCTGCCTTTGGCCCAGGGCACGATCCTGGAGACCCGGGATCGAATCCCACGTCGGGCTCCCAGTGCATGGAGCCTGCTTCTCCCTCTGCCTGTGTCTCTGCCTCTCTCTCTCTCTCTGTGACTATCATAAATAAATAAAAATTTAAAAAAATCTTTAAAAAAGAAATAGTTTAAAAAATTTATTCCTGAGAGACATGGATAGAGAGGCGGACACACAGGCAGAAGGAGAAGCAGGCTCCATGCAGGAGCCCGATGTGGGACTTGATCCCAGGACCCCGGGATCACCACCTGAGCCAAAGGCAGATGCTCAACCATTGAGCTACCCAGATGCCCCCATTCTGTACGATTATAGAAGGTTTGGGAGACCATTAGAGGCAGAAATTATGGGACTGATCAGTCAAGAATGTAAAAAAGTTTTTGAGCCCAAATTCTGCAAAATATTGTAATCAGTATAAGCAAAAACAAGGAATATATATTTAAAATCCAAATTCACATGTTGAATCATGGTAAGAATTATTGATGAAATCAGATATCCAATATTATTATCTTAAAATTATATTTTACTCTGTGAAATCCTATTGTGGAACATTTCTCAAATGAAGTACTGTTTTTAATCTATGTGGGCTGCTATAACAGAACACCACAGACTGGGTAGCTTATAAACAATTGAAATTTGTTTCTTGTGGTTCTTGGAAGTCAAGGTCAAGTTGCTGGCATGGTTGAGTGAGGGCCCTCTTCCACCGGCTTCTTGTATCCTTGCTTGGTGGAAGGGGCAAGAGATCTCTCTGGGGCCTCTATTATAGGAACACTAATCTCATTCACGAGGGCTTGAGCCTCAGGACTTAAAGCACCTTCCAAAGGTGTCATGTACTAATACCATCACCTTGGGCATTACGATTTCTGAATTTTGAGGGGTACATAAGCATTTAGACCATAGTTGACATGTTTCTAGTCTTCCTGAGAGTTGGCAGCTTCTGAATGTGTGAAAACAGATACACCAGGATGATAAACAATGACAGAATTTGTTCCTTAGTTTACTGTGACTACAGTGTGTTGCCACATCTGGACCTTTAGTTAATGTGAGGAAGTAATACTCTCACCTGGTTAGAGTAATTCTTATCTAGTGATGAATGAGACCACCTGAACCCTGCTTTTTCATTTTTTAAATGGAGGTCTTTATACATTGAAGCCAACTTGGAAAATAAAAAAACTTTCTCAGTCAATTATATGTATTTCACCATAGAAATTAATTGTAAAGTGAGTGCATGAATAAAGTGAAGCAAAGAAATAGGGCATTTAAATAGATGATCCAGGCAAAAGGCAAGGTTATTGGCAGGGCTTGGGGTGGGTGGGTATTTTTTTTCACAGTAAGAAGAATTTATTCAGATTGGATATTTGTATTGTTTAACTCTTACTTTGTATTCGCATTCCATATTTTGAATTTTATCCTTTACATCTGTGTCTCTCAGCAAAGATGACAAAAGCTTTTGGTGGTAGATAACCTGATTGTTATGGATTGAATGTGTCCTCCATTCATATGTAGAAACCCCAGACTCCAATGGGATACTATTTGGAGGTGGCATCTTTGGGAGATTATTAGGATTAGATGAGATCATGAGACTGAGGCCTTCATGATGACATTAGTGCCCTTTTAAGGAGACATACTGAAGAGCTTGATTTCTTTCTCTGGGGACACATAAGGAAGAGATAATGTAAGCACACAGAGAGATGGTGGCTATCCGCAAGCCAAGAGAAGAGGTCTCAGAATGAAACCTACCTTGCCATCACATTGATCTTGGACCTTCCAGCCTCCAGAACTGTGAGAGATAAATTTTTGTTTAAGTCTTCTAGCCTATGGTATTTTGTTATGGCAGCCTGAGCTGACTAAGTTGTTGATAGTTTTAAAGACCTATTTTTTTGAATGATGGAGATAATAATGGTATAAAGGTTTTCACTGGTTTTGATGTGTTTCTCCTTCTATAATGATACTGACTTGTAGTTTTTCAGAAAATTGGTATCTTTGTGTGGGTTCCAAACAATTAAACATACCTTACAACAAATTTTTCTTTATAAAGAAATAAGATTTATAGTTTGATGCCAGTGCATTTGAAATATTTGCATTAAAAAGGAAAAGTATTTGCATTGAAGCAGGAGGTACTTTGTCTCATTTTTTATTTTCCTCCTAATCAAAGTAGGCAATTAATAAGTTCTTTTTTTTTTTTTTTTTAAATCTTTTTTTTTTTTTTTTTAATTTTTTTTTTTTTAATTTATTTATGATAGGCACAAAGTGAGAGAGAGAGGCAGAGACACAGGCAGAGGGAGAAGCAGGCTCCATGCACCGGGAGCCCGACGTGGGATTCGATCCCGGGTCTCCCGGATCGGGCCCTGGGCCAAAGGCAGGCGCCAAACCGCTGCGCCACCCAGGGATCCCAAGTTCTTTATTTTTTAAGAAGTTCTTTAGCAGACATGCCATAATCATAGACTTATAGAAGGGCTATTAATGGTAAAGTTGTCCAGCCCTTTCATTTTACTTCTCCAAGGAAATAAAGATGAATATAAAATAACTATAGCTTCATTACCAAATGACATTTAAAAAAATGTTGATGCAAGTTGACCATTAAAATATAAAGGAAATATAGAGGCACCTGGGTGGCTCAGTTGGTTAAGCATCTGAATCTTGATATCAGCTAAGGTCATGATCTCAGGATCATGAGATATAGAACCAGGTCCAACTTCGTGTTCAGTGGGGAGTCTGCTTGAGATTCTCTCTCCTTCTCCCTCTGCCCCTCCCCCCTGCTCACACATACACTCTCTCTAAAATAAAGAAATAAATTTTTTTTTTTTTTTTTTAGAAATAAATATTTTTTAAAAAAAGAATTCCCACTCTCCCTCTCCTTCTGCCCTTCCTCCTTCCCTCTCTAAAAAAAAGATATAAAAAGACAAAAAGTGCATAGAGAATACTAGAAATGTTTAGGTTTTATATTTATCTTCTTAAGGAAAAAATTAATTCAACTTTGCACTCATCTATGATTGGAGCTTCAGAAAACATGTTTAACTTCACCTTATTTTTATTTATTTTTATTTTTTTTCACCTTATTTTTAAAATGAAAGCTACTGTCTTCACATTTGTACCTACAAAGGGTATCATAATCCATAAACAAATTTGATAATCGATGGAGCTAGATTTTTTGTATATTCCTTTAATAAAAGTAAATATGTTTAGTAAGAAGGTATATTTTGCAAAATGCATAAGAACAACTTTCTCTCTTTACTAAGCAGAAGCCATCTGCTACATATATATCTTTTGGGAATTATTTTTATGGGAAATAGGAAAATCTTATAAAGGATATAACTTTGTAGTAAATCTATAGTTATCTTATAGGAGTTCATTAAAGCTATTTAATTCAAGGATGAATTTAGGATGTAGTTTCTAAAAAAAAACCCCACCAAATTACTATTAAACTGTAATTGGGCCTTTAGAATATGCTATCCTATATTTACATTGTCAAGGAAATGACATTCTGTGATTCCTATTTAATTTTCTAACTATCTTAATACAATGTATTGAGTAAGCATTAAGAATTATTATTATTAATCATCACCATCACCATCATTAGTTGTGTTAAAAGGAAACTTTGGGAGGCATAAGTGACCTGCTGGCAAGGATTACCCACTCTGGAGTGTACAGTGGATCAGTTTTACTCTCAGCAGTAGGCAACATTATAATCAATAGAAATTGCCCATATGGGGTTTAAAAGACACTGCAATAATTAAGTTCACCAGAAAGACACAGAAAGTTTTGAAGATTACTGTAAACCACTACTCTGTGAACCTTCTGCAGATTTCATTGACTGCAATGTCTAAATCAAAGATATAGCAGTTTTTCTACATGCTCAGCAAAAACTGTTAACTGGCTTTTGTGTGTGCGTGGTTTAAATAAACATTTGCTGAGTGTTTCTCATATTCTACTGAATAAATATTAAACTGAAATTTTCTAATTTTTTGCTAATAGTCATCATCAACAAGTTTGTCTTTTAAGAAATCTTCCCACATATTCATCATTCAGTTAAACATTCTCTGTCCTCTAGGAAATTAGAGCTTAAAATAGTATTGATACTTTACCATTTAATGTCTCAGCAAAACTTTTTGATTAAAGTTCCTAAAAGACCTTGAGTTGACCTTTACATAAATAAAGGTGGGCAATGGATATCAGGGTTTGCAAAGTATAAGAAGTCTCTTTCCAGAAAATGGGCTGTCTTTAAGATCCCATAGAAACCTTGTTTATTGCTGTCATTTAGGAAAAGGACAACACATCAATTTAGCATATTAGTAAACTGTCACACAGAAAGGTTAGAAAGCCTTGTTTGAGCATCAAAGAAATAACCCAGAATAAATATCTAAACCAGTAATTCGCAAATGTTAATGATGATAGAACAATGTGAGGTTTTACTATAAGGAGAGATTCCAAATTTTCTCAATCTTGGAAAATATACTGCGGAATGTTTGGGTGGAACCTGGAATCAGTCTTTGTACTAAATACTCTGGATGATTCTGATGTATATGGTCCACTTACAGTGCTTTTTATAATACTGCTGTAAACTGTATGTCTTTAACTTCCACTTTCTTTTTTTTTTAAAAAAAGGTTTTATTTATTTCTCATGAGAGACACAGAAAGAGAGGCAGAGACAGATGCAGAGGGAGAAGCAGGCTCTGTGCAGGGAGCCTGATGTGGGACTTGATCCTGGGTCTCCAGGATCACAGGCTGGGCTGAAGGCAGCGCTAAACCGCTGAGCCACTGGGGCTGCCCAAACTTCCAATTTCTTGGTGTGACAGAAAGTGGCTTTCCTTGTTAAAATTTAGAAATTTGGACAACCAAATGGATTAGATATATAAAACTTCATGTCTTTAAATACATTATTTCCCACAGTTTTAACAAGCTTTTGATTTTGATGGGTTTCAATCTTCTATCAATATTATTTACTTTGTAACACACAAGGGTAATCCATTCCTCCATAAAATTTCTATCTAAGGAGGTATTTGTGTTTGTTTTCCCTCTCCAAACAGGCTTGGCATCAGTTTGTTTAAATAGCTTATACCATTGCTGACTCATTGGACTTAATATTTTTTCTGATCAGCTACAATTTCAATGTACTTGCTTATTAAAGGATTTTATATGTAATATACAAAAAGTAGCTTTTATACCATGCAGAGAAAGATGTTATAAATAAGGCAGTATTTGCAGTGTGACAACCAAAAATTCAAAAAGTGGGATATTGCATTATGTATTTAGGTGCCTGTTATAGATTATAGGAGTCTATTATTTCAACTTGGAGTTGAAGTAAAATATGTCAGAATTAAAAAGAAAAAAAAACTTAATTTATCCAAGGTTTGAAAAAAAAGGAACATATCACAGCTTGAAGTGATTGTATTAGCAAGGGCAATTTTATTTTTAAAACCTAAAAGACTTTTTTGAATGCTGCTGTTATTTACTATGTTACAAACAGTTCCTTCTATGAAAACATTTCTGGTATATGAAAATCTTGATCCAATTAAAAATATTCTTGGTGCACCTGAGTGGCTCAGTTTGTTGGACAACTAACTCTTGGTTTTGGCTTAGGAAATGATCTCAGGGTTCTTAGAGAGCCCCATGCCAAGCTCCATGCTGAACAGGGAGTCAGCTTGAGAATTCTCTTACTCCCACTGCCCTTCACCCACCTCTAAAATAAATGAATACGCCTTTAAAAATACTGTTTACCGTTTCTGGATGATGATACAATTATACTAAACTGTCAAAGGATTGTTCTTGATTTCCAGAGTGAAATTCCTTTCTTTAGCTACCATAGAATTGTCACACTTCATTGTTCATTATTCATCATTATTTTGATTCCTCTGCTTTGCAGTCTGAGTGCAGAAAAGTTCCCTTTCAAACACTGGCACATACTTAGTCATCTTGATAATGGCAATGTTATTTTGTATTATTTTATTTATTTTAGTAGTTTTTAAAGATTTATTTATTTGTTAGAGAGAGAGAGAGACAGAGACAGAGAGAGAGAGAGAGCGAACAGGGGAGAGTCAGAGGGAGGGGGAAACAGAGAGAGTCTCAAGCAGAATCCCTGCTGAGTGAGGAGCCTGATGCAAGGTTCTGTCTGACCATTCTGACCTGAGCTAAACTAAGAGTTGACTGCTTCCCTAACTGCACCCCCAGGTACCCCTGTATTGTTTTATTTTTTTTTCTCACCTAATTAGAGCTTGATCAGTTTATGGCTATTCTAGGTAGTCTTCAGAGGCTGAGTCACTTCTTCAATTCTGGTTGTTGTTATTTTGTTTTTTGTTTATGGGTGCAGAGGTCTTTCTAAAATAACCATACAACTCACCAAACACAAAAACAATCAAACCTTCTGGTTTTCCTCAAGAACGTCAATGTTTAATTTATTCATTAAGAATTTTTGCCTTGTTTTCCTGCCTCTCTTATTTTATCCCTTCCTCTTCCTTATGTTTATAAGAAAAACTCAAACAGCTTTGTGCTTTAACAGGCATGGCTGAGGGCAGAGTTCTGACTCTGGGAAATGTTACCCTGAAAGAATACAGGAGACGTTTGTTTGATCTAATTCATCTAAACTATGCCATAAGCCATCTTGAGCAAAATAAAAAAAAAAAGATGTCTTATATATTGATGCCCTGTCCAGACTAAATTATATGTTTGAGCTACCACCATACCCGCTCCTCCTCAAATGGTCATTGTTCCACTTGAAACAAAGAAAGGAAAAACTAGTTGGACTGCTTTCACGCTATTTTTTTAAACTTCTCAGACTAAATCTATTAGAAGTCTCTTTTTATTCACATATTTGTTTAATCTTCACCCACTATTTACACAGAGTATACTTGCTGTAAGTGCAGCAACATGCTAGGTGTAAATTGGCAGTAGTTAGGGGCTTGAGTGGGGAACAGGTAGTGCTGACAGAGGAAAGGCAAGGAATAAGAAATCTTAAAGAAATAGAAGCTTTTGCTACCTTAAAAATCTAGCTAGGGGAAAATGACATACTAATATCAAATAAATTGAAGCAATTAAGAAGCAATAAGCAAAAAATAATAATGTGAACAATTTATATGAGCAGTGACAGGGATGAGAGAACCCACAAATAATTAATTAATCTCATAATTTGAGTAGCCATGATATGCTAGAATCTGTGCTGGAATCTGGAGCTAGACATAGATAAAGATAGCTTTATTATGAGGTACATTGTGCCAAGACTTTAAGATCTACAAAGTACCATGGGGGAAGTTGTGAAGAAAAAAGTTATGAGTAAGGGAGTACGGGTGTTGCACCCATCCAGTGTCAGGAGGAGAGGTTAGTGTCACATTCCACAAGTTAAGGGTTTGATCCCATAAGATCACCCCCTTTTACATGCTAATCAAAAACCCAGGTTATCACCTGTACATCTAACTAATGGGCTGTGGGTGGGAAGTTCTTATGAACCCCTCTTTGGGTTCAATTAATTTGCTAGAGCAGCTCATAAATTTCAGAGAAACATTTTACTCACTAGATTATTACCAGTTTATTATAAAAGGAACTCAGGAACAGCCAGATGGAAGAGATACATAGGGCAAGGTATGGGGAAAGTTCCCATACTTTCTCTGACACCACCAGTGTCACCAAGCCACGATATATTCATCAACCCAGAAGCTTTCAGAAACCCCTCCTTCTGGGCTTTTATGGAACCTTCATTACATAGGCATGGATGATTAAATTATTAGCCATTGATAACTGATTCAATCTCCAGCTCCCCTCCCCAGAAATCAGGAAGTGAGACTGAAAGTTCCAACTTCTTTTTTTATTTATTATTTATTCTTTTATTGGAGTTTAACTTGCCAACATATAGCATAACACCCAGTGCTCATCCCGCCAAGTGTCCCCCTCAGTGCCCGTCACCCAGTCATCCCAACCCCCCACCCACCTCCCTTTCCACTACCCCTTGTTCGTTTCCCAGAGTTAGGTGTCTCATGTTTTGTCACCCTCACTTATAATTTCACTCATATTCTTTCCTTTCCCCTTTATTCCCTTTCACTAATTTTTATGTTCCCCAAATGAATGAGACCATATAATGTTTGTCCTCCGATTGACTTATTTCACTCAGCAAGGTCCATCCACGTCAAAGCAAATGGTGGGTCTTTGTCGTTTCTAATGGCTGAGTAATATTCCATTGTATACATAAACCACATCTTCTTTATCTATTCATCTTTCCATGGACACCGAGGCTCCTTCCACAGTTTGGCTATTGTGGACATTGCTGATAGAAACATTGGGGTGCAGGTGTCCTGCCATTTTACTGCATCTGTATCTTTGGGGTAAATCCCCAGCAGTGCAATTGCTGGGTCATAGGGCAGATCTATTTTTAACTCTTTGAGGAAACTCCACACAGTTTTCCAGAGTGGCGGTGCCAGTTCACATTCCCACCAACAGTGCAAGAGGGTTCCCCTTTCTCCACATCCTCTCCAACATTTGTGGTTTCCTGTCTTGTTAATTTTCTCCATTCTCACTGGTGTGAGGTGGGATCTCATTGTGGTTTTGATTTGTATTTCCCTGATGGCCAGTGATGCGGAGCATTTTCTCATGTGCTTGTTGGCCATGTCTATGTCTTCCTCTGTGAGATTTCTGTTCATGTGTTTTGCCCATTTCATGATTGGATTGTTTGTTTCTTTGGTGTTGAGTTTAAGAAGTTCTTTATAGTTCTTGGATACTAGCCCTTTATCTGATATGTCATTTGCAAATATCTTCTCCCATTCTGTAGGTTGTTTTTTAGTTTTGTTGACTGTTTCTTTTGCTGTGCAAAAGCTTGCTTCTTATCTTGATGAAGTCCCAATAATTCCTTTTTGCTTTTGTTTCTCTTGCCTTCATGGATGTATCTTGCAAGAAGTTACTGTGGCTAAGTTCAAAAAGGGTGTTGCCTGTGTTCTCCTCTAGGATTTTGATGGAATTTGGTCTCACATTAAGATCTTTCATCCATTTTGAGTTTATCTTTGTGTATGGTGCAAGAGAGTGGTCTAGTTTCATTCTTCTGCTTGTGGACGTCCAATTTTCCCAGCACCATTTATTGAAGAGACTGTCTTTCTTCCAATGGATAGTCTTTCCTCCTTTGTCGAATATTAGTTGACCATAAAGTTGAGGATCCAGATTTTTTTCTTTTTTTAGCAAAGAACAGGAAAACCTACTTATTATTCCACCTAGAATATACCAGAGCTAGTATTTAACTTCAAGGCTGGTTCTTAAAAGCCTGCATTAAAGTTTTGAAATGAAGATTTGTTGTTGTCTCATATCCTCCACATATTCAATTTTTTGTTCTTAGTGTAGGTTGTAAATATGTTGTTAGAACAAAGCATTTAAGAAATTGGAAAATTCAGCCTTGGAACATCCAATTAGTCATTCAAAGGAGATATATTTGAAAGTTGATTCAAATACTGTCTCTTCCACCTTTTCCTTCCCACTCCTTTCCTTATATATCATATTTGATGAACTAGACATTTAAATAATAATCTGTGTGATCTGAAGAAGCTAATGCAATTGCCACAGGAGCCTAATTTATAGCCTGGCAGCCTTAGGACCTAGAATCAGCTGCATTGTCTAAATATGCCTCAATTATAAGGAGAACTTTGCATATGAGCATGGATTCGTAGTTGTGGAATGAGTGAAGAATCTGTTAATTCATCCAAATGTATCTTTACCTAAGGAGATGAACTATATCATCCTACTTTTGGTCTTAGAAATCGATCTTAAAGTTGTTGAACCTAGGGATTGCCTGTTTAATTTTCACTTGTTTTATAGTAAAAGACTGACATAAGGATGTAAATGGTGCTTGCAAAATTCTATTTTAAGGCCAAGAGATAAGGTAGCACTGCAGAACAGTATTTAGAAAGTAAGCACAGGGAATTTAAACAATTGTTTTCTTTTTGTCAGAAAGATGGTCTTGCTGTTATTTTCTGTTTTCACTGGCTAGGAATGCTAAGAAATGCAGTATCTTCAAGGGGAAAATTGGTCTGTGTGCCACAGTATTATATGCAAATGAATTCTGTAATGGAAAAACCATCAATCATGTGTCTATGAATATGGTTCTTTTATATTCAGTATAGATGCTGATGTACCATCCTCTTTATTCCTGGACATTGGTGCAGTATGTTCCAGAAACTTAAAATTATTAAGAGCTTTCTTCTTAATACAACTGTGAGGAAAGCAAATATATTAACTTAGTGTTCACTAGGATATATACTTTTAGTATATGTAATTTGATAAAATCCAGGAAAATTTTGTTCTGTCCAAATAAATCCACCAATAAATAGAAGTGTTCTGATATAGTCCCCATTACTAGAAGAATATCAAGTACCTAAACATAATTGTATCTATCTGTGGGCCCTTGTTCTGAAGGGGCTGAAACCTCTTCCCACATAGGGCCATGATGGTATAGCTTTTTAAAATTGTTTCAATAAACAGATAAGACTCTTAATGCTGCATGCAATTGTTCCTCCTGCTGCTTCATATCTAGCAAACCTAGACTTCTATTTTACAAAAGAGTTATACTAATTTAAAAGATGATGAAACTGAGAATCTGAAAACTTGAATTATTTACCTATCACCACAGAGTCAAGAGGTGGTAAACACAGAGTTTAAAAATAGTGGTGAAAAAATGAAACAAGTTTGCTTGACATCCAAGTCAGTGTTTGTAACAATTGTATTGTCCTACCTTTAAAGCAAAAAGTGACTTCAAATTTCAGCAGAGTGCCCATTTCTACAAAATACCAACTTGGACTCTTAGAATTAGTCACACCCTGTTCCTTCTACTCCTATCTCTCTATCTGCAGTTTCCATCCTCACCTCTATGTCTCTACCTCCTTCCACAAACAGCAATAATGATTTTTTCGTGTGACCATCAAAGCATAATGAACATCCTTGTTTTAAAAATATAAAACCTGAGTTGCACAGATGGAGGAAATGACTTGTTCAAGGTCATGTAACCAATTAGAAGCAGTACAAATAGCAGCACAATCTTCTTGTTCAGTCCGATGCTGTTTCTAAAGAAAAACCTCACAACGAAGTGAGTAGTTCCTTTTTTATGATAGGCTATCATCTATCTATCTATCTATCTATCTATCTATCTATCATCTATCTATCTACATATCTATCTGTGTGTATTCTGAGGTCAATTGATTAAATGAGGGATAAAACATGCCTGGAGCATTGTAGCATTTTAAGCACTACATTAATTCTCAAAGGTATCAAAGTATCATGTCTAAAACAGAACACCGGAGGGGTTTAGCCCTCTGAACATGTTCTTTCCCAACTATTCCCTACCCCGGGAATTAGTTACTGCTCTTAGGTTTCAGAGATCAGAAGGAAGAGATTGGGGTTACCAGAATTTAGAAGATCAGAGCAGGGTCCATATAGAGTTGGAACCTGGATTCTTTAGGAGAGGGTACTGGCCAGCTGTTGCTAATGTCTCTTGAGCACAATAAGCCTGGATCTCAGACTGCCAAAACAAAAAGCTTGAGATTGGAACCACTACCTCAGCCTTGGTGAAGGGTCAATATTTGAATGATTTGCCTAAAGGACGGGAAAGCAAACAGTACCACCTTCGCTGCTCCCTCCAGCCTTGCATTCTTCCTCTAGCGCCCTCTAGTCTCTGTACCTAACAAGGAACCAGGGGCAAAAGAACCAGCAGGAAATGCGGTTTGCTGAGTCCTAGCCACCTCATCACAAGGCATCATCAAAAAGTAGAACATAGAAAGTGAGTGTAAGAGACAGTAATTTAATATCTGCAACTTAATAACTAGCACAGAGGATCCTAATATAAAGAGAGGGTGCTTGCCTTTCCTGCACCTTCCCTGCTGCTAACATATTTGTAACTAGGAGACTTATGGCAGAAGAAACAATGATCTCTATGTGAGGTGGATAATATCTTATCTTTTAAATCCCTTTTCCTGATTTTCAAAGGATATCCTTTATGTCTTTTGGCTTAATGGATTCCTCCCTCTGATTCCACCACTCTATTAAGACTGCTCTAAGATCATTTCATAACTCTTTGTTTGCTAAATCTCATGATTTCTTTTCCATGCTCACTCCAATTTTCTTTGCCATTTAATACTATCAATTTCCTCTTTAACATTCTTTCCAAAGCACATATCTCATTTTGTTTTTTTCTACCTAGTGTCTTTTTCTCAGCTTCTTTCCTCTCCTCTTCCCATTGTCCATCTTCCAAAGCTTAGTGTTCCTTGGAGTTCCGGACTAGATTCCTTTTTCTTTTCACCTTGGGTAATCTCATTCAGTCCTACACTTTTAGCTATAACCTATATATCAAAGACTTGATATATATTGGTAACTCAGACTTCTTTCTTGAAATCTGATTGCATGTGTCTTTGTACTGAACGGCTCTACTCGAATGACCCATTGATATCTCAAACCTAAAATACCCAAAATGAAACTCAGTCGCTCCTCTACATGAAACCTATTCTTCCTTCTGCATTCTCTTTCTTTGATTCATAACATCAATGTCTATCTAGCAAATCACTCAAGCTAGAAAACTTGAAGTCATTTTGGCTAATTTGACCCTCACTTAGCTCCTGAATCCAGTCAGTGATCAAGCTTATTGACTATCCTGTTGCTTAAATATCATTTGATTCTGTTTCAGCCTTTTCATTCCTACAGGCACTGCTTAGTGTAGGTTCTCAGTACCTCTTTGCCTTGACTCTTACAATACACTCTTAACTGGAATTCCTGCTTCTAGTTTCCTTATTCTCCCAAACATCCTCCATAGTATCATTAAGATTACCTTTCTGCTAGTCTGGTCATGCTGCTCCCTTGCTTTTAAAAAAGTCATAAGCTACAACACAAAAAGAACTCCAATGTCTTCCAACTTCCTAGAGAATAAATTATAAAGTCCCTCCCTCTTTCTCTGACTAAACTTTCAGTATTCTGTTTGACCTAGCACTATTATCCTAAGTGAATGGAGTCTTCCTTGACCCATCCAGAAAAAATTATTTTCTTTCCAGAATTTCCTCATCACTTTGCATTTGTTTGCATTAGCATTCACCTGTTTTGACTGCACTTACCTTTTTTACATATATGCCTTTTACTCTAGACCTATAGGCTCTACAAAGGGTGAGGACGTTGTTTTAATTATCTTTGTGTTTACAGCACTTGGAATAGTGCCTGGAACATTATAGAAACTTAAAAAAGCATTTGCTAAATGAGTGAATAAATGAATTCATGTGCACAAGGAGATAATCAGTGGGAACAAGTTGTAACCTCACCCAACTTTTCCATTCAGGGAAGTGTATTGCAATGCAAGCGAATGAAAATAACTGTGATCTGACTCAATAAATAGCTTAACAATAACCCACAACCCTCGGACCAACTCTGACTCAATAAATAAATTACTCACAGACTTTCTTTTTAAAAATATTATTGAAAACATTATTTGCAGCATACCTCAAAATCGATCTGTGTCACAATTATATTCATAACATCATGGTTGAAAATGGTTCTAAAAAACCACAGAAGTGCTCTTCCTCTCTGTTTCTTTGAAGGTAGAGATCTGGTGCTCTTCAGGTTTGGAATTAAGACTTGCATGTTCCTTTTAAAGTTTCTGTTTTTCATACTTTAGTATTTTGTGCATACATACACCCTGATGCCTTTTATGATAAACTCATTTTTATAAATCAAGTACATATATCATTGCTCTTTCTCATAAATGCAGCCCTCTAGGTCAGCACTAAAGTATACTGCAAAGATGTTTATATTATTTTATTTCTTGGGATCCCTGGGTGGCGCAGCGGTTTGGCGCCTGCCTTTGGCCCAGGGCGCGATCCGGGAGACCCGGGATCGAATCCCACGTCGGGCTCCCGGTGCGTGGAGCCTGCTTCTCCCTCTGCCTGTGTCTCTGCCTCTCTCTCTCTCTCATTCTGACTATCATAAATTTAAAAAAAAAAAAAAAAAAGACATTTATTATTTTATTTCTTGTGATACAGATTCTATGTGTAAACATCATTTTTGCACTTTTAAGGTTATCATTACAGGTCCTTCAGAACATTATGTAATTTTTTCTTTCTTTACTTAAAACTTTTTTCTTTCCCAAAAATGGTAAGTGTGCTCTTAATTTCCTCTATTTCACCCATTCCCCCCGCCCCACTTCCCCTCTGGCAACCACCAGTTTCTTTTCTGTATTTTAAGAGTCTATATTTTATTCTTTTTTACTTTGTTCATTGTTTTGTTTTGTAAATTCCACATATGATGAAATCATAAAGCATTTACCTTTCTCTAATTGACTTATTTCACTTAGTATTTTACCCTGTAGGTCCATTCATGTTGTTGAATATGGCAAGATCTCATTCTTTTTTATGGCTGAATAATATTCCATTGCATATATATACCACCTCTTCTTTATCCATTTGTCTATTTTGATTATTGAAAATAATCTTGCATAAATGTAGGGGTACATATATCTTTTTGAATTAGTGTTTTATTATTTTTGGGCAAATACCTCATAGTGTACTGGATCATATGGTAATTTTATTTTTAATTTTTTGAGGAACCTCCATACTATTTTCCACAGTGGCTGCATTAATTTCCATTCCCACCAACTGTGCACCAGGGTTTCTTTTTCTCCACATTCTTACCACGCTTGTTATTTCTTCTGTTTTTGATCCTAGCCATTCTGATAGCTATAAGATGATATCTCATTGCAATTTTGATTTTTATTTCTCTGATAATTAGTGATATTGAGCTTCTTCTCAAGTCTGTTGGCCATTTGTATGTTATTTTTGGAAAAATGTCTATTCAGGTCCTCTGCCTATTTTTAACCCCTTATCAAATATATCATTTATATATATCTCCCATTCAGTAGGTTGCCTATTTGTTTTATCGATGGTTTCCTTTGATGTATAAAAGCTCTTTATTTTGGTGTAAAGCATTGCATGATTTTTCAGAGAAATAATGAAAAAGCAAATTGGTTTTTAGATAATTTAGGGAATGGGTTTATAAAGTTTTATCTCTGCTTAGAGGCTCCAGTGGCTCTCTGACTATAAATTTTATGCTTTTGATTAAACTCTCACTCGGGGCTAAAGAGGAAGAAATAGTTCTTATTCTGAAAGGAGAAACTGAGTCACTTAAAGATAGCATAAAGAATGCAAATATTTGAGTACTTTCAACTGCCCCTCTAGAAAGTGATAATATGACAGAACACCTTTCCACAGTTGTTTCTTTTACAGTATTCACAGATAATGTGAACTTTACAATTTTGTGTTCTCACTTAAGTATGGTCATGCAACAGATTTTGAGCCTTGAATACTTTTTTGCTTGTGGGAAGTGCTTCATTTCATGAAGAGAAGCTTATTTTTTGTATGCTAACTTATGTGTGTAAGAGGATTTGATACATGCAACTGTCTGTGGATTTTCTGATGTTATTCAGAAGGCTCTTAGAAAACTTGCCGTGGTTTTTAAGGAAAAAAGTAAGAAACTCAAGAACTTTATTGAGATAGACAACATGAAAAAATAATAACGGAATACTTTTCTGAAAAGGAGAGGCAGAATACATTGTTAAAGCAATTGTTTTTCCCTCCTGGAAGAAAGCCAGTAGGTGTCACTGAATTCAACTATTTGTATAGTAAATCATCTAATTGTGCCCAAAACATGGAGCTCTTAGATTAAGTGCAACTTCTCTCCCATAGGAACCATGCACAAACAGGTGAGATTAGGAAGAACTTTGCTCTGACAAGCTTGAAAACCATGGGACTAAAGACAAATATAAGTACCATCTAATGACCTTGTACTAGAGCTCACATGCAAATTTAGCCTACAAGGAAAGATCAGGAAAGGTGGGAAAACTACAGGTTGCACCTGGCACATGATTATCTGAACTGTACCAAAGGTAGCTTAGAATTTCTCCTTTAGCATCTGATAAGACTGTGGCATTTGTGTTGCATGATTTTATTTGGTAGTGTGAGGTAACTTAGAATCATTGTACTGAGAAAATTAAAGCTAATAATGCTAATAATGCTAGGATAATTTCACTATCCTAAAGAAGGTCCTATTTTTCCTAGCTTATATTGGAAACAGTGCAGGCAAAAGGCAATTACTGCGGCAAGGAAAGCTACCCATGATGGAGTCAGTACTGTGACATCAATGAGGCATGTACTTGTATATCAAGGTTGGTATTCACCTTTGACAGCTTTCAGGAGCCAGAGACCCTTTTCAGTTTTAAACATTTTATAAATGCTCTGCCTTTGACGAAGCTGATCTTCTTAGCTTTGTCTCAATGCCTGTATATATCAGAGTTTGTGGTGACAATCTTATTTTGAAGACAGAGGAAAATAATTCTTACAAATCAGTCCATCTTTTGACCTTTCTAGACATACATATGAAATCACTAGGTTTCTTGGTACAGAGGAACTAATAAAATAGAAGTGCCTTTTTTCTCTAGTTGCGTAATGTAAGGGGCAGGTTGTTTAACACATTAATATTAGCTATCACCCATGGGAAGAAAAGCAGAAAGTTGAAATGAGGTACTCTTCAGCCCTGTAGTGCTTTACTAGGTTAGTATGAAGTTCTAAGATGAAAGAGCTATCTTGGTATGTCACAGTTCATGGGTTACCTACCAGTGAATTAGATTCCCTTTCCTTAGAAGTATTTTTTTTTTTTTTGATATTTCATGGTTCACAGAACAGGAAAAAGTGGGATTAGTTCATTATATATATTTTTTCTTATTTCAACTTTCTTATTTTTCCTTTTCTCTCTTACCACTGCCTTTTCTTGCCATTCTTAAATTTTTGCCTTTCCTTATGCCACCTCCAGCTGTGTTCACATGGGAATGACTGGCTCATAAATTTAAATGATTAGTGCTGGGTGGATAAGGAAGTAGATTCTCTATCATGTGACCTCTGCTCCAAGCAATAATATTTTTAGTGCTTATCCATAGATTCTTAAAACATATCTGATCTTCTCTAGCCTGCACAAATCTATCAGACTGAAAACCCCAAGGTTCTGTAAGATTTAAGATTCTTTTTGTTTTTAGTCAAGCAGGACTGCATCTATCTTTTGGTAAATAAGTATTCTCAATTTCATTGTTGTCCAAAACAAAGTGATACAGTTTTAGAGTGACGATGTAGACAATATAGTATAGAGGAAGGGTTATTGACTTGGGAACCTGTGCTAACTCTGCTACTAACTACTAATGTAACTTTGGTAACCTTGGACTAGTCACTTACTCTCTGTGGGTCTCAGTTTGTTTATGTGAAAAGAAATATCCACATCAGTATGTGTGGGTTTTAGATTGACATCAATAAATACTTTATAAGGTCAGCAATTTATCTTTTCTCTACACAGACTGAGTCTGAACTGTGAAATTAGGTGCACATCATACAGAATAAATAGAGTATGTACCAGAGAACCACAATTAGGCATTCGAGCAAGAAATAGGTTGTGTGTATATACAAAAGTGCATGCATAAGTACATTACAATGCTTTAAAAATATTTTTTTCATATTATATGAATAATACATATTCTGTTTTGGTTATTTGTTGCTGCTTCACAAACTGTCAAAACTTAGTGTCTTAAACAGCAACATTTTATTATTTATCATCTTTTTTTTAATTTTTTTTAAATTTTTTTTATTTATTTATGATAGTCACACAGAGAGAGAGAGAGAGAGAGGCAGAGATACAGGCAGAGGGAGAAGCAGGCTCCATGCACCGGGAGCCTGACGTGGGATTCGATCCCGGGTCTCCAGGATCGCGCCCTGGGCCAAAGGCAGGCGCCAAACCGCTGCGCCACCCAGGGATCCCTATTTATCATCTTTTAATGGATGACTTGGCATCAAATGAATGATTCTTCTCTTCCATGTACTAGGACTGCAGTCATCTTAGGGCTTGATTGGGTTAGGGAATCCAGGATGACTTTACTCACATGTCTTGGTGGGTACAGCTAGAAAACTGGGTTCAGATAGGATACTGGCAAAATTCAACCTTTTCTCTTCATGTAATCTCAGGTTTCTCTCTCTCCATATGACTTCTCCACTTAGTTTCTCCATGAGGGTAGCTGGTCTTAGTGGCTCAGGAATCCACAAAACACAAAATGGAAGCTTCTGGGCCCTCTTAAGTCTTAAACTATTAACTCACACACTGTTACTATCAGCTCATTCTTTGATTAAAGGCAAGCATCAAATCAGCCAAGATTCACAGGCGTAGTTCCATGGAGATTGTCTCTGGAGATAAGCTACTTTCTGCTCATTATTTATTTTTTAATTTGGAAAATACAGAAAATTGTAAATAAGAAAATAAGGTAAAATTATCCAGAATTATCTTAAGATTTATTATGAAAAAAGTAGTTACAAAATAATAAGCACCCTATAATACCATTTTGTGTTTAAAATGTGTATGTGCACATATGAGGTAAAAAAATCTGTAAGAACAAACAACAAAAAGACTTAAACGAGTAATTTTTGTTCTGTGGATTTATGGATGATCATTATTTTATTTTTAATCTCTATTTTCTAGCATTTCAACAATGCATGTATATTACTTGTATAAAACATTGAATCAATTCAAATTCCACCACCCACTGATAACTACTATTAATATTTGGTGAATTTCTTCCTACTCATTAAACCTTCTTTGAAAACATGATTTTACTGGTTATGTTGTATTTTATTATATACATATGATTTACTTAATCATTTCCCTACTGCTTCAAATTTAGGTTGTTTATTTCTATATGTGTATATCATTATTGTAAATCATATGATGGACATTTTAGTACATCTTTAACTATATCATTTATGATTTTCTTAAGATAAACTAATAGAAGTAAAGTTTCTCTGTGAACATGTATGAATTTTCAAGTCTTTCAATAAATGTTCCCAAACTACTTTCCAGACAATTATAAAAATTTGCATTACTTTTTTACTCTCTCCGGTACAAGCTTTAGTTTGAACAAGATGAATAGTTGTAGATTAATTGAAAACATTATTATTTTTTAAGTTTTTACTTAAATTCCAGTTAACATACAGTGTAATATTAGTTTTAGGTATATAATATAGTGATTCAACACTTCCATACATCACCCAGTGCTCATTACAAGTGAACTTCTTAATCTCTATCACATTTTTTACCCATCTCCCCACCCACCTCTCCTCTTGGTAACCATCAGTTTGTTATTTATAGTTGAGTCTGTTTCTTGGTTTGCCTCTCTCTTCCCCCCCCCCCCCTTGCTCATTTATTTCGTTTCTTAAATTCCGCACATGAGTGAAATTATATGGTATTTGTCTTTCTCTGACTGACTTATTTCACTTAGCATAATAGAAGATAATAAAGTATACACACACACATATACACACACACACAGAAATATACACACCTATCATAGCATTTTTCTTTCAGCTTAAAACATAAGTACATGTGTGTTCATTTGCCAGCCTTCTGTTTTATGGTCAAAGATTTTTCTTTGAATATGGTCACACTTACTCGATTTTGCTTTTGTTCAATGGTGTGCTGATAAATGTTTAGCAATAAACTCTCTGGAAAAAAAATGGCCCTGGTTGTTGTGTTTGATTATTTTCATGATAGTAAATACTCCCATGATGGCCACTTTTAAGTTACTAACATGTCACTGAATGTGAAATTGGAAAGAAATGTATGGCAGTGCACCATTATATTTCCACTCTTCAGATACAATAACTGTAAATAACCTCAAGAGTATAGATAATTAGGGACACCTGGGTGGCTCAGCTGTTGAGTGGCTGCCTGAGGCTCTGGTGTGAACCTGGGGTCCAGATGGAGTCCTGCATCAGGATCCTGGCAGGAAACCTGCATCTCCCTCTGCCTGTGTCTCTGCCTCTCTCTCTCTCTGTGTCTCTCATGAAAAAATAAATAAAATATTTTTTATAAAAGAGTATAGATAATTATAAAATATAAAATATTCATGAAGTAATGAGTCATCGTATTTAATACATTTGTTTTAAAATAGAGTTTATTTTATTCTAAGTTTGTGTCATTTAATTATTAAAATGGCATTGTTTAACAATAGGCTCACCAAGTTCCTGAAAACTTGATAATTGGCCATTGTGAGGCCAGCACAAGCTGGCTCTGGCACACCACTGGTTTTGTCTTTTTCTGAAACTACAACATAATGCATCCTCTGTGATTTTCAGTTTGGGTTTCTTTGAGGTCAAGAAGTCAATTTAAAAACACTTGTTATGCAATTTGAGTGTGGAGTCCTTCTAGATGTTTATGACTCCTGCTCCCAAACCAATCTTTCAAGGTTGTTTCATCCTCATCTAATTTGACATCACATCTTTGTTTTACTAACGTCTTTATTGAACTGCAATTTAATTTTCATGGAAATGAATCTGTTTTTTTCTTTTTGCACTTATACTTCACCGTCACTATTTTATGTAATATACAAAGTAGAGTTGGCATCAGCAAGCTTCTTAAAAATTACAAGTGGTTTTTGGTAAATATATAACTCAATTGATAGGAGCATAATTGCCTAGGCATCCACAATCATGTGAATCTCTTTGTTAACCTCCATTTAATGTGCCATGGGCACAGAGATGCACTAGGCAAGTACTATATTTAGAATTCTGTTTCTTTCAACAGAAGGACAGTTCTTTAGTAAAATGTCTGATAATGAACTGGATAACTCAGATTTCTACCCTATTTTTTTTCTTTTTACAGTGGGGATTTATTTAACTGGTTATCTAAGTTATCTCCCCTATGATCAATATGAAGGATTTATGAGAGGACTAGGCAGAGTCTTAAAGAAGGTATGTCTTAGCCAACTAGCTCAGTAAACAATCATATACATGACCCTGTGCTCTAGAGGGTCATCACCACTAGATTCTAGCTTACTGAACTAATGAGGCACTTGATGTTATATTTTTCTTGACATTTGTTTCTTTTCCTGCTTTAGATTCTGCTGAAGTAGTTATCAAGTCAAACAATGTGAGAGCCAGTACAGTCCTTACAAATCAATTCCCAATTCCCTCATTTTATTTATTTTTTTGTTATTTTAATTTCTTTCTTTCTTTCTTTTCTTTTCTTTCTTTCTTTCTTTCTTTCTTTCTTTCTTTCTTTCTTTCTTTCTTTCTCTTTCTTTCTTCCTTCCTTCCTTCCTTCCTTCCTTCCTTCCTTCCTTCCTTCTTTCTTTCTTTCTTTCTTCCTTCCTTCTTTCTTTCTTTCATTTTCACTTACAAATTTATTTTTTATTGGTGTTCAATTTACCAACATATAGAATAATATCCACTGCTCATCCCGTCAAGTGCCCACCTCGGTGCCCGTCACCGCCACCCCCCACCCACCTCCCCTTCCACTACCCCTCGTTCGTATCCCAGAGTTAGGAGTCTTTCATGTTCTGTCTCCCTTTCTGATATTTCCCACTAATTTTTTCTCCTTTCACATTTATTCCCTTTCACTATTTTTTATATTCCCCAAATGAATGAGAACATATAATGTTTGTCCTTCTCCGATTGACTTATTTCACTTAGCATAATACCCTCCAGTTCCACCACATTGAAGCAAATGGTGGGTATTTGTTGTTTCTAATGGCTGAGTAATATTCCATTGTATACATAGATCACATTTTCTTTATCCATTCATCTTTCGATGGACACCGAGGCTCCTTCCACAGTATGGCTATTGTGGACATTGCTGCTATAAACATCGGGGTGCAGGTGTCCTGGCGTTTCATTGCATCTGTGCAATTTTTTGGGGTAAATCCCCAACAGTACAACTGCTGGGTCGTAGGGCAGGTCTATTTTTAACCCTTTGAGGAACCTCCACACAGTTTTCCAGAGTGGCTGCACCAGTTCACATTCTCACCAACAGTGCAAGAGGGTTCCCCTTCCTCCACATCCTCTCCAACATTTGTGGTTTCCTGTCTTGTTAATTTCCCCCATTCTCACTGGTGTGAGGTGGGATCTCATTGTGGTTTTGATTTGTATTTCCCTGATGGCCAGTGATGCAGAGCATTTTCTCATGTCCTTCTTGGCCATGTCTATGTCTTCCTCTGTGAGATTTCTGTTCATGTCTTTTGCCCACTTCATGATTGGATTGTTTGTTTCTTTGGTGTTGAGTTTAAGAAGTTCTTTATAGATGTTGGAAACTAGCCCTTTATCTGATATATCATTTGCAAATATCTTCTCCCATTCTGTAGGTTGTCTTTTAGTTTTGTTGACGGTATCTTTTGCTTTGCAAAAGCATCTTTTTTGCTTTTGTTTCTCTTGCCTTCATCGATGAATCTTGTAAGAAGTTGCTGTGGCCAAGTTCACGAAGGGTGTTGCCTGTGTTCTCCTCTAGGATTTTGATGGAATCTTGTCTCACATTAAGATCTTTCATCCATTTCGAGTTGATCTTTGTGTATGGTGCAAGAGAGTGGTCTAGTTTCATTCTTCTGCATGTGGATGTCCAATTTTCCCAGCACCATTTATTGAAGAGATTGTCTTTTTTCCAGTGGATAGTCTTTCCTTCTTTTTTGAATATTAGTTGACCATAAAGTTGAGGGTCCACTTCTGGATTCTCTATTCTGTTCCATTGATCTATGTGTCTGTTTTTGTGCCAGTACCACACTGTCTTGATGACCACAGCTTTGTAGTACCACCTGAAATCTGGCATTGTCATGCTCCCAGCTATGGTTTTCTTTTTTAAAATTCCCCTGGCTATTCTGGGTCTTTTCTGATTTCACACAAATCTTAAACTCTCCCTCTTTGCTAATGGCATGATACTCTACATAGAAAACCCAAAAGATTCCACCCCAAGATTGCTAGAACTCATACAGAAATTTGGCAGTGTGGCAGGATACAAAATCAATGCCCAGAAGTCAGTGGCATTTCTATACACTAACAATGAGACTGAAGAAAGAGAAATTAGAGTCAATCCCATTTACAATTGCACCCAAAAGCATAAGATACCTAGGAATAAACCTAACCAAAGAGGTAAAGGATCTATACCCTAAAAACTATAGAACGCTTCTGAAAGAAATTGAGGAAGACACAAAGAGATGGAAAAATATTCCATGCTCATGGATTGGAAGAATTAATATAGTGAAAATGTCAATGTTACCCAGGGCAATTTACACGTTTAGTGCAATCTCTATCAAAGTACCATGGACTTTCTTTAGAATTGGTTTCTTGGAACCAATTCCTTCATTTTATAGATTTCCTCTCAAACTCTCTTCTGGGTCCATGCTTCTCTTATTATATTGATGTGCATATCTCAGCAACTTAGAGTTGTAATGCTAACAATTTTCTATAGAAGATTGGTATTTTGTGTTATATAACTGGGCAGTTCCTTCAAATGTGTGGATTGATAACTGAGGTTTGAGGATGCTGATATAGTTACGTAACTGGAGAAGAATCTCCAGTGCTACTTATTAGGAACTTTGTAATCATATTAGAAAGGTATTAAGACTCCACTAAGTGAAAATGTCAAGACATATTTGTGAAACTTTCAAGTTTCCCCTGAGCCTCAAGGTAACCAAATGACTACGGCAATTGGAAAGGTTAACTATTCTTTCGTTTCAAGTGATTGTTGCCAGAAATGCCATCCTGCTTTCTAGCTGGAGGTTTTTTCATAACCTTTGGTAAAAGAGATTTTAGAAATCTTAGAACTTGAAGCATACTACCTCTGTGTTATTCACTTAAGTGATCATTATTTCTTTTTCTAATTCTGTCAGGTCAAAGAAATAATTTACATATTGTCAAAAGAGCTTTATAGGTCATAAGCATTTCCAAGTGTTGTCTTTAATGATGTTTCAACTGCTTCATTTGTCAATGCTATTAAAATTCATTTTGTTTCTAAGATTCCTTTAATTTTTGATAGTCAAGTTTTCTTTAGTGTGAATCTGAAGTAAAGGTAAAGTTTCAACATGGCTAAAAGGGTTATTCTAACTACCCTATATTATAAGTCAAGATGGGGCATAAAAAGTGATCAGGGTCAATAAAGTGTTTGTGGTGGTAAATGCTGTCTGCTGATAGTTAAGGAGGTTTGCAAAGGCAAATGTTCCTTAGGACTGATAAACTTTGAAAAAGATAGCAGTATTGGATGGTCCAATTGTGACTCTTGATACAAATTACATTATCTTATTCAATCCTTGTGATGTTGAGAGTGTCAGTCACATATCTATCAAGTCACATAGTTATCAAGAAGCAGTGCCAGGACTCAAACCTAATTCTTTCAGGTGTTGAATTCATCTTATTTTTTAATTTACAGTTTCAATGGCACTAGCAGATAGTAAATGTTACTTAATGATGTTTTGATCTGATTGTTTGATTTTGTAAAAGAGGATATTCAAGTTTTTTTACAGTAATTTGACTCAGGCATTTCATTTGAGGGATAGGCAAGATTGACACCTAGGAATCATAGGTCTGTTAATTGGCCCCATCCACTGAATCCACAGTGGGAAAGAAAAGAAAAATGTAACACTTGATATCCAGGAACTGGTTTGATGCTCACAACTAGGTCTTATGCATGCTACTTCAAGCTGGAATGTCACTAACGACTAGGCCTCTTCTCTTTTGGGGGAAGATCACAGAATATTAATACCAGACAAGATTACTTTGAGATTATAATGGAGTGAGAACAAAACAAGGTCACTGTGCAACGCAACTGTACACATAAGCCTCCCTCTCTCTTAATTAAAATGATTGTTACTTGTTTACCAATTATAGCTTTAACCTCATCTAGCCTGCCCTCTTTATAGATACGATTCATTGAGATACCCAATTGTAGAATTGTCCTTGTTTTCTGATAGCTCCCAAACCAGAGGGAATTACTGCTTCCTTAGCTCTTCCCCCAAATTATGCAACCTAATCCCAAATACTGTAATATGTTCTTTCCAACACGCTCTTTCTGAGATGTTCCCTTTGATACATGTTTTCCTTCACTGCAACAAGTAATAATCCCAACTTGTTCAACTACAAGTGTGCTCTGTGTGGTCTTTGAATAGAATTGACACCAGACTCTCATGATGGACAGGGCCTATTTTGCAGCCTTACAACTTGCTTGGACTATCTAGTGAACAGTTACACTGATGGAGGTGGCTAGAATCCTCTCTCATCCTACCAGTGCTATATGATATGGAATCCTGAATTTCTTAATGAACCTTTAATCTTGAGTTAAACTTCTGGGCATCATTAGCTATAGTTCCACAATTGGGTCTCCCTAGAGAAGAGAGTCTCCTAGTGGAGGGTAAGGTTAATACAAATAACGCTGGGACATGTCAAAAACCTTGGCTCCAGGTTTTATCTCTGTTGGAAGATATCACTGTGACCACAGTCAAGTTGCTTAACCTCTTTGGGCCTCAGGTTTTTAGCTTTAAAATGAAAGACTTGAACAAATAGAGGGTTCTTGTAGCTCTAACATTTGGTGACTGAAATCCACTATGGGGATGTCATCTCCTCTCTCTAGTAGATAATACCATGTAACTGATCTGAATCACTCAAAATGTTTGATTTTAAAAAGATACCTGAAATACATAAAGGTATAGTTTGTAATTTTCTCCACAAATATTTTCAGACTGATGGCTAGCATAATTGTTTCTGGTGTAAAAGCAAACATTGTTAAGATATAATAAGAACCAGATAAATCTGCAGGAATTCTCTTAGCTTTGTCTCCGGAGAACCAGTGCTAATAAGTCAAATAGTCATTTTTATTTAGGAGATATAAGAAGGCATATGGTTGCATGCTGTGCCAGCTGTCATTAAGTTTTGGAGAAGTGTTACTTACAAAGCTTCTAGTGAAAGTGTTTCATAAAAGTATTTTAACCTTTATAGCTTACAAAACTGGTTCATGTTCTTTCTTCATAAACTATGTTTTTGGACTAAATTCTCTTTAACAACAAAGATTTAGCAGGAAGGAAAACACAAAGCTAGGAGAAAAATAAGTGAACTGCCTTCGAGTGGAGGACCTGTTATATATTGCTTTTTATGGTGCAAGGATTTTCATGTGAGCCTAAAGTGTGTTGTAATGAAATATATTTAGAGATTTGTTTTCAGGTAAAATAAGTGTAAGTTCTAGAAAGCTATGCTCCACTGTTTAACCTTCATGCATAGTGTGAATTACAATGGTAACTATATTATGTACATATTTTGTCTGCATACTTTAAAAATCCTTTCTCATATACAAAATCTTTTCATCTTTTGGCCTCTCTTCTGTTACCATTATTGAATTATATGTGTGTGTGAATGTAGAATCTAAAGACCTTCCACTTATTGTAATTTTATTTTTCTTCAGTTTCTCTGTTCTTTGCATTTTCTAGCTTATGTTTTCTTAAACTTTCCTTGTTTATTCACCTTATAGATTCAGGGTGTTTTTTTTTTCCTTTTCTTTTAGTTTGCATTAAAATAAGCCAGACTCATAAAAGGACACTGTTCAAAACAAACCTAGAATCAGAGATTTACAAGTTTATATATAAGAGCCCATCACTGCAATTGTAGTTGGCCTCATGCTAAGAAAGAAATGCATAGTAAATTATAAAAGACTAGTTAAGGAAAATCTTTGGAAATAATCAGAAAAGATAGTGGAATTCTCAAAAACTAACAGTAGAAATTGAGTAGTTATGTATAGATGTTTATAAGGGTAAATATTTGGAAGGTATTAATTAGAAAATCTATTGAGTTTGCTTGTGTAAATTGCAAACTTAGTGTCTGGGTTGTCAAAGCAACTTGAATATATTTGTTCTTTGAAATAATTTTTGGCTATGAAATTGTAGAAGACTTTTAAATAATTTTTACCACACATTACATAGGGGCCTTATGGCCTTAGTTTCTTTGAAATAAAATTACATTTCATTTCTCATCTTTTTCATTACATTAAGACTAAAGTACATTTTTTAGCATTTTGCATAATATATTGTATATAAGTCTATCAGATTATGCATTTGCTAAATAGTTGACTTTTGCCATTATCTCAATAGATTAAAAGCAGTGATTCCAAAATTTTAAGGGTAAAGATTTCTTGTATGATATCAAAATAGTTCCTAGGACTATCCTCCTTCACCTTTGCCTCTAATCAAATAGCTATCATTTTCTATTTTCCTCTTATAATGCCACATAGCTTCTATTAAATATTATAATTGATTTGCCTTTCATTAATGCCATTAAAAGTTTGCATATAATAAAAAATAGTAATATAATATTCAGTTAACAGATTAGTGTACACATGAACTGGTGATCTCTTTGTAAAAACTGATTATTATCTATAGTACTCAGATTGGTTTAAAACTTGACACCTTAAATTGTTAACTCCTTGCTTTGGCTGATTTAATTCCCAGCGTGATTTACAGGACTTCTTCTCTAAATCTGATCCTACAATTTTAAATGGGATGTTACTAAAATGACAGCAGTATGGATTAGCAGTATTGATCACCTTCCTTCTGTTTTTGCCTTACAGTTTGTTATGGGAAGTGGGTATGAGAAGGCTGGCCCAGATAGTTACTGATTATTGGAGGATGGTGAGGGTTATGTACTGTGCGTGGTTGTGTGTTTTGAACTGAAGTAGGGTATTTCCTGCCTAAGAGAAAATGAGTTGAAACGAACAGGGTTAGAAGGCCAAGAAAAAAAATCTGTGAAGGATAAGTTAGAGTTTACACACTGAAAAAAGCACAAACAAATACCAAGTCCAAAGGTAGAGTCAGTGTCAGGACTACAGAGCCAAATATACAAGAGTTGAATTTAGAAAAGAGTGGAGTAAAAACAGGAGCAGTTATGATACTGCTTTTCATTTCTTTACTTCTGAAATTGATTCAGATTCAGATGTTTTTTTTAAAATAAATTTATTTTTTATTGGTGTTCAATTTGCCAGCATATAGAATAACACCCAGTGCTCATCCCATCAAGTGCCCACCTCAGTGCCCATCACCTGTCTCACATTTAGATCTTTCATCCATTTGAACTTATTTTTGTGGAGGGTGTAAAAAAGTGGTTCAGTTCCATTCTTTTGCATGCAGCTGTCCAGTTCCTTCAACACCATTTGTTGAAGAGACCATCTTTCTCCCATTGGATGTTCTTTCCCGCTTTGTTGAAGATAAGTTGACTATCAAGTTGTGGGTCCATTTCAGAGTTCTCTATTCTGGTCCACTGTCTGTTTTTGTGCCAGTACCATACTGTCTTGATGATTACAGCTTTGTAATACAGCTTGAATTCTGAAATCTCAATGCCTCCAGCTTTGCTTTTCTTTTTCAAGATCATTTTGTCTATTCAGAGTCCTTTGTGGTTCCATAGGAATTTTAGGGTTATTTGTTCCAGCTCTGTGAAACGTGCTGGTGATATTTTGATAGGGATTGCACTAAATGTGTAGATTACTGTGGATAGCATAAACATTTTAACAATGTTTGTTTTTACAGTCCTTGAGCATGGAATGTTTTTCCATTTCTTTGTGTCCTCTTCATTTTTTAAAAATAAATTTATTTTTTATTGGTGTTCAATTTGTCAACATACAGAATAACACCCAGTGCTCATCCCATCAAGTGATTCAGATTCAGATGTTTATTTTTAATAAATGGTGAAGGGCTAATTGGCTTACAATATATTGTTTTCCATTTAGTGTCCCAAGGTATACTTAGCTTTAATTAGAAACTGGAAGGCTAGTTTGTTTTCCTTTTTTAACTGAAAGTCATAACATTGTTTTGATTATATTATAGGAAGCAAGATAATAGGTGTGTTGACTGGAAAAATCCATCTCCTGATCTGTAATTCTCAAACCTACATTTTATATAGGTTTTCTAATATAAATTAGTTTTTTTTCTTAAACTATCTCCTATGGATTTTCCTTCCCACAGACAACCAATCTATCTACAGACTGTACAAACAACTACATCTAGCTGTCATGTGGGTATATGATGTTGGGCATCAGTGGATTCCATGTAAATTAGTGATCACTACTCTGATCCTTCTTTCCTGGTGTAAAAGCTAGGGAATGCTCAAATGAGCTCTGTAGGGCTAGAGCAGGAGTTAGGAGCATCTGTTGTGATATGTTATGCCAGTGGTTGAATACCAAACCATCTAAATGTCCAGGGGCAAACCTAGAGAAGTGAATGTAAATGGTACAGTAGAACAAGAAGACCTTTGTTCTTTACTGCATAACTTACCTCAGTATTTCATATGACAATGTGAAATACAACTCTCCTACATAAGGATAGATTATGCTCTCTTTTCCAAATATATTTAATCATTGATTCTGAGTATTTGTAACTGTGTGTGTGTGGTGAGTTAATATCTTGCCAGACACTAGTATTCCATGGAACATGGTTTGGAGAATGCTGCCCTAATATAAATGAAGTTTAGAACATAAGTTCTGCTAACTGTGCATTATATTATTTCAGAAAGTAGAAGAATAGATTTGCTTTAGAATGAGCAGAGCAAAAATAATGTTATTTAATTTGCTAAGGCCTATAAAATGATATGGCACATCAGTATAATGTACTCAAAGTGAAATGGTTAGATTTGTACCATTTCAGAAAATTTCAGATCATAGGGTGCTAGGATGTGGGTACAACCGTGGAAGGAGAGACACCCTTTGGTCACTCTGGTCATCAAGAAATGATCTATATTAGTGTGAATAGGAAACCAAATCTACTTTCAAACAAAGCCTAACTAATAGCAGTGAATTTCCATATTATTTTTCTTCTTAAGTTCAAATTGATTCCTTTCCTTGAGGTACCACAAATGTTATTTTAAATTCCAAAATCTTTTGTGCTCAAATATCTCCTTGACTGTGTTTTGCTAGCACAAAGAAAAATTATATGTTTACATTAAAAGGCACTGCTTACAAATCCTATTTACATTACTCACACCAACAGGTCTGGAAGTACTTTACCCTATGAGAATTTACAAACGTCAGAGTCTTCTTCACATATCTCTAGTCACCTTTCAAGGACAAAATTCCTCTTAATTTAGAGTTTAACTTGTGAGGTGGTATGTTTAGTTTTCTGAATTAATGTCAGTGTGCCTTACTATGCTGAGACATCTGTTCAGAACACAGGTCACTCCTTCATACAGTAAATTTATACTGCTAGACCTGGCTTCTACTTTTCCTTTCTAAGAAAGTCATAGTTGACTGCAAGCAGACTTACCAGTTAAGAATATCATGTCATTTAACCTGTCTCCACATTGTTTCCTTAATATTTTGCAGGATGGAAGAAGAGATAGCAGGGACAAATAGCCCAATGTTAATGAACTTCCTTGAACAAGTTATGTATCTGAGGGTCTTTGACCAGCCTCACAAGAAGGTAGATGATCTGTTACAAAACCAGTTTGATTTGAGGTGTGTTACTAAGGGCCTGTGCTCCTTCCAATACTTGGCATAATACCAGCATTTCTTCTGTTGGGAATTTCTTTCTTTGGCACTTAAAGATTTCAGTCTCTCAAAAGATTTTTACTTAACTATAAATACCTCAAAAAGAAAAGGTATGATATGGGATGCCTGGGTGGCTCAGTGGTTGAGCATCTGCCTTTGGCTCAGAGCATGTTCCTGGGTCCAGGGATCGAGTCCCACATCAGGCTCCCTGTAGGAGCCTGCTTCTCCCTCTGCCTATGTCTCTGTGTCTTTCATGAATAAATAAATAAAATCTTAAAAAAAGAAAAGATATGATAAAGTTTCTTAACACCTAATAATTTAGCAGATTATAGTTTGATTTTTATTTTTAAAAATTTTTAAGAGATTTTGTTTATCTAAGAAAGAGAGAGAGAAGTGCACGAGCACAGGGAGTGGTAAATGGGGAAGCAGGCCCCACAGTGAGTGGGGAGCCTGATATGGGGCTTGATCCCAGGACCCTGAGGTTACAACCTGAGCTGAAGGCAGATGCTTAGCTGAGTGAGCCACCCAGATACCCAAAGTTTGACTTTTAGAGCAAGGATGCATCCAAATATTGTGGGACTGAAACTTATACTGCTAAGAAGTCTCTTCAAGAAGAAAAAACAGACTTTAATAAAAAATTAGGCAAAGATTGTTAGAAGGAATTCAGGCAAGTTAGAGGCCCTAAAACTTTCTTAATTTCAAGGTACATCCTCCTTTGGTGTAGAGCAGTGATTAGAGTGCATTAGAAGGCCCACCTTTTGAGATTCAGTTTCAGTATATCTGAATTGGAGGCCTGGAACCTTGGATCCCAGGAGAGTCTGAGGTATATACTTATATACCACACTTTGAGAAACATTGTCCAGAAAATTAGAACACAGAGTAGGCTCCTGAGGGACATAGTAGGACCTTGCCATCTAGGGAAATGAGAAAGTAGGAAGAGGCTAAAGATAACTCCTAAGTAAGATACTGGTATGCATAGCTATATGGCTCCAGAGTCACATCCACAATCACCATCATCATATATGGCTCCTTCAGTCTTGTCCTCCTCTGTACTCAATATACCAATTTTCTCAGACATCTGCACAATGAATTAAGGCACAAAACATCTCAATTTAGTAACTCTACTTACTGCTATTTATTTTGCATATCAAGGATAAAGTAGCATGAAATGCAAGCTTTTCTCATAAAGAAACATTTTTATTATTGAAATGAGGACCCATAGGCTATTATACAGTATCTATTTTTCTCAGGACATGAAAGACATGTGGGGTCTCTGATATTACTCTTTGCAAGAGGAGTCCTATGCTTATATATAAAGGGGAGGTGATGAATGATTGGACAGGAAGAGGGGCAGAAGGGCAATGTCCCTGACTATGGCTCAAAATGTACTCTTCCATTCTTGGAAAACTGGTTCAACAGACTTATTAGGAAATTTTCATTAACATTTAGGATAGCAGAAGATTCACAGTTATTTACCTTTGGATCATAATTATAAAGGTTAGATGGATATATAGGTTGGTGTATGTTAAAATATATACTAAAATGTATATTATAGAATGTAAGTGGTGGGTATATGGGCAATTAAAAAATTAGAGCTGCCTTCCAAATAGTAAATGCTTCATATACATTCTTATTTATGTGATATATATATTATTAGTCTCATACTACAGATGTGGAAATTTAACCTCAGAAAAATCTACCTAAATACACACAGCTAATAGTTGAACTATGATGTGGACTCAAGATTGTCTGATTCCCAAAGTTTACCATACGTGAAAGTACTTGATCCTTCTGGACTCTTATATCCCTAGGTACTGAATTTCTCGCAGTTGGAAAATAATCATGCTTAATTAAAGAAATATTTCTGTTTAGCTGGTGTCATAGTGAGAGCCATTTTTGGTAAGAAACTAGTTACTGGACACTATCATCATATGCTACTCTTATACACAAATCTGAACTGCATGCTATTCCGAGTAATTGTATTAGAGTTCTCTAAAGAAACAAAACAAATAGGATGTGTGTGTGTGTGTTTGTATAAAGAGATTTATTTTATTTTTTTATACAGAGATTTATTATAAGGAAATCAATCACATAATTATGGATGTTGGCAAGTCAAAAATCTACAGTGTGAGCCAACAGGCTGGAGATTCAGGAGAGCTGATGGTGTGGATGAAGTCCAAAGGCAATCTTTTGGAGAATTCCAAGGGTCTGGTCTTTTTGTTCTATTAAGGCTATCAATTGATTGAATGAAGCCCATGCTGATTATGGAAGACAATCTGTTTTATTCAGAACTCAATAATCTAAATGTTAATATCATCCAAAAACATCCACAAATATAAACAATTAAACATCACAGCCACTTATATCATGGTTTCCCTTTTCTATTGTGGAAGACTAGCTCCAGGTAGGGCAATGAGCCTCCCAATGCATTCATTGGAGTCAGGTGTCTAGAATACAGTAACTTTCTATATAGTTGGCAGAGACGAACTGTTTCTGTTTTTGGATATTCAGAAATGACCCAGCAGAAGTAGGTCCTAAACTCTTGAGTGATTTCTGTCAATGAGATCACTATAATAAGCATTGGCATGCTTCGCATCAGTCACAGCACTGAGATATCCATAAGACTTTTTCTGAATTCTTGTTTCTCCCTCAAGCTAAGTATGATTAATCTTCCTTATCGATAGAGTATCACTTTATTTTTACATTTGTTGTGTAATTCTTTTTTTTTTTAATTAATTTTTTTTGGTGTTCAATTTACCAACATACAGAAAAACACCCAGTGCTCATCCCCTCAACTGTCCGCCTCAGTGCCCGTCACCCATTCCCCTCCAACACCCGCCCTCCTCCCCTTCCACCACCCCTAGTTCGTTTCCCAGAGTTAGGAGTTTTTATGTACTGTCTCCCTTCCTGATATTTCCCAACATTTCTTTTCCCTTCCTTTATATTCCCTTTCACTAGTATTTATATTCCCCAAATGAATGAGAAAATACACTGTTTGTCCTTCTCCGATTGACTTATTTCACTCAGCATAATACCCTCCAGTTCCATCCACGTTGAAGCAAATGGTGGGTATTTGTCGTTTCTAATTGCTGAGTAATATTCCATTGTATACATAAACCACATCTTCTTTATCCATTCATCTTTCGATGGACACCGAGGCTCCTTCCACAGTTTGGCTATTGTGGCCATTGCTGCTAGAAACATCAGGGTGCAGGTGTCCCGACGTTTCATTGCATCTGAATCTTTGGGGTAAATCCCCAACAGTGCAATTGCTGGGTCGTAGGGCAGGTCTATTTTTAACTCTTTGAGGAACCTCCACACAGTTTTCCTGAGTGGCTGCACCAGTTCACATTCCCACCGACAGTGTAAGATGGGTCCCTTTTCTCCGCATCCTCTCCAACATTTGTTGTTTCCTGCCTTGTTAATTTTCCCCATTCTCACTGGTGTGAGGTGGTATCTCATTGTGGTTTTGATTTGTATTTCCCTGATGGCAAGTGATGCAGAGCATTTTCTCATGTGCATGTTGGCCATGTCCATGTCTTCCTCTGTGAGATTTCTCTTCATGTCTTTTGCCCATTTCATGATTGGATTGTTTGCTTCTTTGGTGTTGAGTTTAATAAGTTCTTTATAGATTTTGGAAACTAGTCCTTTATCTGATATGTCATTTGCAAATATCTTCTCCCATTCTGTAGGTTGTCTTTTAGTTTTGTTGACTGTATCCTTTGCTGTGCAAAAGCTTCTTATCTTGATGAAGTCCCAATAGTTCATTTTTGCTTTTGTTTCTTTTGCCTTCGTGGATGTATCTTGCAAGAAGTTACTGTGGCCGAGTTCAAAGAGGGTGTTGCCTGTGTTCTCTTCTATGACTTTGATGGACTCTTGTCTCACATTTAGATCTCTCATCCATTTTGAGTTTATCTTTGTGTATGGTGAAAGAGAGTGGTCCAGTTGCATTCGTCTGCATGTGGATGTCCAATTTTCCCAGCACCATTTATTTAAGAGACTGTCTTTCTTCCAATGGATAGTCTTTCCTCCTTTATCGAATATTAGATGACTATACATTTCAGGGTCCACTTCTGGGTTCTCTATTCTGTTCCATTGATATATGTGTCTGGTTTTGTGCTAGTACCACACTGTCTTGATGACCACAGCTTTGTAGTACAACCTGAAATCTGGCATTGTGATGCCCCCAGCTATGGTTTTCTTTTTTAAAATTCCCCTGGCTATTCGGGGTCTTTTCTGATTCCACACAAATCTTAAAATAATTTGTTCTAACTCTCTGAAGAAAGTCCATGGTATTTTGATAGGGATTGCATTAAACGTGTAAATTGCCCTGGGTAACATTGACATTTTTACAATATTAATTCTGCCAATCCATGAGCATGGAATATTTTTCCATCTCTTTGTGTCTTTCTCAATTTCTTTCAGAAGTGTTCTATAGTTTTTAGGGTATAGATCTTTTACCTCTTTGGTTAGGTTTATTCCTAGGTATCTTATGCTTTTGGGTGCAATTGTAAATGGGATGGACTCCTTAAATTCTCTTTCTTCAGTCTCATTGTTAGTGTATAGAAATGCCATTGATTTCTGGGCATTGATTTTGTATCCTGCCACACTACCAAATTGCTGTATGAGTTCTAGCAATCTCGGGGTGGAGTCTTTTGGGTTTTCTATGTAGAGTATCATGTCATCAGCGAAGAGGGAGAGTTTGACTTCTTCTTTGCCAATTTGAATGCCTTTAATATCTTTTTGTTGTCTGATTGCTGACGCGAGGACTTCCAGAACTATGTTGAACAGCAGTGGTGAGAGGGGACATCCCTGTCTTGTTCCTGATCTGAGGGGAAAGGCTCCCAGTGCTTCCCCATTGAGAATGATATTTGCTGTGGGCTTTTTGTAAATGGCTTTTAAGATGTTGAGGAAAGTTCCCTCTATCCCAACACTCTGAAGGGTTTTGATCAGGAATGGATGCTGTATTTTGTCAAATGCTTTCTCTGCATCTAATGAGAGTATCATATGGTTTTGGTTTTTCTCTAACTGATATGATGAATCACATTGATGGTTTTACGAGTGTTGAACCAGCCTTGTGTCCCGGGGATAAATCCTACTTGGTCATGATGGATAATCTTCTTAATGTGTTGTTGGATCCTATTGGCTAGTATCTTGTTGAGAATTTTTGCATCCATTTTCATCAGGGATATTGATCTGTAATTCTCCTTTTTGGTGGGGTCTTTGTCTGGTTTCGGAATTAAGGTGATGCTGGCCTCATAGAACGAATTTGGAAGTACTCCATCTCTTTCTATCTTTCCAAACAGCTTTAGTAGAATAGGTATGATTTCTTCTTTAAACGTTTGATAGAATTCCCCTGGGAAGCCATCTGGCCCTGGACTCTTGTGTCTTGGGAGGTTTTTGATGACTGCTTCAATTTCCTCCCTGGTTATTGGCCTGTTCAGGTTTTCTATTTCTTCCTGCTCCAGTTTTTGTAGTTTGTGGTTTCACAGAAATGTGTCTATTTCTTCTGGATTGCTTAATTACTTGATGTATTGCTGCGCATAATAAGTTTTTAAAATCGTTTGTATTTCCTCGGTATTGGTAGTGATCTCTCCTTTCTCATTCATGATTTTATTAATTTGAGTCTTCTCTCTCTTCTTTTTAATAAGGTTGGCTAATGGTTTATCTATCTTATTAATTCTTTCAAAGAACCAACTCCTGGTTCTGTTGATCTGTTCCACAGTTCTTTTGGTCTCGATTTCATTTAGTTCTGCTCGAATTTTAATTAACTGTCTTTTTCTGCGGTGGGTGGGGTCTATTTGTTGCTTTTTCTCTAGTTCCTTTATGTGTAAGGTGAGCTTTTGAATTTGAGTTCTTTCCAGTTTTTGAATGGATGCTTGTATTGTGGTGTATTTCCCCCTCAGGACTGCTTTTGCTGCATCCCAAAGATTTTGAACGGTTGTATCTTCATTCTGATTAGTTTCCATGAATCTTTTTAATTCTTCCTTAATTTCCTGGTTGACCTTTTCATCTTTTAGCAGGATGGTCATTAACCTCCACGTGTTTGTGGTCCTTCCAAACTTCTTGTTGTGATTAAGTTCTAATTTCAAGGCATTATGGTCTGAGAATATACAGGGGACTATCCCGATCTTCAGTTTGGTTATTAATTGGTTTAAATATTTGGCAGCTCCCACATTCGGGGCATATATATTGAGGGTTGTTAAGTCCTCTTGTTGGATAGATCCTTTAAGTATGAGATAGTGTCCCTCTTCTTCGCTCACTACAGTCTTCAGTGTAAATTTTACTTTATCTGATATAAGGATGGCTACCCCTGCTTTCTTCTGAGGACCATTTGAATGGTAAATGGTTCTCCAACCTTTTATTTTCAGGCTGTATGTATCCTTCTGTCTAAAATGAGTCTCTTGTGGACAGCAAATAGATGGGTCCTGTTTTTTTATCCAGTCTGAAACCCTGCACTTTTTGATGGGGTCATTAAGCCCGTTCACGTTCAGAGTTACTATTGACAGATATGAGTTTAGTGTCATCATATCTATTCAGTCCTTGTTTATGTGGATTTTTCCACTGAACTTCTTCTTAAAGGGGAATTTTAAGAGTCCCCCTTAAAATTTCTTGCAGAGTTGGTTTGGAGGTTACATAGTCTTTCAGTTCCTGCCTGTATTGGAAGCTCTTTATCTCTCCTTCCATCTTGAATGAGAGCCTTGCTGGATAAAGTATTCTTGGTTGCATGTTCTTCTCATTTAGGACCCTGAATATATCCTGCCAGCCCTTTCTGGCCTGCCAGGTCTCTGTGGAGAGGTCTGCTGTTACCCTAATATTCCTCCCCATAAAAGTCAGGGACTTTTTTCTCTTGCTGCTTTAAGGATCTTCTCCTTATCTTTGGAATTTGCAAGCTTCACTATTAAATGTCGAGGTGTTGAACGGTTTTTGTTGATTTTAGGGGAGGGATCTCTCTATTTCCTGGATCTGAATGCCTGTTTCCCTTCCCAGATTAGGAAAGTTTTAAGCTGTGATTTGTTCAAATACATATTCTGGCCCTCTGGCCCTTTCGGGGCCCTCGGGAACCCCAATTAAACGTAGGTTTTTCTTCCTCAGGCTGTCATTTATTTCCCTTAATCTATCCTCATGGTCTTTTAATTGCCTATCTCTTTTTTCCTCAGTTTCCCTCTTTGCCATCAACTTGTCTTTTATGTCACCCACTCATTCTTCCACCTCGTAAAGCCTCGTCGTTAGGACTTCTAGCTTGGATTGCATCTCATTTAATTGATTTTTAATTTCTGCCTGATTGGATCTAAATTCTGCAGTCATGAAGTCTCTTGAGTCCTTTATGGTTTTTTCTAGAGCCACCAGTAGCTGTATAATAGTGCTTCTGAATTGGCTTTCTGACATTGAATTGTAATCCAGATTTTGTAACTCTGTGGGAGAGAGGGCTGTTTCTGATTCTTTTTTTTGAGGTGAGGTTTTCCTTCTAGTCTTTTTGCTCAGTGCAGAGTGGCCAAAAACAAGTTGTATTGGGAAAAGGAGAAAAAGAGAGAGAAGGAAAGAAAAGAGAAAAAGAAAAAAGAGAAAGAAGAAAAAAAGGGGAAAAAGAGAAGAAAAAGAGAAAGAAAAAGAAAGGAGAAAAAAGGGGGGGTGGGGTGGGGGAAGCAATCAGAAATCAAGAAGAAAGAAAGAAAAAAAAGCACAAAACAAAACAAAAACAAAAAAAATCAAAAAAGCCTGCTTCTTCCTCCGCCTGTGTCTCTGCCTCTCTCTCTCTCTCTCTCTGTGACCATCATAAATAAATAAATAAATAATTAAAAAAAAAAAAAACACGGGGGAGTATCTTACGATTCTGTATACTTTAAGTCCCTTGACTTCCCCTGGAACTGGTCCTTCTAGCTGGTCTTCTGGGGGAGGGGCCTGCTGTGCTGATTTTCAGGTGTTAGCCCTTGGGGGAGCTGCTCTGCCCCTGCCTGGTGCAGGGCTCAGTGGGGGTTGTTCACCCCGTGAGGCCCCGGGAGGAAGCCACAGTGGCGGGGCAGCAGCTCTGGAAACCTGGATTCAGCCCCCGCAGTAACTCCGGGGCTCTCCGTCTGCAGGGCCTGGGGGCTCCGGGGCGGGGCCGCTGATCTGCTCAGTTCCAGGCAGGAGCGTCCTCGCTGTCCTGGGCCCTCCCAGCCTCTGCCTGTCCCGGGGGGAGGCCCGATCCTCGGCTGTGTCCCAGCGCCCTGTGCTCCGGGGCCTGCGCTGTTGGATTCGTGCTCCCGCCCCGCAGCCCCCTCCGCGGAGCCGCCGCCCGAGCCCTTCTGAGCTGCTCCGGGTCCCGCCGAGCGCTGCAGCCCTTAGGGAGCTCGGCGCATCTCCTGGGGCGCAGTTCCTCTGTTACTGTCCCAGGGAGCCCGAGGGCATCCCCGCCTTTCTGGGGATCCTGCTCCAATTCCCCGGGAGCCCCTTTCCGCCCGGGAAGGTTGGTGCAGCTCCTGCTGCTCCGGGACGGGGCTCTCCTGTCCTGGGGACACTCGCCCCGGCCTCAGCCCGGCTCCTCGCGGGCCCCTCCCCCTTGGAGGCCTTTTGTGTCTTTATTTCTTTTTTCCCCGTCTTCCTACCTTGATAGAAGCGCGAACTCTTCTCACTGTAGCATTCCAGCTGGTCTCTCTTTAAATCTCAGGCCGAATTCGTAGGTTTTCAGGATGATTTGAAGGTTTTCTAGGTAATTTGTTGGGGACAGGTGATTTGGAGACCCTACTCTTCAGCCATCTTGCCCCTCCCCCCCTGTTGTGTTATTCATCAAATCATATGCTCTAATATGAGTAGTTCTAAACAGATTTTATGTTCACCTCTCCCTCCTCTGGAAATAGTCACTAATTTATCATCCACTTGAGAAAATGGTTGTGTGTCATTTACTTAATGTCCCTCATTGCATGTACTCATGAGCCTTATTCATAGTAGGTGTTCAAAAGATATTGGTTGAAATTACTTGGAACATATTTTGGGGCTCAAAACAATCCTGGCCAGTGCTTATTTAAAGCAAATAGGAAGATACAGTTCTCATATACATTACAGCCTGACAGAACACGGCCATTTTTTGGTATATTTTTCTATTGGAGTTTGATTTACCAACATATAGCATAACACCCATTGCTCACCCGGCCAAGTGCCCCCCTCAGTGCCCGTCACACATTCACCATATCCCCCCACCAACCTCCTTTTCCATTACCCCTTGTTCATTTCCCAGAGTTAGGAGTCTCTTGTGTCACCCTCACTGATATTTCCCGCTCTTTTTCTCTCCTTTCCCCTATAATCCCTTTCACTATTTTTTATATTCCCCAAATGAATGAGAAGATATAATGTTTCTATTTTCTCTGATTGACTTACTTCACTCAGAATAACACTCTCCAGTTACATCCACATTGAAGCAAATGGTGGTTATTTGTCGTTTCTAATGGCTGAGTAATATTCAATTGTATACATATGCCACAGGTTCTTTATCCATTCATCTTTTCGATGGGCACCGAGGCTCCTTCCACAGTTCGACTATTGTGGACATTTCTGCTATAAACATTGGGGTGCAGATGTCTCAGTGCTTCACTGCATCTGTATCTTTGGGGTAAATCCCCAGCAGTGCAATTGCTGGGTCCTAGGGTAGCTCTATTTTTAAGTCTTTGAAAAACCTCCACACAGTTTTCCAGAGTGGTTGCGCCAGTTCACATTCCCACCAACAGAGCAAGAGGGTTCCCCTTTCTCCACATCCTCTCCAAAATGTGTTGTTTCCTGTCTTGTTAATTTTCCCCATTCTCACTGGTGTGAGGTGGTATCTCCTTGTGGTTTTGATTTGTATTTCCCTGATGGCCAGTGATGCAGAGCATTTTCTCATGTCCTTCTTGGCCATGTCTATGTCTTCTTTGGTGAAATTTCTGTTATTATCTTTTGCTTATTTCATGATTGGATTGTTTCTTTGCAGTTGAGTTTAATAAGTTCTTTATAGATCTTGGATACTAGTCCTTTATCTGATATGTCATTTGCAAATATCTTCTCCCATTGTGCATGTTGTCTTTTAGTTTTGTTGACTGTTTCTTTTGCTGTGAAGAAGCTTTTAATCTTGATGAAGTCGCAATATTCATTTTCCCTTTTGTTTCCCTGACCTTTATGGATGTATCTTGCAAGATGTTGTTGTGGCCAAGTTCAAAAAGGGTGTTTCCTGTGTTCTCCTCTAGGATTTTGATGGATTCTTGTATCACATTTAGATCTTTCATCCATTTTGAGTTTATCTTTGTGTATGGTGCAAAAGAATGGTCCAGTTTCATTCTTTTGCATGTGGCTGTCCAATTTTCCCAGCACCATTTTTTGAAGAGATTGTCCTTTTTCGGTGGGTGGTTTTTCCTGCTTTGTCAAATATTAGTTGACCATGAAGTTGAGGGTCCACTTCTGGGTTCTCTATTCTGTTCCATTGATCTATGTGTCTGGTTTTGTGCCAGTACCACACTGTCTTGATGACCACAGCTTTGTAGTACAACCTGAAATCTGGCATTGTGATGCCCCCAGCTATGGTTTTCTTTTTTAATATTCCCCTGTCTATTAGGGGTATTTTCTGATTCCACACAAATCTTAAGATGATTTGTTCCAACTCTCTGAAGAAAGTCCATGGTATTTTGATAGGGATTGCATTAAACGTGTAAATTGCCCTGGGTAACATTGACATTTTCACAATATTAATTCTGCCAATCCATGAGCATGGAATATTTTTCCATCTCTTTGTGTCTTCCTCAATTTCTTTCAGAAATGTTCTGTAGTATTTAGGGTAGAGATTCTTTATCGCTTTGATTAGGTTTATTCCTGGGTATTTTCTGCTTTTGGGTGCAATGATAAATGGGATTGACTCCTTAATTTCTCTTTCTTCAGTCTCATTGTTAGTGGATAGAAATGCCACTGATTTCTGGGCATTGATTTTGTATCCGGCCGCACTGATGAATTGCTGTATGAGTTCCAGCAATTTGGGGTGGAGTCTTTTGGGTTTTCTATGTACAGTATCATGTCTTCTGTCAATAGGGAGAGTTTGAATTATTCTTTGCCAATTTGAATGCCTTTTATTTCTTTTTGTTGCCTGATTGCTGTGGCGAGGACTTCTAGTACTATGTTCAATAGCAATGGTGGGAGTGGACATCCCTGTCATGTTCCGCATCTTAGTGGAAAGGCTCCCAGTGTTTCCCCATTGTGAATGATATTTGCTGTGGGCTTTTCATAGAATGCATTGAAGATGGTGAGGAATGTTCCCTGTATCCCTACACTCTGATGAGTTTTGATTAGGAATGGATGCTGTGTTTTGTCAAGTGCTTTCTCTGCATGTGTGGAGAGGATCAAAAGTTTCTTGTTTGTTCTCTTGCTGATATGATCAGCACATTGATTGCTTTAAGAGTGTTGGACCAGCTTTACATCCCGGGGATAAATCCCACTTGGTTATGGTGAATAATCATCTTAATATATGTTGGATCCTATTGGCTAGTATCTTGTTGAGAATTTTTGCATCCATGTTCACCAGGGATATTGGTCTATAATTCTCCGTTTTGGTGGGGTCTTTGTCTGGTTTTGGAATTAAGATGATGCGGGCCTCATAGAACGAATTTGGAAGTACTCCATCTCTTTCTATCTTTCCAAACAGCTTTAGTAGAATAGGTATGGTTTCTTCTTTAAACGTTTGATATAATTCCCCTTGGAAGCCATCTGGCTTGAGACTTTTGTGTCTTGGGAAGTTTTTGATGACTGCCTGATTTCCTCCCTGGTTATTGGCCTGTTCAGGTTTTTTATTTCTTCCTGTTCCAGTTTTGGTAGTTTGTGGTTTCACAGAAATGTGTCCATTTCTTCTGGATTGCTTAATTACTTGATGTATTGCTGCTCATAATAAGTTTTTAAAATTGTAATTCTCTGGTTTTGTTGGTGATCTCTCCTTTCTCTTTCATTATTTTATTAATTTCAATCTTTTCTGTCTTCTTTTTAATAAGGCTGACTAATGGGTTTTCTATCTTATTAATTCTTTCAAAGAACCAACTCCTGGTTTTGTTAATCTGTTCCACAGTTCTTCTGGTCTCTATTTCATTGATTTCTGCTCGAATCTTTCTTAATTCTCTTCTTCTGCTGGCTGTAGGATCTATTTGCTGTCTTTTTCCACCGCCTTTAGGTGCAAGGTTAGCTTTTGTATTTGAGTTCTTTCAGTTTTTGATGGCTGCTTGTATTGCGATGTATGTCCTCTTCAGGACTGCTTTTGCTGTATCCCAAAGATTTTGAATGGTTGTATCTTCATTCTCATTAGTTTCCATTTATCTTTTAATTCGTCTCTAATTTTTTGGTTGACCCTTTCATCTTTTAGCAGGTTTTCCTTAACCTCCACATGTTTGAAATCCTTCCAAATTTCTTCTTTTGATTTAGTTCTAGATTCAAACATTATGGTCTGAAAATATGCAGGGGACGATCCCAATATTTTTTATCGGTTAAGACCTGATTTGTGACCCAGTATGTGGTCTATTCTGGAGAAAGTTCCATGTGCACTTGAGAAGAATGTGTATTCAGTTGCATTTGGATGTAAAGTTCTGTAATATCTGTGAAATCCATCTGGTCCAGTGTATCATTTAATGCTCTTATTTCTTTGGAGATGTCGTGCTTAGAAGATGTGTTGATTGTAGAAAGCACTGTGTTCAAGTCACCAAGTATAAGTGTATTATTATGTTAAGTATGTTTTATCTTTGGTTATTAATTGATTGATATACTTGGCAGCTCCAATATTCGGGGCATAAATAGTCATGATTGCTAGGTCCTGTTGTTGGATAGATCCTTTAAGTATGATATATTGTCCCTCTTCATCTCTCAATACAGTCTTTGGGATAAACTTTAATTTACCTAATATGAGGATGGCTACCTCTACTTTCTTTTGAGGACCATTTGAATGGTAAATGGTTCTCCAACCTTTCATTTTCAGGCTGTAGTGTCCTTATGTCTAAAATAAGTCTCTTGTAGACAAGAAATTGATGGGTCTTGCTTTTTTATCCAGTCTGAAACCCTGCCCCTTTGATGGGGTCATTAAGCTCATTCAGGTTCAGAGTTGCTATTGAAAGGTATGAATTTAGTGTCATCATGATACCTATTCAGTCTCTGTTTTTGTGGATTGTTTCCTTGGATTTCCTCTTTCTTTTACACAGTCCCCTTATTATTTCTTGCAGAACTGTTTTGGTGGTCACATATTCTTTCAGTTTCTGCCTATCTTGGAAGCTCTTTATCTCTCCTTCTATTCTGAGTGAGAGCCTTGCTTGGTAAAGTTCTTGGCTGCATGTTCTTCTCATTTAGGACCCTGAATATATCCTGCTAGCCCTTTCTGGCCTGCCAGGTCTCTGTGGAGAGGTCTGCTGTTAACCTAATACTACTCCCCATAAAGGTTAGGGATCCCTTGTCTCTTGCTGCTTTAAGGATCTTCTCTTTATCCTTGGTATTTGCAAGTTTCACTATTAAATGTCGAGGTGTTGAATGGTTTTTATTGATTTTAGGGGGGGAAATCTCTCTATCTCCTGGATCTGAATGTCTGTTTCCCTTTCCATGTTAGGGACGTTCTCAAGTATGATTTGTTCAAATATGCTTTCTGGTCGTCTGTCTCTCTCAGTGCCCTCTGGAACTCCAATTAAAAGTAGATTTTTTTTCTTTCTGAGGCTTTTATTTCCCTTAACCTTTCCTCATGATCTTTAATTTTTTTTGTCTCTTTTTTCCTCAGCTTCCTTCCTTGCCATCAACTTGTCTTCTATGTCACTCACTTGTTCTTCTACCTCATTTACCCTCATCGTTAGGACCTCTAGTTTGGATTGCATCTCATCTAATTGATTTTTAGTTTTGGCCTGATTAGATATAAGTTCGCAGTCATGAAGTCTCTTGAATCCTTTATGTTTTTTTCTAGCACCACCAGTAGCTTTATAATTGTGCTTCTGAACTGGCTTTCTGACATCAAATTGTAATCCAAATTCTGTAACTTTGTGACAGAAAGTAGTGTGTCTGATTCTTTCTTTTGTGGTTATTTCTTCTTTCTAGGCATTTTGCTAAGCCTAGAGTGGCTAAAAAAGAGTTGTACTGGAAAAAGGAAGGAAAAAAAAGAAAAAAGGAGAGGTATCCTCTGGTTCTTACACTGTAAATCCCTCGACTTCCCCTGGATCTTTGTAGTGCTGTTTGGTCAATAACTTGCTCTTTTCGGGTCCTTCCAGTTGGGTTTCTGGGGGAGCGGCCTGCTGTGCTGATTCTCAGGTGTGTGCACCTGGGGGAGCTGCCCCTCCCCCTGCCAGGTACATGGCTCAGTGGTAGCTGTTTATCCTGTGAGGCCCTTCTTCCCTGGTGGTGCTACCTTGTCCCAGGCACACGGTAACACCAGGAGGAACAAGCACATTGGCAGCGGCCAGCCTTCCAGCTTTGGAGTCAGCTACCATAGTAACTACTGCAGTTTCCCATTCTGCACTGGCCCGGATGCTCTCGGGGGCAGGAGGTGCTTATCTGTACAGTTTGGGGGCACCCGTCGACAGGAGAGTGCTCACTGTCCTCTACCTTCTCTGCCTCCACTTGTCCTGGGGGTGCAGGATGGCCAGCTGTGCCTCCAGGCGCCCTGGGATCCAAGCCCTGTGCTGCTGGAATCGTGCTCCCTAATGTAGCAAGGCACAGTCCCCTCCTTCCCGAGCTGTTGCCTGAGCTTCTCCCGAGGAGCCACCGGGTTTAGGCTCCAGCCCTTTATGGAGATCAGCTCAGAGTCTGTGGCGTGCTCTCCCCCAGGCACACTTCCTCTGTTAGTTACCCTGGAACCTGGAGGCTCCACTACCGGTACTGCCGTGCTGCCCAGTTTCCCTGCTAAGCACCTTTCTGTCCGGGAAGAATCAGGCGCAGATTTCTAAAGTTCCTGCTTCTCTGGGACTGGGCTTTCCTGTCCTGGAGGCTTTCACCACCAGGCCTTAGCCCAGCTCCTCACAGGGGCCTGTCCCACTGGATTCTTTTTTATTCTTTTTTCTGCCTTCCTACCTTGTTAGAAGCGCAAACTCCTCTCTCTGTTGCATTCCGGCTGTTCTCTCTTTAAATCTCAGGTCAAATTCGTAGGTTTTCAGAATCATTTGAAAATTATCTACGTTAGTTGGTGGCAACAGGTGACTTGGGGACCCTACACTTCCACCATCTTGCCCCGGCCCCCAACATTGCCATTTTCAAGATTGTTCTTGTCACTCATTCTAGTGGAAAGTAGCTAAATCTCTTGGCTATAGTATTACTTTTACCATTACTGCCAGAAATAACATCAAGTACCACTAAACTAAACACAAACCCTTTGTATGAATTATATACTTTTTATTTTTATTTTATTACTTTTTTTTAGATTTATAGCTGGGTCTTAAATTTTTAAAATGTCTAGTTTCTTTTAGAAGCAACTTGGAGTATGTTGGGGAGGAAATTTAATCATTTAATATTGATATGAACCACGGCATTCATTATAAGTATGAAGCCAGGCATAGTGCTAAGCAGAGAGCTATTTGGCTATTTTTTAGAACTTAAGTAGGGTGAGCAAGAAACATCTTTCTACATATCCCTGAGCTCCATCCTCCACCACAGTCCAAAAGGGAACAGTGAAGATGCTACAGTATGACTCTGGCCCTGCACATCTTTCACCCTTCCCTCTTAGACCTCAGCAGTACTTTCTGCTTTATTTTTTATTTTTTTAATCTTTTTTAAAATTTTTATTTATTTATGATAGTCACACACAGAGAGAGAGAGAGAGAGAGAGAGAGGCAGAGACACAGGCAGAGGGAGAAGCAGGCTCCATGCACCGGGAGCCCGACGTGGGATTCGATCCCGGGTCTCCAGGATTGCGCCCTGGGCCAAAGGCAGGTGCTAAACCACTGTGCCACCCAGGGTTCCCTACTTTCTGCTTTAGTCCTGACAGGTAAGTTAGTTTGTTGCAGTCTGCCTAACTGATTCATGTGACTTAAGAATCCCTTAAGTTTATGATTTTGGTAGTCTAAATTTCAGATAAAAGACAATGTTTTTGATTTTCACATTTCTCTATAGAAATCATAGCCTCTTCTGTATAATCCTAAATTTTTGAGGGTCTCTCTGGGTATTATGTATATGTTTAATGATTCATACTCCTAGGATTTTGATTTGTTCTCAACTAAACTCTGAGAATTTGGGCAGCCCCAGTGGCTCAGCAGTTTAGCACCGCCTTCAGCCCAGGGCCTGATCCTGGAGACCCAGGATTGAGTCCCACATCAGGCTCCCTGCATGGAGCCTGCTTCTCCCTCTGCCTGTGTCTCTGCCTCTCTCTCTCTCTCTCTCTCTCTGTCTCTCATGAATAAATAAATAACAATAAAATCTTAAAAAATAAATAAATAAACTCTGAGAATTTTAGAAATATTAAAAATAACATAATAAGCTTTCACAATGTCTGCTATCAAGAGGTTGATTGCAAGTTTTTTTAACCAACTTATGAACAAAACTGCACATTCCTCAAATGTAAGGTATATAGGGTAAAAATCTTCAAATGGAAAAATTTTCCTTCTTTTCTGAGGAAAATAATTAACTATTTGACCACTAATCCACTCGAGTGAATAAATGTGATGCCTTTAGCTTTTCTGAAGTTATGCATAACTTGTCTATCTAGCTTCATAAACTGTGGAATAGGCTTTATGGAGAAAAAATCTAATAGTGGACATCATAACATGAATCAGCTATTGCTGCAAATTTGATGTAGTGTTTGCTGGAATTGACAGCAAAATGCAACATTAATCCATATATTAGTACTGCAGTGGTTTCATTTCATCCTTTTGCAACTACTTGACTTGGAATATATTTGTGTTTTCATTTTATTTCAGTGCCTCTTGAGCAGACAAGAGCACCTTTTGAAACACGACATAGGTATGAAGCAATACAGTTTATACCTGTGCATTGCAACAGAGAAGCAATTCTAAGTTAGGACTTTACCTGGGAAATGTAAAGGTTATGTTATAGGTTATGTTTACCTGGAAACATAAAACCATATGTTAAGTGTAAAGACCATCATGCATGGTTGGCTCAGTTAACTGGATCTTCTGTCTTCCCTCTTCTAGTTGTATTCTGCTTTGTCAGGTTCTCTTCTGTGCTCTTAGACAAGGTATGCGATTTAATTTTCTACTCTTAGATTAATAATGTGGGATTTGATTGTACATTGCTAAATTTACCTAAGAGTTAAATATGTATTCTCCTTTTCATTTAATCTAGTGATTTCACACTTGATTACCATGAGATAATTAGAGATGGAATTTCTGTGGTTGGTGGTGAATGCAATCAACAGTTTAAAAATTTTGATATAGATTATTATACTCACGTATTTATTGGAGAAAAATAATACAAACTAAAAGTGGTATTTTCTTTCAGGAAAAGAAACAACAACTATCGTTTGGTAAATCTTTTTGATCCTGAAGCTTTTTGAGAACAATGGAGGAGGAAGAGATACTATTCATTTGCTCCTGTATGCACATATCATTTGCCCCAATGCCCATTTGTGATAAATACTTAACATTTTTTCTTATGTGTACACTTGTCAGTGTGTTGACAACTGGTTTAACAAAAAATGTATATAAACGTATGTAACTATTGTTAGTTTGTAATAATGACTAAGTTATAACCACACCATTAAGCATTTTGTCAAGGTATGTTTGAGGGTCCTGCTGGGTTTTCTTCAATCTGAGGAGGGCTTTCTTTCTGGATAGTTAATTAGTACTTGTCAGAGAAGACAAGCTTGTTGGCCTGGGTACTAAATCCATCTTTTGACAAGTGGTAAATTGGAATCTGTCTAATTGATAGCTGTCTACAACACATAGCCTATAAGTGATGGAGTAAATTTCAAATGGAAAAAAATGCTACCTGAAAACTAATAGCTAATATGGAATTGTAGTTGAGGGGAGGAAAAATAATTTTCTCTTTACCCTTCTGGGCTCTTGGCTGAGACCACTTCCAACCCCATAGTAAAAGACAGATTAACACGAAAACAAACAAAAGTTTAGTAGCATGTATAACTTGTATACATGGGAGATACTAAGGAAAACCAAGTAACTCCTTGAAATGGCTCAAGTTACCACCTTAAATACCATTTCTAGCTAAAGACAAAAGAAGTTAAGGGAGAGGGGACAGTTATAGGAGGTTACCAGAAAAAAGCACAGCAAAGAAGGTAAAGTTAGGTAGATTTAAATCAATGCCTTCTTCAGTAACAAGAGTTTCTGGAGATTGAGTCATTCTTCTCTTCCTGATACAGAGGGGGAGACACCTTACAAATGGAAATTTCCCTTATAAATGTAAAAATGTCCCTTACAAAATAGTGACTTCTATTAGTTTTCAGAACTAGTTTTCAGCTCTGAGGTATGCTGTTTCTTGAAAATAATCAACTCAAATAATACTTCTGTTAAAGAGAATTGTTTTGAGATGGTATATTCTGCTCCCTTTCATCAGAGGGAGTCTTAGTGCTAGTCTGTATGGATGTTATATGGGGGAAAAGGATGATGCCATTTGATATGGACTTTAAGTAGTCATGATTGCTCTGGGAGGAGTTTGGACAAACCTGGATCATTATTTTTGTAGGGAGTATTTTACTGATGTGGGGCTGCAAACAAATGGTCAAGAGTGAAGTAAGTCAATCGGAGAAGGACAAACATTATATGGTCTCATTCATTTGGGGAATATAAAAAATAGTCAAAGGGAATAAAGGGTAAAGGAGAGAAAATGAATGGGAAATATCAGTGAGGGTGACAGAACATGAGAGACACCTAACTCTGGGAAATGAACAAGGGGTGGTGGAAAGGGAGGTGGGTGGGGGGTTGGGGCGACACATGGGCACTGATAGGGGCACTTGACAGGATGAGCACTGGGTGTTATGCTATATGTTGGCAAATAGAACTCCAATAAAAAATATTAAAAAAAGAAAGAATTCCTGAGATGCTTTTGATGCAAAAAGGTGCTTTTATTATAGCATGGGGACAGGACCAGTGGGCAGAAAGAGCTACGCTTTTGCTGTACAAAGCTGATGGTTATATGGTTAGTGTTCAAGGGATAGGGGAGGTGCAAGGAGTATTAGATCATAAATATTTTCTTTGAATTTCTATTCATAAAACTATTTTCACAGGATTTCTCTGGTGCTTATCATTCAGCTCAGTATTAATTGTTCATGAGATGTACAGGCAGTCATGAGACCCTTTAAGAATATAGCAATCAGTATGTATTTGATCCTTATCAAAACTATACCGGCTATAGGTCAACATTCTGCGCTAAAGGTGGACATTTTTCTGCTTTTATACCTCATCATTACTACTTGCTAGTTAAATACCTTTGTTTATCTCAATCTCAGTCTTCAAATTTTGGTGGAGCAAAGAATTATCCTTTGAAATGTCTCATAACTTGACTTTTCCTCTTCCTAGAAAGCTTTTCCCAAAAGAATTGCTTGGCTTTTTCCTCACCTCTTGATGTTTCCTAACATGTTACGGTAGAGGCTGCTTTTAGGCAAGCATTCTTGAGTGATGGGATGTAGAAAAGGCCCACAGTGACCACCTGGCTGAATACAGGCAGGCCCATCAGGTGACCCACCCCAAAATATCCATAGGCCCTCCTAACTGACCAATGGATTACTTACACCTAGGCACAGTTACCAAAAAGGTGAAATTCTGTAGGTCACTTTACCTCCTCATCTTCCCCCTTTGAAAATAGCCTCCACCCACTGCTTCATTAAAGATAGCTTCTCCTCTACTGTCCTGCTCCCTTGTGGTGTATTCAGTAAACTTCTATCTTCTTTGTTCTGCCTCAGGTGAATTAATTAACCTCCTGCCTCACTGGCTTTCACTGGATCATCACCCCACATTTTGGGGCCCCCATGCTATAGAAAGAAACTCCTTTTAGACACCACAGTTACCTTTACATTGAAGGCTTTGAAATCAATCCCATTTAAAGTTTCAATTTGTCCTACCCTCACACACCGCCACCCCCCACACATGCACACACTCAATATATCGCTTTTCCTGCTCTATTTTTGTCTTTTTAGCACATATTGCTACCTAGAATATAAACTGTGTTTGCGCGCGTGTGTGTGTGTTGTTTTGCCTGTATCCCTAACTAGAATGTAAGTTCCACGAGGGAAGAGATTTTTGTTTGTTATTCTTATATTTTGTTTGTTATTCTTATCTGGTTCCTAGAATAATGCCTGGCACATTTAGCGATGAAAAAAAATGTTGAATGAATGAAAGGAAGGAAGGACAAAAAAGATAGAAAAAGGCATTAGGGAAGACATTGATTCCAGGATCCAAAAGTTCCTTTTGCTTTCAAAATTTGGACCAAAGTGATTCAATCATTAATTTTCATTAGGATAGAATATTTAGGGAACACTATGCCTTCTCTCGAATGGAGAGGACAGCAATTAAATAGAGCTACCTACTCTTAGATGGAAGGACTTCAGTCAGTTGGGTTAGTGAAAGAGGAGAAGGATGTAATAATCATCAGAGATACCAAAGAGCATGTTGGTCATGGGAGTTTTATAATATCCTATTCACTGAGGTAGAAATGGGGGTGGGAAAAAGGATAGCATGGCAATGAGGGAGGGGAGAGGAATGGAAAGGAAAAAGATGTAAAATATACAACTAAATCAATTTGGTTATAAAAACAAGATTTTTCAAGTGAATTTGTCAGTGAGCCCTCTTGTCCAACTATAGACCCCACAGTTAAAACCAGAAATAGACAAAACCACTTACCTCATGTTCTAACTATTAGAACCGTTACTATTTCTTATCATACTTTCTTGAGGCATTGATGAATATTTTGCAATGACTTGAACATTTCAGTTGTCAGGCCAGAAAAGCTCTGATAGCTACAGAATGCCTAGAAGATCACATCCCTTCCCTGCTCATGATCATAGACACATACCGATCCTCACCTATGATCACACACTTTCTGCCAGGTCTCTTCCATGCATCCCTTAGACCTCCAATCTCTTCTTATAAAACTCTAGGTGCCCATCTTGTCAACACAGAAGCCAGTTGTTAAGGCTTGAGCCTGCCACTTCCCCCAGCTGCCAGCACCTGAAATAAATCCCCCCCTTTCTTTTTTCCAAAACATCATCTCTTCAGTTACTGGCTTCTCTTGGGACAAGTTTATCCAAGTTTGTTTGGCAACAGTGTTGGAAAACCCAGCCAGGAGCTATGCCTCTGATTTGTCTAACCATCTCACAGTTTCCTGGGATGAAGTAGTTGGCCATGGCAGTGAGCCAGGGCTTAACTGTTTGTCTCCTGAGTTAGTGGCTGTGATAGATTGACTGGTAACAAATTGATTTTCTTATTTTTAGTATTTGTTTTATAACATGTAGAAGTTAAAAGACTTATTTTTAACCTCAAATCATGATACAGGAACTCCTAGGTTTATGGTGAATTTTATTACTGGAAAAGTTTCTGTGGGTTAAAATTAAATGAAATCTTTTTTTTTTTCCTAAACAAATGAAGACTCCTTAACCAAGCATCTATTCTCACTTTTTTAAAATTTTGTAAACAACTACATATACCACACCTTATTAACTAAAATTATAGACGTTAATAGAACAGAATATGCCACCCCAAATATGCTTTTTGGTATAAAGATTATTTTGGCATAAGGATCATTTTAAAAAATAGGAGACACAGGAGAATCTCCAAAAACAGCACAAATTACCCTTTTGTACAGGAAATTTACATTTATAAGGGAAATCTCTATTTGTAAATGTGTCTCTCTTTCTCTGTACCAGGAAGAGAAGGATGACTACAAATCTCCAGAGACTCTTATCAATGGAGAAGGCACTAACTTCAATCTGCATAACAGATTTGACTCTTCTTTATCTCACTTTTCCTGATCACCTTCTGATAGATAACTTACCTCCCCACATCTTTTTTCCTTTGTTTTAGCTGAGTATGGTATTTAAGTTCAAATTCTCTCTTTGAGTTACTCAGTTTCCCTGGGTTTCTCCCATGTGTATATGAAATAGCTAGTTGAGCCTTGAACAACATGAGGGTTAGAGCCACTGACCCCTCCACACAGTCAAAAATTTTCATATAAGTTTTGAGTCCCCTAAGATGTAACTATTAATCATAGCCTACTATTGACAGAAGCCTTAATTTTAATATGAATGACCAATTCACACATATTTTGAATGTTTTATATATTATATACTTTATTTTTACAATAAAGTAAGCTAGAGAAAAGAAAATCCTATGAATAAAATCATAGGAGAATATATATTTACAGAAATATCTGTATTTGTCAAAAAATATCTACAAACAAGTGGACCTGCACAGTTCAAAGCTGTGTTGTTCAAGGCTCAACTGTACATATTAATGAACTTCTGTTTGTTTTTCTTGTTAATCTGTCTTTTTTAAATAGGATCCCTAGCTGAGAAGTAGAGGATTATAGAAAAAGGATTATTTCCTCCCCTACACTTGCATATCATAAAGATTTTTAAAGTATATTGAAAGGGCAAGAACATTTTTTCTTCTAAATTCTTTGGCTGGTCTAATAATTAAACTGATGTAAGACAGACTAACAGGATAATGCTAAACAAATTTCATATGTAAGGCAGCTTAGATATAAAGACCTGGGGTACCTAGGTGGCTCAGTCAGTTAGATGTCTGACTTCAGCTCAGATCATAATCTCTGGGTCCTGGGATTAAGCCCCACATTGGGCTTCCTGCTCAGTGAGGAGTCTGCTTTTCCCTCTCCCTCTGCCCTCACCCCACCCATGCTCTTTCTCATTCTGTCTCTAATAAATAAAATCTTTTTTAAAAATATGAGACCCAAAGAGCAGCTAGGCATTTGAGGCTTATATAACATCCTGAGCTAAGGAAAGGGTATGGGTCTGAGGAAAGAAAGTTAGAGGACATGTTTGGAAGACAAAGTTTGTTCTGCTATGCAGTTAAGTTGCTTAGGTAAAAGGGTATCTCTGGTAATAGTTCTCTCCCTAGTACAGGCCTCCTTTTCAATGTAAATTCAGGCAGTTGAGGGGGGAGATAAAGAGCTTTTCCTGAATCTGAAGTTTCTTGAAAATAATTAGCCTAAAATAACTCATAAGCCAAAGAAGCATATTTTGGGGCAAGCAATTGCTGCTCCTGTTCAGTATGTAAACTGATTAGTCAGAATAATTAGAAAATTGTATTTAGTAATACAATTATAGTTCTTAGGTTAATCTTCATAATATCCACTTTATTTTTTATGGCAAAACAAATTAGAATTGGAAATAAACATAGGTTAATTCAGATGTTCGGCCTTTGGGGGATTTTCACAGGCATTTTTTAGGAGTGGTTTTTTTTTTTTTTTTTTCGGGTATCTATGACCACTTGATGATTTCTTAGAAATGATCATAGTGCTATCTGCTTTTTTTGCTAATACAAATTGCCATGTAACAAACAATGTCTTGCCCCTTCTGCTGCCTTCAGACAGAAAGGCTAATTTGAGCTGCCATCTCATCAGTATCAGCTGTTTCAGTCATATCCTGATGTTAGGCAAGGGCAGACCTTATGAATAAACCTTGATTTGCACTAAAATTTTCATCCTTTGATCCTTTATAATGTTCCTGCTTCTCATTGTCCAAAAACAATTAGAACCTTGGTTTGGCCAAACTTAAAGTACACAGGGCTAAGCTTGATCCCAAATCTATAGGAAAGAGCTTTTCCATTTCAGGAACAAGTTCTGCATGTTGCCATTTAGTGGTAGGTTGTAACTGTCATTAGGGTACTGTTTTTACCTTTTAGAAACAATTTTAAAGTTTGAATAAAATAATGAAATGATACTCTTTTTGGTGACAAATGTGCCATAGCTTCTACATTCAAATGAATATTATCCTTAGAAGTAATCACATTGGGTGAAAATAAACATTTAATGTGCTATTACCATAGTTCAAACATTTCTCAAACCTTTATTAAATTCCTTTCAGAAATCATTTATCAGCAACACAAAAACAAAACACAACCAGTTTCCCTACTTTATAGTAACAGGATTAGTCTTTTAGTCCCTTATCCCCTCCACTCATCTTATTATTCCCTTATATATCTCGTTCTTATAACAATCAGTAAATATCAACCATACATTAGGTTCTGGGAATACCATGGTGAATAAGCCTCTCTCATATTGTCTAGCAAGGAGAAAGAAGATATTGACCCCTCTGGAAGCAGGTTGAGACAATTACTGCTAGATTATAAAGAAAGGAACTTTATCTTGTTTACCTCTCTATCTCCAGCACTGAGTACAGTGACTAACATACAGTAGGCACTCAATCAATATGTGATTAATAAATTGGTTAGTGGCCTGTTATGTTTAAATGCCATAAGTTACTGATATGGAATAGGTGATAGATCATTAGAAATTATATACTATATTTTGAGGACTGCCAACATAATAGCAAGTACTCTAATTACAGACTTTTGTCAGAAACTTTGTTGCTACTGATAGAAATAAAATAGGAGATAAAGTAATATGCTCCAGAATCTCAGAAAAGATATCCAGTGATCTCCTTCTCCTTGTCTTCAAGTATGGTATGCTATTACCCTTAAAACAGATACTATTGATGATTCAACCAATATGTGCTCCCTACATTCTTTCTTCATTCTAAGAAACCCTGGATTTTGTTCAGATAGCAATCCTCCTTGATGAACTGATCCTATTTCAGACCATGGGAGAGGGATCCTAATTGATCTAAGATAGTCTTTTAAAAATTTTTTTTTTAAAGGGTGTCTGGGTGGCTCAGTTGGTTAAGCATTTGTCTTCAGCTCAGGTCATGATCCCTGCATCCTGGGATTGAGTACTGCATTGGGCTCCTTGCTCCATGGTGAGTCTGCTTCTCCCTCTCCTTCTGCCTCTGCCCCCACTCTTACTCTCTCTCTTAAATAAATAAATAAAATCTTTAAAAAAATTTAATTGAATAAGATTTAAATTCAAGTATCATTAACATACAATGTTATATTAGTCTCAGGTATACAATATATTTAGTAATTTTATACATTTCTCAATGATTATCAAGATAAGTATACTTAATTCCCCTTACCTATTTCTCTCATCCCTCCACACACCTCCCCTCCGGCAACCACCATTTTTGTTCTCTATATGTAGGACTCTTGTAAATTTGTTTTGTTTTTAAAATTCCACATTTGACTGAACTTATATGGAATTCGTCTTTCTCTGACTGACTTATTTTAGTAATTATTGATAGATATGTACATATTGCCATTTCGTTATTTGTTTTTATGGTTGCTTTTGTAGTTCTTTTCTATTCCTTTCTTCTCTTCCCCCTTCCCTTGTGGTTGATGGTTTTCTTTAATAATATGCTTAGATTCTTATATTTTTATTTTTTGTGTATCTATTACAGAGTTTCAATTTATGATTAACATGAGATCATGTATGACATTTTATGCATATAGCAGTCTATGTTAAGCTAATGGTTGCTTACACTTGAATACTTCCTAAAAGAACTAAGTTTTGACAACCTCCAATGTTTTGTATATATGATGTTATACTTTACAGATTTTTATTTTGTGAATCCCTTAACTGATTTTTATAGATACAATTGATTTTACTGTTTTGTGCTTTAATTTGTATATTGGTTTTAGAAATAATTAATCTACTACTTCTATTATGTTTGCATTTACCTGTGAAATTTTTTCTTTTACTAATTTTCTTACTCTTGATTATTGCCTTTTGTTTCCACTCAAACGAACTAGGGGTGGTGGAAGGGGAGGTGGGTGGGGGGTGGGGGTGACTGGGTGGCGAGTACTGAGAGGGGCACTTGACGGGATGAGTGCTGGGTGCTATTCTGTATGTTGGCAAATTGAACACCAATAAAAAATAAATTTATTATTAAAAAACAAAACAAAATTGTAACATCTGATCATGTTTCTGCCATGTTAGGGGGGTATATTTTAAAATGTTTATGTATATGTTATAATTAAATCAATACAGTAATATCTGAAAAAAAAGAATTCCCTTTAACATTTCTTGTAAGGCTAGTCTAGTGATGATGAACTCCTTTAATTTTTGTTTGTCAGGGAAACTCTTTATCTGTTCTATTCTAAATGATAGCTTTGCTAGGTAGAGTATTGTTGGCTGCAGATCTTCCCCTTTTTAGCAATTTGAATATTTTATTTTATAGACCCCTTCTGGCCTGTAGATTATTCTGAAAAGTCAGCTGATAGGGTTATGAAGTTTTCCTTGTATGTAACTTTAATTTTCTCTTGCTGCTTTTCACAGTCTCTTTATCATTACTTTCACTCATTTTATTTTATTTAAGATTTTATTTATTTATTCATGAGAGACACAGAGAGAGGAAGAGACATAGACAGAGGGAGAAGCAGGCTCCCCACAGGGAGCCCGATGTAGGACTTGATCCCAGGACCCCGGGATCACGACCCGAGACAAAGGCAGATGCTCAACCACTGAGCCACCCAGGTGCCCCACTTTTATTCATTTTAATTATTATGTGTATTGGTGTCTACCTCTTTGTACTAATTTTGCTGGGTTCTCTCTGTGCCTTCTGGATCTGGATGTCTTTTTTTCCTTCTCCAGATTAGGGATTTTTTTCAGCTGTTATTTTTTTTCAAATAAATTTTCTGCTCTCTTCTCTCTCTCCTTCTGGAATGTCTATAATTCCAGTGCAGTTATGCTTGATGATGTCCCTGAGTTCCCTTACCCTATTCTGATTTCTTATTATTCTTTTTCTTTTTGCTGTTCAGCTTCATTTGTTTCTTTTATCCTGTCTTCCAGGTTGCTGATCCATTTTTCTGCCTACTCTAACTTACTATTGATATGTATTAGGAAAGTCAGCTATGTCTCCTGATTCAAAACTAGTGGCCTTATGAAGAAGAGGTCCTGTGGTGCCCTATAGTACAATGCCCCCTGTTCACCAGAACTTGGAACTTCAGAGGTGTCTCCTATGTGGGTTACACATGCCTTACTATTGTGGTTGAACCATGTTTGCATTCAGTCCAGTGGGCTGCAGTGGCCCACTTTTCTGTGGGCAAAGCTTGTTCCTTGTGCCATTAAGGGGACCTTCTGGGTCACCTGTGAGCTTGTAGTTTGGAGGTGTCAGCAGTCAGACCAGATACCTGACCTCAGTTTGTCAGCTGGGGCTGTGGTTGCATGGAACTACATGGTGCTCTCCCTGTGTTGTTCCTGAAAAAGCTTTTATTGGTGGGTGGGGTATGCAGTCAAACCAGATGCTTGCCCCCAGTCTCTTAGCTGAGACTTTAATCAAACTGGTATGTGTGTTTATCTTTCTCTCTCTTCAGAGCTGGAGCCACTGTGGAGTGGTCCTGTCCTTGCTGGGGCTGCTTGCAGGATATGTCACTGCAGCAGCTACTTAGGAGGGATACCTGCTGAGTGGGACTGGTTGGACAGGGTGAATCTCCATGGGGGTGGGGTGCAAGGCTTTAGCAAAATGGTTCATACTGGATCATGCAAGTGTCTGGCTATCTAGGGTATGGGGGTTAGGGGAGAAATGGCCTCCACCAGCAATTTCATTCTTCCAGAAGTCTCCTAAAGATCTATGGCCCTCCAGCACACATCCTGGGATTAGTCCATAAATCTTCGTATATACCCCAGGCTTTTTTCAAACTGTTGCTTCTGTGCTCTATTTCAGTGGAGTTGTTTGTTATGCTGTCTCTTTAAGGGCAGAAACTCAATTTCTTATTGCCTTCAGGCTCTTCCAGGTCTAAACCAAATGATTTTTAAAGTACTAGGAGTTTACCCCCAAAACACAAAAATACTAAGTCAAAGGGATACATGCACCCCTGTGTTTATAGGAGCATTATCTATAATAGCCAAACTGTGGAAACAGCCCAAATGTCCATTGACTGATGAATGGATAAAGGAGATGTGGTATACATATACAATGGAATATTACTCAGCCATCAGAAAGGATGAAATCTTGCCATTTGCAGCTACATGGATGGAGCTAGAGATTATTATGCTAAGCAAAATAAGTCAGAAAGAGAAATACCACATGATTTCACTTATATGCAGAATTTAAGAAATCAAACAAGCAAAGTTGTAAGAGAGGGAGAGGCACAAACTATGAAACAGGTTCTTAACTATACAGAACAAACAGATATTTACCAAAGAGGAGAGGGGTCGGGGGATGGATGAAATAGGTGACGGGGATTAAGGAGTGCACTTGTGATGAGCACAGAGTGATGAATGAAAGTGTTTTATCACTATATTGTATATCTGAAACTAAAATGTAACAGTGTATGTTAACTAACTGGAAATAAAATAACTAAAAAACAAAAAATACCTTTTATGTATCGTGAACACCCTGAAGAGAGTGAAAGGGCTATCCACAGAATGGGAAGAAACATTTGCAAATCATATATCTGACAAGGGATTAATATCCAGAATATGGAAAGGACTCCTGAAACTCAACAACAAAAATAAAGAGCTCAGTTCAAAAATGGGCAATGGACTGGAACACACATTTCTCTGAAAAAGAAACAAATGGCCAATGAGCCTATGAAAAAGATGTCCAACATCACTAATCTTTAAGAGAAATGCAAATAAAAAAACAGAATTAAGTACTATTTCATACCTATTAGCATGGCTATTATTAAAAGAAACAGGAGGGAGGTGGGCGGGGGATGGGCCAAATGGGTGATGGGTCATAAGTAGTGCACTTATTGTGATGAGCACTGGATGTTATATGTAAGTGATGAATCACTAAATACTAACCTGAAACCAATTTTACCATATATGTTAACTAACTTTAATTTAAATAAAAATTTGAAATAAAAAAAGAAACAGAAAATAAAAAGTGTTAGTAAGGATGTGGAGATACTGGTACCCTATGTCTTGCTGATAAGAATGAATAATGATGCAGATGCTGTGAAACACAGTATAGCCACATCTCAAAAATATAAACAGAATTATTAGATGATCTAGCAATTCTATTTCTGGATATATTTCCAAGAGAATTGAAAGCAGAGGCTCCAAAAGATATCTGTACATTAATATTCATAGCAGCATTATTCACAATAGCCAAAAGGTTAAAACAATTCCAATGTTAATTGATGGATGAAAGAATGAGCAAAATGTAACATATTCATACAATGGAATATTATTCAACCTTAAAAATGAATACATTTTAATGTATGCTATAACCTGAATGAACCTTGAAAACATTATGCTAAGTGGAATAAGCCAGATATAATGAACAAATATGTATTATTCTACATATATAAGATACTTAAAGTATAACATTCATAGGGATAGAAAGCAGAATAGTGGTTACCAGTGACTGAAGGAAAATAGGTACACAGAGTTATTTAACAGAAGTTACTCTATAATGATTGGAAATTATTTTGTATATTTTTTTTATTAGAGGTGGATATGCCAACATATAGCATAACACCCATTGCTCATCCCGTCAAGTCCCCCCCACAGTGCCTGTCACCCAGTCACCCCAACCCTGTGCCCACCTCCCTTCCCACCACCCCTAGTTCATTTCCCAGAGTTAGGGGTCTCTCATGTTCTGTCACCCTCACTGATATGTCGCACTCATTTTCTCTCCTTTCCCCTTTATTACCCTTCACTATATTTTAATTTCCCCAAATGAATGAGACCATATAATCTTCTCCTATTGACTTACTACACTCAGCATAGCACCCTGAGTGGTGCTATGGTGGATATTTGTCATTTCTAATGGCTGAGTAACATTCCATTGTATATATAGACCACATCTTCTTTATCCATTCATCTTTCAATGAGGCTTCTTCCTCACCAAGGCTCCTTCCATGGTTTGGCTATTGTGGACATTGCTGCTATAAACATTGGGGTGCAGGTGTCTTGCTGTTTCACTGCATCTGTATCTTTGGGGGTAAATCCCCAGCAGTGCAATTGCTGAGTCATAGGGCAGTTCTATTTATAACTCTTTGAGGAACTTCCACACAGTTTTCCAGAGTGGCTGTACCAGCTCATGTTCCTACCAACAGTGCAAGAGGGTTCCCCTTTCTCCACATCCTCTCCAACATTTGTTGTTTCCTGTATTGTTAATTTTCCCCATTTTCCCTGGTGTGAGGTGGGATCTCATTGTGGTTTTGATTTGTATTTCCCTGATGGCCGGTGATGCATAGCATTTTCTCATGTTGGCCATGTTGTTGAAACATGGCTAACATGTTTCTCATGTTGTTGGCCATGTCTATGTCTTCCTCTGTGAGATTTCTGTTCCTGTCTTTTGCCCATTTCATGATTCGATTGTTTGTTTCTTGGCTGTTGAGTTTAATAAGTTCTTTATAGATCTTGGATACTAGCCCTTTATCTGATATGTCACTTGCAAATATCCACTCCCATTCTGTAGATTGTCCTCTAGTTTTGTTGACTGTTTCTTTTCCTGTGAAGAAGCTTTTTATCTTGATTAAGTCCCAAGAGTTTATCTTTGCCTTTGTTTCCCTTGTCTTCATAGATGTATTTTGCAAGAAGTTGCTGTGGCCAAGTTCAAAAAGGGTGTTGCCTGTGTTCTCCTCTAGGATTTTGATGAATTCTTATCTCACATTTAGATCTTTCATCCATTTTGAGTTTATCTTTGTGTATGGTGTAAGAGAATGGTCCAGTTTCATTCTTCTGCACGTGGCCATCCAATTTTCCCAGCACCATTTATTGAAGAGACTGTCTTTTTTCCAGTGGATAGTCTTTCCTGCTTTGTTGAATAGTAGTTGACCATAGAGATGAGGGCCCATTTCTGGATTCTCAATTCTGTTCCATTGATCTATGTGTCTGTTTTTGGGCCAGTACCACACAGTCTTAACGATCACAGCTTTGTAGTGCAACCTGAAATCTGGCATTGTGATGCCCCCAGATATGGTTTTCTTTTTCAATAGTCTCCTGTCTATTCGGGGTGTTTTCTGATTCCACACAAATCTTAAGATGATTTGTTCCAACTCTCTGAAGAAAGTCTATGGTATTTGGATAGGGAATGTATTAAATGTGTACTTTGCCCTGGGTAGCATTGACATTTTCACAATATTAATTCTGCCAAACCATGAGCATGGCATATTTTTCCATCTCTTTGTATCTTCCCCAATTTCTTTCAGAAGTGTTCTGTAGTTTTTAGGGTATAGATCTTTTACCTCTTTGGTTAGGTTTATTCCTAGGTATCTTATGCTTTTGGATGCAATTGTAAATGGGACTGACTCTTTAATTTCTTTTTTCAGTTGAATTGTTACTGGATAGAAATTACACTGATTTCAAGGCATTGATTGTATATCCTGCCACACTCCTGAATTGCTGTACGAATTCTAGCAATCTTCGGGTGGAGACTTTTGGGTGTTCTATGTACAGTATCATGTCATCTGCAAAGAGGGAGAGTTTGACTTCTCCTTTGCCAATTTTTTTTTTTTTTGAAATACAGAATTTTATTTAGAAACTGTTTAAAGTAGAAAAAAACCCTGTCAAGAAAGACCAGGTGGAAAATGGGTTCCCCATAAAATGGAATTTTAGGGCAACAAATGTCTAAAAGGCCACAAAAGAGAAATAGCACCACTGTTGTTTGAACAATGGCTAGTTACTTGCATTTTTTTGGCATTGTTAATCACTGAATCTGGGTTTTCCTCTGAATTCCACACAGAGCATGCACTACACAACAATTTTATCATAAAATATCTGCTTTCTGCGCACATTTTAGGACAAGCTACCACCAGGAACAAATCAAAACAAATACATCAGGGCCTGAACAATCTCAGTAGTGGGTGACACACATTTTGCAGAATTCTGCCAAACAAAGAAACTGAATAGGCTAGGGGCAAAGCAATGAGGAAGAGTTAAGGAATGAAATATTTTTTTTTTTAATTTTTATTTATTTATGATTGTCACAGAGAGATAGAGAGAGAGGCAGAGACACAGGCAGAGGGAGAAGCAGGCTCCATGCACCGGGAGCCCGACGTGGGATTCGATCCCGGGTCTCCAGGATCGCGCCCTGGGCCAAAGGCAGGCCTCAAACCGCTGCGCCACCCAGGGATCCCAGGAATGAAATATTTTAAATATTAATAATTAATTCAGGCACGGTATTGTATCTTCTGCAAAAGAAAATTAACATTTAGTAACACGCTAATGAATTTTATCTCCAAAGAGATTAGTGCACTGGCAAAGTATTCTGATAACAGTGGAGGGTGGTGGACAGCAGGTACAGAGAACACCCAGCCTTGCAGATCCTAAGGTAGCGATGGCCTTCACTGGTCACTCTCTTTGCCAGAGGTCCAGAAAGAACTTGCAGCGTGACCACCTGCCTGCTGAACTTATACTCTAAGCAGCAAACTTTAAGGAGCCAAAGAGGAGTCTCCAGTGGGCACAGGGAGCAGAGAAGAGAAACATGTTCAATGTAAACTTAAAAGACAGTAAAATGGTACATGACCCCCATTCAAATCCCAGAGATGTGGGCAAGTCCCCAAAGGTAGTTGTTAGATTTAGAAACTGGACACACCTCATTTCCCAAAAACACAATACATAGAAATTTCAGGGATAACTGGAAAAATCGTCAGAGAAATGTTCAATGAAATTCAAGCTCTTCAACATCTCAGGGCTGAAACGTGCCCTCTATTCATCCAGGCAACAATGCCTCTTGCTTCTTAGAGGAAGGATACGATTGGTCAAGGACACCAAATGGCTTTACAGAGCAACTTTTTAAACTTCCCTTTTGAGCCAAGGTCTAGGTCTTTGAGGATTCAAGTAGCCCTGCAAGGTCTGTGAACAGCAGATTCCAAAGGTCCAGAGGTCTGGCCCTTCCTTCCCAGACACCATGTCAAACATGTAAAATCTGTCATGGTACATTTTTTATTTTGAAATATGGAAGCATATTTTAAATACTCTTAAAACATTTATTTATTAAAACGTTCTCTGCCAAATTTCACAGTAGCTTAAAATTCAAATCAGTCTTTACATTTCTCTACTGAGGACTCCACCTCAGTGTATGACATAAAACACCTTCTCCAGCACTGAGTGTTACCAGCATCCACACAGTGAGCCCCATGGGCAGCCTCTCTGTTCCCCAGGTGACCCAACTAGATGTTAATACTGCTCTGCTACAGGGTAAAAGCTCCTAACTCAAACTCATTGGAAAAGGGGTTAAACTTCTGCAAAGTGCACTTTAAGAAGAGGTACTGTTTGCTCGTGAAAAGAAACCAGTGAGTCCTCTAAGAATAATAAAAGGGGATATTTTACAGTTAAGCACATGATTTGGAGTGAAGAATTCGGATGTTGCTTTGCTGGTCCAGGCTGTTAATACTCTTCTTGTTCCTCCTGTGGGCCCCCTTCATCAGGTATCACAAAGCCTTCATCTGTGGCATAGAGAATGTCCACGATCCTCTGCAATACAGGGCTGTTTTCCCCTTCCTTCTCCTGCAAATCAATTCAATGTTTCTTAGCTTTCCAAAGTAGAAATCTCTCTCCAAGTCTTTGACGGTAAATTTCAATACATTGACCTGCTGCATCAATTCAGCTGCTTCATCATCCCCGTTGTGCACACCAGGATTCTTTCGCACCACACCCGGGTCAGCCTTAGGGGTTGCAGTAGTTCTGTATGTTGCAATGGGCCTCTGTGGAGCTGCACTGCTAGAGCTGAGAGGTTTCTTCAGTTTGTTCAGAGCTGGAGCAACAAGGGAGGGAGCCACTGCAGTTACTTGACCTTGTCTGGCAGCAACAGGGTCATAGTCTTTTCCATCATAGTTTGCATCAAAAAACTTCTTGAACCACTGAACAAATTCAAAATTCTCCTGAAACTTTCCTTTTACTAATTTGTTCACAGGAATTATTTTGTCAACACCCATTCTCTTAAAACCTGCTTGTAGTAGTTTGAAGTTCTGTATGTATTCATGCTCTAGTTTAGCCTGGAATTTCACTTTCTTCAAGGAAATGGAGCCAGGGAAAAACATGTCCAAAAACTGACAATAGGCAGCCCCTGAGCACAACTGTTCAATCTTTGTCAGATTCAGCTGCAGAGACTCATTGATACAGGCCAGCATATCATGTCGACTTAGGTTATCACTGGTGACGGACATTGAGTATACGTTCACTGCCATCTTCGGCTCTCGGTGGGACCGCGTCCACTGCCTGTGCCTGGCTTCGATTCTGTCTTCCTCTCGTTCAAACCGCCCGACCTCCTTTGCCAATTTGAAAGCCTTTTTTCTTTTCATTGATTACTGAGGCCAGGACTTCTAATACTATGTTGAGTAGCAGTGGTGAGAGTGGACATCCCTGTCTTGTTCCTGATCTTAGGGGAAAGGCTCCCAGTGTTTCCCCATTGACAATGATATTTGCTGTGGGCTTTTCGTAGATGCCTTTTAAGATGCTGAGGAATGTTCCCTCTATCCCTACAAGCTGAAGACTTTTGATCAGAAATGGATGCTGTACTTTGTCAAATGCTTTCTCTGCATCTATGGAGAGGATCATATAGTTCTTGTTTTTTCTCTTTCTGATATGATCAAACACACTGATCGCTTTACGAGTGTTAAACCAATCTTGCATCCCAGGGATAAATCCCACTGGGTCACAGTGAATAATCTTCTTAAAGTTTTGTTGGATCCTATTGGCTAGTATCTTGTTGAGAATTTTTGCATCCATCTTCATCAGGGATATTGGTCTATAATTCTCCTTTTTGGTGGGGACTTTGTCTGGTTTTGGAATTAAGGTGATGCTGGCCTCATAAAACGAGTTTGGAATTGTTCCATCTCTTTCTATCTTTCCAAACAGCTTTAGTAGAATAGGTATGGTTTCTTCTTTAAACGTTTGATAGAATTCCCCAGGGAAGCCATCTGGCCCTGGACTTTTATGTCTTGCAAGGTTTTTGATGACGGCTTCAATTTCCTCCCTGGTTATTGGCCTGTTCAGGTTGTCTATTTCTTTCTGTTCCAGTTATGGTAGTTTGTGGTTTTCCAGAAATGTGTCCATTTCTTCTAGATTGCCTAATTTATTGGCGTATAGCTGCTCATATGTTTCTAAAATCATTTGTATTTCCTTGGTGTTGGTGGTAATCTCTCCTTTCTCATACATGACTTTATTAATTTGAGCCTTTTCTCTCTTCTTTTTAATAAGGCTGGCTAATGGTTTATCTATCTTATTAATTCTTTCAAAGAACCAACTCCTGGTTTTGTTGATCTGTTCCACAGTTCTCTTGGTCTCTATTTCATTGAGTTCTGCTCGAATCTTTATTAACTCTCTTCTTCTTCTGGGTGTCGGATCTATTTGCTGTTTTTTCTCTAGCTCCTTTAGGTGCAAGATTAGCTTTTGTATTTGAGTTCTTTCCAGGTTTTGGATGGCTGCTTGTATTGTGATGTATTTCCCCCTCAGGACTGCTTTTCCTGTATGCCAAAGATTTTGCACAGTTGTATCTTCATTCTCATTAGTTTCCATGAATTTTTAAAATTCTTCTCTAATTTCCTGGTTGACCCTTTCATCTTTTAGCAGGATGGTCCTTAACCTCCATGTGTTTGAAATTCTTCCAAAATTCTTGTGATTTAGTTCTAATTTCAAAGCATTATGGTCTGAAAATATGCAGGGGCCGATCCCAATCTTTTGGTATCGGTTCAGACCTGATTTGTGACCCAGTATGTGGTCTCTTCTGGAGAAAGTTCCATGTGCACTTGAGAAGAATGTGTATTCAGTTGCATTTGGATGTAAAGTTCTGTAAATATCTGTGAAATCTATCTGGTCCAGTGTATCATTTAAAGCTCTTGTTTCTTTGGAGATGTTGTGCTTAGGAAACTTATCGATTGTAGAAAGCACTACATTGAAGTCACCAAGTCTAAGTGTATTATTATCTAAGTATGTATTATCTTTGGTTATTAATTGATTGATATGCTTGGCAGCTCCCACATTCGGGGCATAAATATCGATGATTGTTAACAAGGACTTAAGTTCTCTTGTTGGATAGATCGTGAAGTATGATATAGTGTCCCTCTTCATCTCTTACTACAGTCTTCGGGATAAACTTTAGTTTATCTGATATAAGGATGGCTACCCCTGCTTTCTTTTGAGGACCATTTGAGTACCTTTCATTTTCAGGCTGTAGGTGTCCTTATGTCTAAAATGAGTCTCTTGTAGACAGCAAATAGATGGGTCTTGCTTTTTTTTATCCAGTCTGAAACCCTGCGCCTTTGATGGGGTCATTAACCCCATTCACGTTCAGAGTTACTATTAAAAGATATGAATTTAGTGTCATCATGATACCTATTCAGTCCCTGTTTTTGTGGATTGTTCCCTTGGACTTCCTCTTTCTATTACAGAATCTCCCCTTAGTATTTCTTTCAGAGCTGGTTTGGTGGCCACATATTCTTTCAGTTTCTGCCTATCTTGGAAGCTCTATCCCTCCTTCTATTCTGAATGAGAGCCTTGCTGGATAAAGTATTCTTGGCTGCATTTTCTTCTCATTTAGGACCTTGAATATATCCTGCCAGCCCTTTCTGGCCTGCCAGGTCTCTGTGGAGAGGTCTGCTGTTACCCTAATATTTCTCTCCATAGAAGTTAGAGATTTCTTGTCTCTTGCTGCTTTAAGGATCTTCTCTTTATCTTTGGAATTTGCTAGCTTCACTATTAAATGTCGAAGTGTTGAGCAGTTTTTATTGACTCTAGGGGGGATCTCTCTATTTCCTGGGTCTGAATGCTTGTTTCCCTTCCCAGATTAGGAAAGTTCTCAGCTATGATTTATTCAAATACATATTCTGGAACTCTGTCCCTTTCAGTGCCCTTGGGAACCCCAATTAAACGTAGGTTTTTCCATCTGAGGCTGTCATCTATTTCCCTTAACCTATCCTCATGATCTTCTTTTTTTAATTTATTTTTTATTCGTGTTCAATTTGCCAACATATAGAATAACACCCAGTGCTCATCCCATCACATGTTCCCCTCAGTGACCTGTTACCCAGTCACCCCCACCGCCCGCCCACCTCCTTTTCTACCACCCCTTGTTCGTTTCCCAGAGTTAGGAGTCTCTCATGTTATTCTAATTCTCTTCTCATGATCTTCTAATTGTTTTTTTCTTTTTTCCTCAGTTTCCCTCCTTGCCATCAACTTATCTTCTATGTCACTCACTTGTTTTTCTACCTTGTTAACCCTCATCGTTAGGACCTCTAGTTTGGATTGCATCTCATTTAATTGATTTTTAAATTCTGCCTGATTAGATCTAAATTCTGCTGTCATGAAGTCTCTTGAATCCTTTATGCTTTTTTTCTACAGCCACCAGTAGCTTTATAATCGTGCTTCTGAATTGGCTTTCTGACATTGAATTGTAATCCAAATTTTGTAACTCTGTGGGAGAAAGGACTGTTTCTGATTCCTTCTTTTGAGGTGCGTTTTTCCTTCTAGTCATTTTGCTCAGTGCAGAGTGTCCAAAAACAAGTTGTTCTGGGAAAAGGAGAAAAAGAAGAGAAAAAAGAAAAAAAGAAGAAGAAAAAAAAAAAAGAAAAGAAAGAAAATTTGGGGGGGAGGCCAACAGAAAACAAAAAACAAAGGGGAGTATCCTCTGATTCTATGTACTGTAAATCCCTCGAATTCCCCTGGAACTTTCCATGATGCTTGGCCAATAACTTTCTTTAACCCTATCTTCTAGCTGGTCTTCTGGGGGAGGTGCCTGCTATGCTGATTCTCAGGTGTGAGCACCTGGGGGAGCTGCTCAACTCCCTACCTGGTGCAGGGCTCAGTAGGAGTTGTTTATCCTGTTTATCCTGTGAGGCCACTGTGAGGCTCAGTGGGGGTTGTTTATCCTGTGAGGCCCCAGGAGGAACAACAACAGTGGCGGCCAGCTCTGCAGCCCTGGAGTCAGCTCCTGCAGTAACTACCACAGTTTCCCAGTCCACTCTGGCCTGGATGCTCTGAGGGCGGAGCCGCTGATCTGCACAGCTCGGGCCACCCAGCGGCAGGAGCGTCTTTGCTGTCCTGTGCCCTCCTGGCCTCTGCCTGTCCCGGGGGAGGCCCGGATTCTGGGCTGTGTATCTTGGTGCCCTGGGCTCTGGCGCCTGTGGGGCTGGAATCGCGCTCCCAGGGCCTGGCAGCTCACTCTGCCGGGAGCCGCCTCCGAGCTGCCAAGGGGCGCAGTCAGGGCTGTGGTGCAGCCCTTTAAGGAGATGGGCTGAGGTGTGTGGCACTCTCCCCCCGGGGCGCACGTCCTCTGTTAGTGTCCCTGGGAGTCTGAGGGCATCCCCACCCCTCCTGGGATCCTGCTCCAACTCCCTGCTAGAGCCTTTCCATGGGGGGGGGGGAGGGGGGCGGGGAAGATTGGTGAAGCTCCTGCTTCTTGGGACGAGGCTTTCCTGTCCTGGGGGCACTCGCCCCGGGGCCTTAGCTCTGCTCCTGGCAGGGCCCCTCCCTCTTGGATGCTTTTTATTTCTTTATTTTTTTTTTTCCGTCTTCCTACCTTGACAGAAGCGAACTCTTCACACTGTAGCATTCCAGCTGTTGTTTCTTTAAATCTCGGGCCGAATTTGTAGGTTTTCAGGATAATTTGAAAGTTATCTAGGTAATTTGGTGGGGACAGGTGACTTGGGGACCCTACTCTTCCACCCTCTTGCCCCCTCCCCCTTGCATATAATTGCTCATAATTTTCTCTTACAATTCTTTGTATTTTTGTGGTGTTAGTTGTGATCTGTATTCTTTCATTCATGATTTTATTTGAGTCCTTTCTTTTTACTATAAGTCTGGCTAGGGGTTTATCAATTTTGTTAATTCTTTCAATGAACCAGGTCCTAGTTTTGTTGATCTGTTATACTGTTCTTTTTCTGTATCATTGATTTTTGCTCTAATATGTAGTATTTTCCTTTTCTGTTGATTTTAGGCTTTCCTTGCTGTTCTATTTCCAGCTCTTTTAGGTGTAAGGTTAGGTTGTATATTAGAAACCTTTCTTGCTTCTTGAGGAAAGCCTGTATTGCTATATTCTTCCCTCTTATGAGCACTTTTGTTGTATCCCAAAGGCTTTGCACTCTTGTGTTTTCTTTTTCAATTGTTTCCAGGCATTTTTTAGTTTATTTTTTAATTTTCTGTTTAAGGGTCTCCTGGGTGGCTCAGCAGTTTGAGCATGTGCCTTTGGCTCAGGGTGTGACCCCGGGGTCCCAGAATTGAGTCCCACATTGGGCTCCCTGCATGGAGCCTGCTTCTCCCTCTGCCTCCCTCTCTCTGTCTATCATGAATAAATAAAAAAATCTTTAAAATAATTTTCTGTTTAACCCATTCACTATTTAGTAAGATGTTCGTTAATCTCCATGTATTAGTAGTTTTTCCTTTTTTTTTTTTTTGTGGTGGATAACTTCAAGTTTATACTGTTGTGGTCTGAATATATGCATGCTATGATCTCGGTCTTTTTGTACTGGTTGTGGCCCAGTATGTGATCTATTCTGGAGAATGTTCCAAGTGTACTAAAAAATAATGTATATTCAGTTGCTTTAGGATGAAATGTTGAGAATATATCTGTGAAATCCATATGGTTCAGTGTGTAATTCAATTCCTCTGTTTTATTTTTGATCTTCTGCTTATACAATCTCTCCATTGTTGTAATGAGGTATTAAGTTCCCTTACTATTATTGTATTATTATTGATATGTTTTTTTTAAGTTTGTTATTTATTTTTAGATTTCTCCCCATGTGGGGGCATAAATATTTACAATTGCTAGATCTGTTGTAGGATAGGGCCTTCTTCATCTCTTATTATATAGTCTTTGGTTTAAAATATAGTTTGTCTTATGTAGGAATGGCTACTTCATCTTTCTTTTGATGTCCATTGGCATGATGGATCATTCTCTACTTCCTCACTTTCAATCTGGAGGTGTCTTTGGGTCTAAAATGAGTCCCTTTTAAGCAGCATATAGATGGGTCTTGGGTTTTTTTAATCCATTCTGATACCCTGTCTTTAGATTGGAGCATTTAGTCCATTTACGTTTAGAGTAATTATTGAAAGATATAAATTTAGTGCCATTTTGTAACCTACAAAGTTGCTGTTCCTGTAGTTTGTCCCTATAACTTTCTAGTCTTTGTTGATTTTCATCTCTCTTTCCCACTAAAGGGGTCCCCTTTAATATTTCTTGCAGAGCTGGTTTAGTGTTCACAAACTCCTTTAGTTTTTGGTTGTTTGGGAAACTCTGTCTCTCCTTCTATTCTGAATGACAGTCTTGCTGAATAAAGTATTTCTGGCTGCATATTTTTTTATTCATCACATTGAATATATCATGCTACTGTTTTTTGGTGCCACATTTCTGTGGACAGGTCTGTTGCTAACCTGTGTCTATCCTTGTAGGATTCTGCTTTCAGAATTTTCTTTGTATTTTGCAAGTTTCACTATGAAATGTCTTGTTGTTGATGTGTTTTGTTGGTCTTTAGGGGAGTTCTCTGTGCCTTTTGGATTTGAATGCCTGTTTCTTTCCACAGTTTAGGGACATTCTCAGCTATAATTTGTTCAAATAAATCTTCTGCCTCCTTTTCCCACTGTTCTGTTTCTGAGACTCCTATGATATGGATATTATTGTGCTTTATGGAATTACTGAGTTACCTAAGTCTATATTTGTGATCTAATAGTTTTCTTTCCCCCTTCTTTGAAGTTTCATTATTTTCCATAATTTTACCTTCTATTTTTTTAAATAAATTTTTAAATTTATTTATGATAGTCACACAGAGAGAGAGAGAGAGAGGCAGAGACATAGGCAGAGGGAGAAGCAGGCTCCACGCACCAGGAGCCCGACGTGGGATTCGATCCCGGGTCTCCAGGATCGCGCCCTGGGCCAAAGGCAGGCGCCAAACCGCTGCACCACCCAGGGATCCCAATTTTACCTTCTATATCACCTATTTGTTCCTCTGATTCTTCCATCCTTGTTATGATTATGTCCAGTTGGTTTTTCATCTCAGTTATAGCATTTTATATTTCAGGCTAACTAGTTTTTAGTTCTTTTATTTGTGCAGCAGGGTTTTTCTGGTGTCTTCTATGCTTTTCTCAAATCCTGATGGTAGTCTTATGTCTATTATTCTAAGTTCTTGTTCGGATATATACTATTTATATCTATTTTGAGCAAATCTGTCACTGTGGTTTCTTCTTGATCTTTCTTTTTGGGAGAATTCCTTCATTTTATCATTTTGTATAGGTTTTTGCCTTTTGTGTGTTATGAAAGCTTATTATGTTTCCTGCTCCTGAGAGTAATGCTATATTATGAAGGGGTCATGCAATGTTCAAGGCCTGGCACTTCAGGAAGTGTTTCTGGTGTGTGCCTTGTGCATTCTGCTGTTGTGTTTTGGCTGCTGTTTCCCACAGGTCAGTCTTTTGCAGAGTTCTTCCTTGGTTGCAATGGGAATTATCTGGACCTTTAACTGGGTGTGCTAAGATTTGTTTGTTCAGATACACCTGGAAAAAAAAGCATAATCCAAAAAAAAAAAGAGAAAATGAAAAGAAACAGCAACAAAAAACATGCAAATTACAAATTATAAGTCTGATTCCAAATAGAAAGAAAAAAGAAATTTGATCTGAAAAAAGAGAAAAGAAAATGAAAAAAATAAACAAGTAAAAAACAAAAAGTCTGATTCCAAAGGGGGAAAGAAACCCTTGTCCTATTTCCACCAGAACTGAAGATAATGCTTGGAGCACTCTATGATCAGTAGACTTGATGCCTGCAGGAGGCCTATGCTGGTCCTCTGGGGAAGAGGCCTGCTACTTTGGCTCAGTCAGACCTGTCCTATTAAAATGCCCCTGCAGGGTGCAGAGAGGTGGCATTTGGTGTAAGCTTCTCTAGCCTCTACTGGGGGGCTCTGTGTTGCTTACTGAAGTCCAACCATGCTATTGGGTGGGAAGCAGATGACATTGACATTATTACACTCTCTGGTCCCCAGAGAGGGGACCTTGTTGCCATTGCTATCCAGGAAGCTCTCACAGAAAAGTGAACAATCCCCATGCTTGTGTCCCAGGCTTTTATCAGATCCCTACCCTCAGCCTGCCTGTCACAGGATCATTGGCATGCCTGGCATCACAGTTCTCCTGTGTTTTATCTCTGGCACACAGCTGGAATTCAAAACTCCAAATTTTAAAGGACCAGGAAAGTGCAGATTCACTTCCGTCCTCTGAAGGAGAGACTTACAGCACTGTGTCTAGTGCCATTTTGTCCCAGAAAAGCAGTCTCACAGGTATACATGTGCTTGGAGTTTATGGTGAAGCATAGTAAAAAGGTGTGACCAGGTTACCTGCCCTTTGTGTGCACTTCTGTCCCTTGCTGATGAACAAACGTCCAACAATGGCACCCGGCAGGTCTTTTATCCTTGAAGAGGCAATATACGTTTTTCCAAATGTTACTCCAAGAAGGGAGACATTCTCTCTCAGTGCAACCCAGGAGATCCCTACACCATGCTGTCCACGGCCCACTTCTGGAACTCCGCTGTCCTTCTCCCATAGAGCACTGCTGCCAACTTGGATTGACTCTGGCAAATGGTGGAGGACTTCTAAAACCTCAGAATTTGAGCTCCACTGTTTGTGAAATCTTGTGATAGTAAGTTTCTCTTGACTCCCTAGTCAATGGTTTGAAGGGAGGGTTTTTCTTGTTTGAACCCAATGCACTGCTCTCTTCCCTGTTCCTTTCTCTGTCCTCTCTCTGTGGAAAGGGGCTCCATTCTCTCTGTGGCACTGTGGCTTTTCTCTCTCCCAATTCATGTCTCTGCACTAGATACCTGGAATGTTCTCTCCCTCTAATTTTGCAGATTGTTCTCTTAATGCTTAGATCAATTTCTGAGATGTTCAAAATGATTTGATGTTGATCTAGCTGTGTCGGAGAGGTGAGGCAAACCCAGGATCCCCCTACTACTCCAGCATCTTAACTTCCTTCCCCATCTGTATGCTTTGTTTGGAAAAATGTCCAATCATGTCTTCTGTCCGTATTTTAACTGGATTATTTGGTTTTTGGGTTCTTATTTGTATGCTTTTTATATATTTTGGATACTCTTTATTTGATGTCATTTGCAAATATCTTCTCTCATTCTGTAGATTGCCTTTTATTTTTTAAATTTTTAAAAAAGGTTTTATTTATTTTTTCGACAGAGAGAGAGCACACAAGCAAGGGGAGGAACAGGCAGAGGGAGAGGGAGAAGCAGGCTCCCCACTGAGCAGGGAGCCAGATGTGTGGTTCAATCCCAGGACCCTAAGATCATGACCAGAGCTGAAAGCAGATGCTTAACCACCTGAGCCACCCAGCACCCCTGTAGGTTACCATTTAGATTTGTTGATTATTTCGCTCACTGTGCAGAAGCCTTTTATTTTGATGTAGTCCCAATAGTTTATTTTTGCCTTGATTTCCTTTGCCTCAAGAGACATATCTAGAAAAAGTTTATTAAACTGTACAAAGTAAATATTGTTAAAACTATAAAGATAAATTTATTTAAAATAAAAATCATAATGGAACATTTCTCAGTCAATTAAACTAAAAGAGTAACATTTAAGGATTTACTAGTGGAATATAATGTAGACCATTAAAGAGATCACATATTATTTTCAACTGCATATTGAGCTTTTCTTTTTGAATATAGTGATTGCATATTAAGTGATAAAGAAAACTTCACTAAATTCTAAAGAGAAGAAATCATACAATCAATATTCTCTGATCTCAATGCACTAAACATAGAAATTAATAATTAAAGGATAAACAATGATACATATATAGCTACTTGGAGATTAAACTATATCCTGTTCATAGCTGTTAGATCAATAAGAAAGTGAAAACTTTGGTTTCGGTCTGTTTAGAAAGCAACAATAAAGACAATATTACTCCTAAAAGTGTATGGGAAATGGTTAAACTTATACTGATGAAATTCGTAGTAGTTAACGATTTTCTTTTCAAATGAGAAATAATAAAAATAAACTAAGAATTCAAAATCAGTTTATAAGAAGGGTTATAAAAAAAGGCTAAGTAAAGCAAAGGGAAGGAATTAAAAATGGTAGAAGTCACAATAAAATTAATTAGAGAAGTGTAGGCTCAAGAAATAAATCCAAGAACTAATACTTTGAAAAAGTAATTTCTGCCAATTTTAATCAAGAAAAGAGGTAAAATTCAAATTTACATTAAAAATGAAAATGGTGGAGGCAAGGCAAGATGGCAAGATGGTGGAAGAGTAGGGTCTCCAAGTCATCTGTCCCCATCAAAATACCTAGGTAACTTTCAAATCATCCTGAAAACCGACCAATTCGGGTTGATATTTAAAGAGAGAACAGCTGGAATGCTACAGTGAGAAGAGTTCATGCTTCTATCAAGGAAGGAAGATGGGGGGAAAAAAGAAATAAAGAAACAAAAGGTATCCAAGGGGGAAGGGCCCCGCGAGGATCCCGGCCTTCCCCCAGGACAGGAAAGCCCAGTCCGGGAGAAGCAGGAGCTTCACCAATCTTCCCTGACATAAAGGCACTCGCAGAGAGTTGGAGGAGGATCCCAGGAGGGGCGGGGATGACCTCGGGCTCCCAGGGGCACTAACAGAGGAACTGCGTGGGGGGGGAGCCATACCCCATGGCCGAGCTCCCTAAAGGGCTGCAGCGGGGGCCCGGCTGGATCCGGGAGCAGCTCAGGGGCGGCTCGGGCAGAGGCTCCACGCTGAGGGGGCTGCGCAGCTGGGAGCACGATTCCAACAGCACAGGCCTGGCAGCACAGGGCACCGGGGACACAGCTCAAGATCCGGCCCTCCCTCCGGGACAGGCAGAGGCTGGGAAGGCAAAGGACAGCAAGGACACTCCTGTCACCAGGCGGCCCTGAGCTGTGCATATCAGGGGCCCCGCCTCCGGAGCATCCAGGCCCCTGCAGACTGAGAGCTCCTTAGTTACTGTGGGAGTTCACTCCAGAGCTAGAGAGCTGGGCTCGCCACTGTTGTTCCTCCTGAGGCCTCACGGGGTAAACAACCCCCACTGAGCTTCACTGTGGCCTCACAGGATAAACAGGTTAAACAACTTTCACTGAGCCCTGTACCTGGAAGGGGCACGCGCAGCTCCACCAAGTGCTGACACCTGAGAAATCAGCACAGCAGGTCCCTCCACCAGAAGACCAGCTAGACGGACAAGGGAAAACCAAATTATTGACCGAGCAGCACTGGAAAGTTCCAGGGGAAGTCGAGGGATTTATAGTGTACAGAATCAGAGGATACTCCCCCTTGTTTTTCATTTTCTAGTTGCTTCCCCCCTTTTTTCTCTTCCCCCATTTTTTTCCTTCTTCATTCTTTTTTTCTTTTTCTTTCTTCTTTCTCTTCTCTCTTTTTCTCCTTTTCCCAATACAACTTCTTTTGGCCATTCTGCACTGAGCAAAATGACTAGAAGGAAAAACTCACCTCAAAAGAAAGAATCAGAAACAGTCCTCTCTCCCACAGAGTTACAAAATTTGGATTACAATTCAATGTCAGAAAGCCAATTCAGAAGCACTATTATAAAGCTCCTGGTGGCTGTAGAAAAAAGCATAAAGGACTCAGGAGACTTCATGACAGCAGAATTTAGGTCTAATCAGGCAGAAATTAAAAATCAATTAAATTAGATGCAATCCAAACTAGAGGTCCTAAAGATGAGGGTTAGCGAGGTAGAAAAATGAGTGAGTGACATAGAAGACAAGTTGATGGCAAAGAGGGAAACTGGGAAAATAGAGAAAAACAATTAAAAGATCACGAGGATATATTAAGGGAAATAAATGACAGCCTAGGGAAGAAAAATCTACATTTAATTGGGGTTCCCGAGGGCGCTGAAAGGGACAGAGGTCCAGAATATGTATTTGAACAAATCATAGCTGAGAACTTTCCTAATCTGGGAAGGGAAACAAGCATTCAGACCCAGGAAATAGAGAGATCCCACCCCAAAATCAATAAAAACCGCTCAACACTTCGACATTTAGTAGTGAGGCTGGCAAATTAGAAAGATAAAGAGAATATTCTTAAAGCAGCAAGAGACAAGATATCTCTAACTTTTATGGGGATAAATATTAGATTAACAGAAGACCTCTCCACAGAGACCTGGCAGGCCAGAAAGGGCTGGCAGGATATATTCAGGGTCCTAAATGAGAAGAACATACAGCCAAGAATACTTTATCCAGCAAGGCTCTCATTCAGAATAGAAGGAGAGATAAAGAGCTTCCAAGATAGGCAGAAACTGAAAGAATATGTGACCTCCAAACCAGCTCTGCAAGAAATACTAAGGGGGGATTCTATAAAAGAAAGGAAATCCAAGGGAAGAATCCACAAAAACAGGGACTGAATAGGTATCATGATGACACTAAATTAATATCTTTTATTTTTATTTTTTTAAAATTTATTTATTCATTCAGAGAGAGAGAGAGAGAGAGGCAGAGACACAGGCAGAGGGAGAAGCGGGCTCCATGTAGGAAGCCCGACGTGGGACTCGATCCCGGGTCTCCAGGACCACGCCTAGGGCTGCAGGCGGCGCTAAACTGCTGCGCCAGCAGGGCTGCCCCAAATTCATATCTTTTAATAGTAACTCTGAACGTGAATGGGCTTAATGACGCCACCAAAGGTGCAGGGTTTCAGACTGGATAAAAAGCAGGACCCATCTATTTGCTGTCTACAAGAGACTCATTTGAGACAGAAGGACACCTACAGCCTGAAAATAAAAGGTGGGAGAAACATGTACCATTCAAATGGTCCTCAAAAGAAAGCAGGGGTAGCCATCCTTATATCAGATAAACTAAAGTTTATCCCAAAGACTGTACTGAGAGATGAAGAGGGACACTATATCATACTTAAATGATCTATCCAACAAGAGGACTTAACAATCATCAATATATATGCCCGAATGTGTGAGTCGCAAAGCATATCAATCAATTAATAACCAAAGTTAAGACATACTTAGAAAATAATACACTTATGCTTGGTGACTTGAATGTAGCACTTTCTACAATCGATAGGTCTTCTAAGCACAACATCTCCAAAGAAATAAAAGCATGAAATGATACACTGGACCCGATGGATTTCACAGATATTTACAGAACTTTACATTCAAACTCAACTGTATACCCATTCTTCTCAAGTGCACATGGAACTTTCTCCAGAATATTCCATATATTGGATCACAAATCAGTTCTTAACCAATAACAAAATATTGGGATCATCACCTGCATATTTTCAGACCATAATGCTTTGAAATTATAACTAAATCACAAGAAGATGTTTGGAAGGATTTCAAACACTTGGAGGTTAAGGACCATCCTGCTAAAAGATGAAAGAGTCAACCAGGAAATTAGAGAAGAATTAAAAAGATTCATGGGAACTAATGAGAATGAAGATACAACCATTCAAAATCTTTGGGATACAGCAAAAGCAATCCTGAGGGGGAAATACATCGCAATACAAGCAGCCATCAAAAGTGGAGAGAACTCAAATACAAAAGCTAACCTTGCACCTAAAGGAGCTAGAGAAAAAAACAGCAAATAGATCCTACACCCAGCAGAAGAAGAGAGTTAATAAAGATTCGAGCAGAACTCAATGAAATCGAGACCACGAGAACTGTGGAACAGATCAACAAAACCAGGAGTTGGTTGTTTGAAAGAATTAATAAGATAGATAAACCATTAGACAGCCTTAATAAGAAGAAGAGAGAGAAGACTCAAATTAATAAAATCATGAATGAGAAAGGAGAGATCACTACCAACACCAAGGAAATACAAACGATTTTAAAAACATATTATAAGCAGCTATACACAAATAAATTAGGCAATCTAGAAGAAATGGACACATTTCTGGAAAACCACAAACTACCAAAACTGGAATAGGAAGAAATAGAAAACCTGAACAGGCCAATAATTAGGAAGGAAATTGAAGCAGTCATCAAAAACCTCCCAAGAGACAAAAGTCCAGGGCCAGATGGCTACCCAGGGGAATTCTGTGAAACGTTTAAAGAAGAAACCATACCTATTGTATTAAAGCTGTTTGGAAATATAGAAAGAGATGGAGAACTTCCAAATTCATTCTGTGAGGCCAGCATCACCTTAATTCCAAAGCCAGACAAAGACCCCACCGAAAAGGAGAATTATAGACCAATATCCCTGATGAACATGGATGCAAAAATTTTCAGCAAGATACCAGCCAATAGGATCCAACAATACATTAAGAAGATTATTCACCATGACCAAGTGGGAAATATCCCCGGGGTGTAAGGCTGGTTCAACACTCGTAAAACAATCAATGTGATTCATCATATCAGAAAGAGAAAAAACAAGAACCATAGGATCCTCTCAATAGATGCAGAGAAAGCATTTGACAAAATACAGCATCCATTCCTGATGAAAACTCTTCAAAGCGTAGAGATAGAGGGAACACTTCTCAATATCTCAAAAGCCATCTACGAAAAGCCCACAGCAAATATCATTCTCAATGAGGAAGCACTGGGAGCCTTTCCCCTAAGATCAGGAACAAGACAGGCATGTCCACTCTTACCACTGCTATTCAACATAGTACTAGACCTCCTAGCCTCAGCAATCAGGCAACAAAAAGAAATGAAAGGCATTCAAATGAGCAAAGAAGATGTCAAACTCTCCCTCTTCGCCGATGACATGATACTCTACATAGAAAACCCAAAAGACTCCACCCCAAGATTGCCAGAACTCATACAGCAATTTGGCATTGTGGCAGAATAAAAAGTCAAAGCCCAGAATTCAGTGGCATTTCTATACACTAACAATGAGCCTGAAGAAAGAGAAATTAAGAAGTCAATCCCATTTACAATTGCACCCAAAAGCATAAGATACCTGGGTATAAACTTAACCAAAGAGGTAAAGGATCTATACCCTAAAAACTACAAAACACTTCTGAAAGAAATGGAGGAACGCACAAAGAGATGGAAAAATATTCCATGCTCATAGATTGGGAGAATTAATATTGTGAAAATGTCAATGTTACCCAGGGCAATTTACATGTTTAATGCAATCCCTATCCTAATACCATGTACTTTCTTCAGAGAGTTGGAACAAAGTATTTTAAGTTTTGTGTGGAATCAGAAAAGACCCTGAATAGCCAGGGGAATCTTAAAAATGAAAGCCATAGCTGGGGGCATCACAATGTCACATTTCAGGTTGTACTACAACGCTGTGGTCATCAAGACAGTGTGGTACTGGCAGAAGAACAGACACATAGATCAATGGAACAGAATAGAGAACCCAGAAGTGGACCCTCAGCTTTATGGTCAATAATATTCGACAAAGGAGGAAAGACTATCCACTGGAAAAAAGACAGTCTCTTCAATAAATGGTCCTGGGAAAATTGGGCATCCACATGCAGAAGAATGAAACTAGACCACTCTCTTTCACCATACACAAAGATAAACTCAAAATGGTTGAAACATCTAAATGTGAGACAAGATTCCATCCAAATCCTAGAGAAGAACACAGGCAACATCCTTTTTGAACTTGGCCACAGCACCTTCTTACAAGATACCTCCATGAAGGCAAGAGAAACAAATAAAAAAATGAATATTGGGACTTCATCAAGATAAGAAGCTTTTACCCAGCAAAGGAAACAGTCAACAAAACTAAAAGACAACGTACACAATGGAAGAAGATATTTGCAAATGAGAAACCAGATAAAGAGCTAGTATCCACGATCTATAAAGAACTTTTGAAATTCAGCAGCAAAGAGACAAACAATCCAATCATGAAATGGGCAAAACACATGAACAGAAATCTCACAGAGGAACACATAGACATGGCCAACATGCACATAAGAAAATGCTCTGCATCACTTGCCATCAGGGAAATACAAATGAATACCACAATGAGATACCACCTCACACCAGTGAGAATGGGGAAAATTAACAAGGCAGGAAACAACCAATGTTGGAGAGGATGTGGAGAAAGGGGAACCCTCTTGCTCTGTTGGTGGGAATGTGAACTGGTGCAGCCACTCTGGAAAAGCGTGTGGAGGTTCCTCAAAGAGTTAAAAATAGATCTGTCCTATGCCCCAGCCATTGTGCTGCTAGGGATTTACCCCAAAGATCCAGATGCAATGAAACGCCTGGACACCTGCACCCCGATGTTTATAGCAGCAATGTCCACAGTAGCCAAACTGTGGAAGGAGCCATGGTGTCCATTGAAAGATGAATGGATAAAGAAGATGTGGTCTATGTATACAATGGAACATTACTCAGGCATTAGAAACGACAAATACCCACCATTTACTTCAACGTGGATGGAACTGAAGGGTATTATGCTGAGTGAAATAAGGCAGTTGGAGAAGGAAAAACATTATATGTTCTCATTCATTTGGGGAATATAATAAATAGTGAAAGGGAATAAAGGGGACAGGAGAAAAAAATTAGTGGGAAATATCAGAAAGGGAGACAGAACATGAGAGACTCCTCACTCTGGGAAATGACCTAGGGGTGGTAGAAAGCGCGGTGGGCCGGGGGTTGGGGTGACTGGGTGAGGGGGTTACTGATGAGGGCACTTGATGGGATGATCACTGGTTGTTATTCTATATGTTGGCAAATAAACACCAATAAAAAATAAATGTATAAAAACATTGAAAATTGTAATATATCACCCAATACTGGGGAGATTTAAAAAACGCAGGACACACTGTACTGCCAAATATCAAAAGGGTTTAGCTAAAATATTTTTAAAAGTTTAACATGAGAATAGTGTCATGAGTTGAACAAAAAGCCTAGAAACAGGACTGTATAAGAAATTAGAATATATTATTTATTATATTTCAAACCAATGTGGAAGGGATTAATTAATATATGGTGGGTCCCCTGGTTAACTCTAAAATAAAATAAAAAAATGAATATTGGGACTTCATCAAGATAAGAAGCTTTTACCCAGCAAAGGAAACAGTCAACAAAACTAAAAGACAACGTACACAATGGAAGAAGATATTTGCAAATGAGAAACCAGATAAAGAGCTAGTATCCACGATCTATAAAGAACTGTAAATATTTGTGAAATCCATCTTGTCCAATGTATCATTTAAACCTCTTGTTTCTTTGGAGATGTGCTTAGCATATCTGTCATTTACAGAATGTGCCGTGTTGATGTCTCCCACTAGTAGTGTATTATTATCTAAGTATGTCTTTAACTTGTTTATTAATTGATTGATATACTTGGCAGCTCCCATATTAGGGGCATAAATATTCTTGATTTTTAGGTCCTCTTGGTGGATAGATCCTTTAAGTATGATATAGTGTCCCTCTGCATCTTTTACTACAGTCTTTGGAATAAACTTTAATTTACCTGATATGAGGATTGCTAACCCAGCTTTCTTTTGAGGACCATTTGAATGGTAAATGGTTCTCCAACTTTTCATTTGCAGGTCTGAGGTGTTCGTAGGTCTCAAATGGGTCTCTCGTTGACAGCAAACTGATGGGTCTTGCTTTTTTATCCAGTCTGAAACCCTGCGTATTTTGCTGGGATCATTAAGCCTATTCATGTTCTGAGTTACTATTGAAAGATATGAATTTATTGTCATCATAATACCTATTCCATCACTGTTTTTATGGATCATTTCTTTGGGATTCATCTTTCTTTTTAGGGTTCCCCCTAATATTTTTTGGAGAGCTGGTTAGTTGTCACATATTCTTTCAGTTTCTGCCTATCTTGGAAGCTCTTTTTCTCTCCTTGTATTCTTTATGATAGCCTTTCTGGTCATACTATTTTTGGATGAATGTTCCTCTCTTTTAGTACCGTGAATATATCCTGCCAGAATGTTCTGGCCTGCCAGGTCTCTTTGGAGAGGTCTGATCTTAATCTAATATTTCTCCCTGTATAAGTTAGGGATCGCTTGTCTCTTGTTGCTTTAAGGATTTTCACTTTATCTTTGGAATTTTCAAGTTTCACTATTAAATATCGAGGTGTTGATTTTTTTTTTTATTTTGGGTGGGACCTATTTATCTCTTGAATCTGAATGCCTGTTTCCCTCCCCAAATTAGGGAAGTTCCCAGCTATGATTTGTTCAAATATGTTTTCTGTCCCTCTGTCCCTCTTGGCGTTCTCTGGAACCCCAATTATACATAGATTTTTCGTTCTGAGGCTATCATTTATTTTTCTTAACCTTTCCTCATGGTCTTTTAATTGTTTTTCTCTGTTTTCCTCTCCTTCCTTCATTGCCATCAACTTGTCTTCTATATCTCTGTCTTTCTTCTACCTCATTAACCCTCATCGTTAGGAACTACAATTTGGATTGATCTCATTTAATTTATTTTTAATTTTGGCCTGATTAGATCTAAGTTTTGCAGTCATGGAGTCTCTTGAATCCTTTATGCTTTTTTTCAGAGCCACCAGTAGCTTTATTGTTGTGGTTCTTTATTGGCTTTCTGACATCGAATTTAATCCATATTCTCTAACTCTGTGGCAGAGAGTAATGTTTCTGATTCTTTCTTTTGTGGTGATTTCTTCTTTCTAGTCATTTTGCTCAAGGCAGAGTGGCTGTATGAGTAGGCTGAGTCAAGAATATCAACCCCTGACTAAGTAAATTTCACCTTAGATAGTTCTATTGAGGTCAGAGACCAGAAATTGAAATCTGAATTCAGAAGGAATTAAAACAAAAGGACCTCTAATGTGAAAAACAAATTTTAAAACAAAGTTGTAAAAAATAAAATGTCAAGAATCTTACAGAAGAATAGCAAAAGAAAGAAAAGAAAAAGAAAAAAGAAAAAAAAGGAGAAGAAAAAATGGGGCGGTTGGGAGATGGTGGTCGTGAAGAAGTTGTAGTGGATAGAGAATGCAGTCTACCTGAGGGGTTCTAGAGAGTCATCCTCTTTTTTTCTGAATTTATTAAGTCTCTATGTTAGAAGATGCTCAGTCCCAAATTAATCTAAGCCAGAAATACTTGTGTAGGGCTCCAACATTGACCACCAAAACATGAATGAGATAAAAGTTGGTGGCATAATCGGAATGAAGATTCTCACAGAAGGAAACAGCATGGTATACCACTTGGTTCTGTGTGCATGCTTGTCAAGTTTTAGAAGGTATTAACTTGTACCGTTTTAGAACAAAATGAGGCAGAGTAAATAAAACCCAAAACAAACAAACAAAAAAACATATCTTGTATATCTCCAAAAATTAAGTTTAGTATGTTGAAGGGAATCTAGAAATGGAAAATTTATCTTGGACTTGTAATTGTAGAAATATGAAAGCTAAAAAAGGCAGAATCTTAAAAATTAAGTGGTGGTAAAATATTGTAGTTAAGGTGGGAAAAGAGGAAAAAAATTGGTAACTTCAGTCTGATATAAAAACAAGTTGTACTGGATAAATAAAGAAAATAGAAGGAGTACCCTCTGGTTCTAAATATTGTAAATCCCTCAACTTCCCCTGGAGCTTTCCAGTGCTGCTTGGTCAAGAACTTGCTCTTCCCCTGTTCTTCCAGCTGGTCTTCTAGGGGAGGGGCCTACTGTGCTTATTCTCAGGTTTGTGTACCTGGGGGAACTTCCCAGCACCCCACCGGCTGCTGGGCTCAGTGGAAGGTGTTTATACTGTGAAGCCCCTGATGCCTGATGGCCCCACCTCTCCCAGGCACAGGGTGACACAAGGATGAACAATCACACTGATGGCAGCCAGGTCTCCAGCTCTGGAGTCAGCTCCCACAGTAACTACCATAGTCCTCCAGTCTGTACTGGCCTGGACGCTCCCGGGTTGGTGTGGCTGCACTGACTTGCACAGATTGGGGGCACCCAGCGGCAGGAATGTCCTCACTGTCCTGTGCCCTCCTTGCCTCTGTCTACCCCAGGGGAGTGCAGGATGCTGGGCTGTGTCTGCTTGGTGCCGTCGGATCTGGGTCTTGTGCTGCTGGAATCGCACTCATGGGACCAAGGCTCCCCAGGTCAGCAGGGCATAGACCCTCTGTCCAGAGCCGCTGTCTGACTGACCGGCTTCTCCCGAATGCCCCACCAGGCCCGCTTTCCAGCCCTTTACCAAGATGGGTCCACAGTTTGTGGCCCGCTTTACCCCGGTGAGCACTTCCTCTATTATTGACTCCGGAAAACTGGAGGCTCTACTGCCCCTCCTGCATTTCTGCTCAATTTCTCTGCTAAGCACCTTTCTGTCCAGGAAGAATCCAGTGTGGATTTTTAAAGTTCCTGCTTCTCTGGGGCTGGGCTTTCCTGTCCCAAGGCTTTCGCCACCCAGCTTTTGCCAGGCTTCTCACGGTGCCCCTCCCCCATTGGATTCTTTTTTACTTTTTTTTCTGCCTTCCTACCTTGTTGGAAGTGAAAACCCTTCTCTCTGTAGCGTTCCACCTATTCTCTCTTTACATCTCAAGTGGAATTCATAGGTTTTCAGGATAATTTGAAAGTAATCTAGGTAAATTGGTGGGGCCAGGTGAGTTGAGGACCCTACTCCTCTGCCATCTTGCCCTCCCACCTCCGACTTCTCCACTGATAAAGTTTCTAGACATTTGATCATCTTCCTCCTCCTGATAGGGAGACTTCTTTACAAATGGATATTTCCCTTATAGATGTAAATTTTTCTTACAAAAGGTAACATTTGCTCAATTCCAGAGCAGATTTTGTGTCTGCAATTTGTTAAAAATAACCAGGGTAAAATAATACTTAGGTCATAGAGGCATATTTAGAGGTAACAAATTCTGCTTCCCTTTAGTATCTGTAAGGATTCTCCACCATGAAGTAATTGATAATCATCTTATGGGAATATACTTTGAGACTGCAAATATCCTGTTTAGAGCTGATAATTTGAAAACACTTTAATATTAGAGATCAGGCAGATAAAATATGGAATGTACAGTGAAATACAATACAATCTATATAATATAAAAGAATGCTTAGATTGTGGAAAAATGTTTTTCATGTATTTGTAAAATAAAAGCTGATTTTAGCGCAATAACTACACTATTGTCCTATAGTTTACACATACATTTTCCAAGCCTGGACAGAGATCCAACTACAGGTTGGATTCCCGCAAAAGCAGACTTTGAAACAGATAATGACATGAAGGAAGTTTATTAAAGTATACTTTCAAGTTCAAACCCTATATTTGAGGAAGGAAAGAAACATAATTGGGCAGAGGGAAAATTTGGGCTGAGAGGTAGCCACTACAAACCACCATTTGATTCCGTGGTTATGACTTTTGTTAGTTGTCTTGAGTTCCTAAAGTGGAGGAAAAGGGGAGTTTTTTAACCACATAGCAGTCATTGTATGTAGATTGGTCCTGGAAAGGAGCTGTGACTTTAGGGTGTCTTTTGTCAGTCACGGAAATTCCTAAAGAGGGCTGAAAGCTAATAGCACAATATTTCTAATACTTTGGGAGATAAATTGTTTTCTCCAAAAATGGGTATCTGGGTGGCACAGCACAGCATTCATGACACCATGTACTGATATCATAATCGATTGTTTCTAATTTCCTTTTTTTTTGCCTCTTTATATTTTATGTTTTCCACAATAAACACATATATTTATAATTTTAAAAATTCATTTTCTTCCAAAGAGAAAATTGCTATACTGCTTTGGGAAAGAAAGGCTTGTGGTCCTGGGACTTGAATATTTCTTTAGAGGTAGAATGAGTTTTGGCGCTGCATAGAACTGGTTTCAGATTCACTCATGTTTATGGTCTTAGGCCTTAATATCCTTAATATCTTGATACCCCCAACCTTCAGATCCTCATTTGTAGTGATGGAAGGGTCAGTGTGTGGTGGAGGAGTACAGACTAGAGAACAGATAGGTAGTACCTATTTTGAAGGAATGTTTTGAATGTGACAATGATAATATTGGTAAAATGGCTGCTACAAAGTTACACCTCAATAAATGATACCCATTATTTGTTAATTTATTTAGACTATGTATTTTGTTAAATCCTTTGAATTTTCTTTAAAAATATTATCTATACACTTGATATCTTCCCAGAAATTATCCTTTCACTAAAGGCTAGAACAGCTAAAAATTAGAAAAAAATTAAAAGTATTCAACTTTAGAACCTCTCAGTAATAGAGGCAAGGCATTCTCTAGGTATTTACTTAATTCTTTATTTTCAAATAAATGTTCATTTATCAAACAAATTAACTGAGAACAAGAGAAAAATGATATATTGTGTTCTGTCATGTATAGAACAACTTTCTAGATTTAAAGGTTTGTAATTTTTCTTGGTTTTATTCAGTATTACACTGAACTTTAAAATGTTCCTTTAATATCGTCTCAAGCATTATAGTATAATAATCAACCATCTGTATAAAATTTAAATTTTCATGACTAGAAAATTATAAGAAAAATTTTAAAAATTTATAAGAAAGCATGATATGTTCAATTAAAAAAAATGATTGGAATGTAGCATTGTTATACTGGGCAATATGTATTGCAGTTAAAGCTTCGAAAATTTAATTGTGTTTTTTATGTTATGCATTTGTTTGCCAGTCTTGCTATCTCTGTGAAAATTCATTTTTTATAACATAAATTATTTTTCCTTTAATGCATTTAAATCTCAGCTAAAATCATTGACTTGAGCTGATGAAAAGTAAAATAAAGTTTCACTTTATTGCTCTATTTATCTGATATGCTCAATTATGCTCTTTAATTCAACCTAAGGATTAATGGTGGGAAAGATTGCTCATAAATTTTCAAATCTAGTGTTATATAGTGATGACTTTCTGCATTTGAAAGCTTTGGCCCTTTTCAAAAATTACTAGGCTGTAAAATTCCACTCAATATGACTATAGCCTAGAGTGACTGTTTAGAAAGGACTGACCAGGATGGGGCAAGATGGTGGAGGAGTAGGGGTTCTCAACTCACCTGGCTACACCAACTTACCTAGATAACTTTCTTTCTTTTTTTTTTTTTTTAAGATTTTACTTATTTATTCATGAGAGATACAGAGAGAGGCAAAGACACAGGCAGAGGGAGAAGCAGGCTCAATGCAGAGAGCCCGATGTGGGACTCGATGCAGAGAGTTCAGGATCATGCCTGAGCTGAAGTCAGGCACTCAAATGCTGATCCACCCAGGCGTCCCCTTAGATAACTTTCAAATCATCCTGAACACCTATGAATTTGACCTGAGATTTAACGAGAGAACAGCTAGAACGCTACAGAGAGAAGGATTTTCACTTCTAACATGGTCGGAAGGAGGAGAAAATAAAATAAAATAAAAAAGAATCAAGTGGGGGAGGGGCACCGCGAGGAGCCCGGCTAAAGCCAAGCAGTGGGAGCCACCAGGACAGGAAACCCCAGCCCCAGTGAAGCAGAAACTTTAAAAATCTGCACCGGATTCTTCCCGGACAGAAAAGTGCTTGGCAGAGAAATTAGACAGAATCACTGGAAGGCCAGTGAAGCCTCCAGTCTCCTGGAGTCACTAATAGAGGAAGTGCACCTGGGGGAAAGGGCATCACAAACTGTGGTCTGAGGTCTGTAAAGGTTGGAGTGCACACCTTGCAGGGCATCAGGGAGAAGCCAGTTGGTTAGGCAGGTGGCTCCAGACAGAAGGGTCTATGCCCTGCTGTCTTCAGAGCTGGAGACCCAGGAGTGTGATCCAGCAGCACAAGGCCCCGGATATAAGGATGCCTGAGCAGACACAGTCCATGATCCTGCACACCCCCTGGGACAGGTGGAAGCAGGGAGGGCACAGGACAGGGAGGACTCTCTTCCTGTTGGGTGTCCTCAAGCTGTGCAGGTCAGCCCACATGCACCAGCCCCAGGAGTATCTAGGCCAGTGCAGACTGGGAGACTGTGGTAGGTAAAGCAGGGAGCTGACTACAGAGCTGGAGATCTGGTTGCCGCCAGTGCAGTTGTTCCTCCTTGTGTCACTGTGTGCCTGGGTGAGGCGGGGCCACCAGGGAACAGAGGCCTCATGGAGTAGATAGCTCTCACAGAGCCTGGCACCAGCAGCGGGCGAGGGGGCACATCTCCCCCAGGCACACACACTTGCGAATCAGTACAGCAGGCCTCTCCCCCAGAAGACCAGCTGGAAGGATAGCAGAAGAGCAAGTCCTTGACCAAGCAGCACTGGAAAGCTCCAGGGGAAGTCCAGATATTTACAGTACATAGAACTAGAGGGTACCCATCCTTTTCACCCCCTTTTTTTCCAATTCAACTCGTTTTTATATCAGACTAAATTTTTCCAATATTTTTTTCTCTTTTCCCACCTAACTACAATATTTTACCACCTCTTCATTTTTAAGTTTCTTCCTTTTTGACTTTCATACTTGTACAATTACACGTCTAAGATATATTTTCCACTTCTAGATTCGCTTCAACATACTCAACATATTTTTGGGATGTATACAAGATAAGTTTTTTTGTTTTGTGTTTTTTGTTTACTCTGCCTCATTTTGTTCTACAATGGTGGAAGTTAATACTTTCTAAAAAATGACGACCATGCACCCAGAACCCAGTAGTATACCATGCTGATTCATTCTGTGTGATTATATTCTCTCTTCATTCCCATTCTGCAGCCCATCTTTTAACTCATTTATGTTTCAGTGATCAATGGTGGGGCTCTCTACAAGTATTTCTGGTTTATATAAATTTGGGACTGAGCATCGTCTAACATATAGAACTTAATATACTCAGAACCAAGAGGATCACCCTCTAGGACCCCTCAGGTACTACATTCTCCCAGTCACCCCTTTCTTCTTCTCCTTTTTTTCCTTTTTTCTTCTTTACCTTTACTTTTTTTCTCTTTTCGTTTTTTTCTTCTTCTTTGGGACTCTGGGCTTTATCTTTTGCTGCTTTGTTTTAAAATTTGTTTTTCAATTTAGGGGTACTTTTGTTTTACCTCGTTTTGATCTTTGTTTTCATTTTCTGGTCTTTGACCACATCAGAATCATCTAGGGTGAAATTTACATATGTGGTGGTTGATATTCTTGACTCAGCCCGCTCATACAGCCACTCTACACTGAATAAAATGACTAGAAAGAAGAACTCACCACAAAAGAAAGAATCAGAAACAGTATTTTCTGCCACAGACTTACAGAATATAGATTACAATTCAGTGTCAGAAAGCCAATTCAGCGACACTGTTAAAAAGCTACTGATGGCTCTGGAAAAAAGTATAAAGGATTTAAGAGACTTCATGACTGAAGAATTTACATCTAATCAGGCCAAAATTAAAAACCAATTAAATGAGATGCAATGCAAACTGGAGGTCCTAAAGATGAGGGTTAATGAGGTGGAAGAGAGAGTGAGAGATATAGAAGACAGATTGATGGCAATGAAGGAAACATTGGAACAGAGAAAAACAATTAAAATACCATGAAGAAGAATTAAGGAAATTAAATGATACCCTCAGAGGGAAAAAAAACTACATATAATTGGGGTTCCAAAGAGTGCTGAGAGGGACAGAGGGTGAGAAAGCATATTTGAACAAATCATAGCTGAGAACTTGCCTAATCTGGGGAGGGAAACAGGCATTCAGGTCCAAGAGATAGAGAGGTTCCCCCCCCCAATATCAATAAAAACCATTCAACCCCTCGACATTTAATAGTGAACTTGCAAATTCCAAAGATAAAGTGAAAATCCTTAAATCAGTGAGAGACAAGAGATCCTTAACTTATATGGGGAGAAATATTAGATTAAGAGAAGACGTCTCTGCAGAGACCTTGCAGGCCAGAATGTTCTGACAGGATATATTCACGGTACTAAATGAGAAGAACGTGCAGCCAAGAATAGTATAACCAGAAAGGCTCTCATAAAGAATAAAAGGAGAAAGACCTTCAAAGATAAGCAGAAACTGAAAGAATATGTGACCACCAAAGCAGCTCTGCAAGAAATATTAAGGGGGGTTCTGAAAAGAAAGAGGAATCCCAAAGAAATGATCCACAAAACAGGGACTGAATAGGTATTACGATGACAATAAATTCAGATCTTTCAATAGTAACTCTGAATGTGAATGGGTTTAATGATACCATCAAAAGATGAAGGGATTCAGACTGGATAAAAAATCAAGACCTATCTATTTGCTATCTACAAGAGACTCATTTGAGACTTAAGGACACCTCCAGCCTGCAAATGAAAGGTTGGAGAACCATTTTCCATTCATATGGTCCTCAAAAGAAAGCTGGGTTAGCAATCCTCATATTAGATATATTAATGTTTGTCCCAGAGACTGTAGTAAGAGATGAAGAGGGATACTGCAGCATACTGCAAGGGTCTATCCAACAAGAAGACCTAACAATCATGAAGATTTATGCCCCTAATGTGGGAGTTGCCAAGGATATCATTTAATAACCAAAGTAAAGACATACTTAGATAATAATACACTAGTACTGGGAGACTTCAACATGACAATTTTTGCAAATGACATATATTCTAAACACAACATCAGCAAAGAAACAAGAGCACTAAATGATACACTGGACCAGATGGATTTCACAGATACTTACAGTACTTTGCATGCAAACACAAATGAATACATTTTCTTCTCACGTGCACATGGAACTTTCTCCAGAATAGACCACATTCTGTGTCACAAATCAGGTCTCAACAGAAACCAAAAGACTGGGATTCTCCCCTGCATATTTTCAGACCATAATGCTTTGAAACTAGAACTCAACCACAAGAAGAAATTTGGAAGAAACTCAATCATGTGGAGGTTAAAAAGCATCCTGCTAAAAGATGAAAGGATAAACCTGGAAATTAGAGAAGAATTAAAAAGATTCATGGAAACTAATGAAAAGGACGATACAGACATTCAAATCTTTGGAAAACAGCAAAAGCAGTCTTAAGAGGAAAATACATCGCAATACAAGTATCCGTCAAAAAATTGGAAAAAACTCAAATATACAATCTAACCTTGCACCTCAAGGAACTGGAGAAAGAGCCGCAAATAAAACCTATACCAATCAGAAGAGAGGTAATAAAGTTTCGAGCAGAACTCATTGAAATAGAGATCAGAAGAACTGTAGAACAGATCAACAAAACGGAGTTCTTTCTTTGAAAGAATTAATGATAGATAAACCATTTGCCAGCCTTATTAAAAAGAAAAAAGACTCAAATTAATAAAACCACAAAGAGGAGAGAACACAACCAATACCAAGGAATATAAACGATTTTAAAAACCTATTATGAGCTGTTATAGGCCAAGAATTTAGGCAATCTAGAAGAAATTGGTGCATTTCTGGAAAATCACAAATTACCAAAACTAGTACAAGAAGAAATAGAAAACCTGAACAGGCAAATAACCAGGGAGGAAATTGAAGCAGTCGTCAAAAACATCTCAAGACAGAAAAGTCCAGGGCCAGATGACTTCCCAGGGAAATTCTATCAAACGTTTAAATAAGACACAATATTTATTCTACTAAAGCTGTTCAAAAAGATAGAAAGAGATGGAATACTTTCAAACTCATTTTATGAGGCCAGCATCACCTTAGTTCCAAAACTAGACTAGGACTCCACCAGAAAGGAGAATTATAGAACAAAATCCCTGGTGAACACAGATGCAAAAATTCTCAACAAGATACTAGCCAATAGGATCCAACAGTACCTTAAGAAGATTATTCACCAAGACCAAGTGGGATTTATCCCCAGGATGCAAGGCTGGTTCAACACTCATAAAACAATCAACGTGATAGTTTATATCAACAAGAGAAAAAACAAGAACCATATGATCCTCTCAATAGATGCAGAGACAGCATACGATAAAAAACAGCATTCATTCCTGATCAAATCTCTTCAGAGTATAGAGATACAGGGAACATTCCTCAGCATCTTCAAAGCCATCTACGAAAAGCCCACAGCAAATATCATTCTCATGGGGTAAAAACAGAGATCCTTTCCCCTAAGATCCAGGAACACGACAGGGTTGTCCACTGTCCCCACTGCTATTCAACATAATACTAGAAGTCCTATCCTGAGTAACCAATGAAAAGAAAAAGGCATTTAAATTGGCAAAGAAAAAGTCAAAGTCTCCCTCTTTGCTGATGACATGATACTGTACGTACAAAACCGAAAAGTCTCCACCCCAAGATTGCTAGAATTCATACAGCAATTCAGCGGTGTGGCAGGATACAAAATCAATGCCCAGAAAACAGTGTCATTTCTATACAATAACTATGAGGCTGAAGAAAGAGAAATTAACAAGTCAATCCCATTTACCATTGCACCCAAAAGCATAAGATACCTAAGAATAAGCCTAACCAAAGTGGTAAAGGATCTCTACCCTAAAAAGTACAGAACCCTTCTGAAAGAAATGGAGGAAGACACAAAGAGATGGAAAAATATTCCATACTCATGGATTGGAAGAATTAATATTGGGTAAATGTGAATACTATCCAGGGCAATTTACACATTTAATACAATTCCTATCAAAATACCATGGACTTTCTTCAGAGAATTGGAACAAAGAAGCTTAAGATTTGTGTGGAATCAGAAAAGACCCCGAATAGCCAGGGGAATATTGAAAAAGAAAACTAGAGTTGGGAGCATCACAATGCTGGATTTCAAGTTGTACTATAAAACTGTGATCATCAAGACAGTGTGGTTGGCACAAAAACAGACACCTAGATAAATGGAACAGAATAGAGAACCCAGAAATGGGCCCTTAACTTTATGTTCAATTAATATTCCACAAAGCAGGATCTACTGGGAAAAGGACAGTCTCTTCAATAAATGATGCTGGGAAATTTGGACAGCCATTTGTAGAAGAATGAAACTGGACTATTCTCTTACACTATACACAAAGATAAACTCAAAATGGATGAAAGATCTAAATATGAGATAAGAATTTATCAAAATCCTAAAGGAGAACAAAAGAAACACCCTTTTTGAACTTGATACATCTATGAAAGCAAGGGAAACAAAAGCAAAAATGAATTATTTGGAAGTAAACAAGATAAAAAGCTTCTGCATAGCAAATGAAACAGTCCACAAAACTGAAAGACAGTCTAGAGAATGGGAGAAGATATTTGCAAATGACATATTAGATGAAGGGCTAGTATCCAGGATCTATAAAGAACTTATTAAACTCAACAACAAAGAAACAAAGAATCCAATCATGAAATGGGCAAAATGCATGAACAGGAATTTCACAGAGGAAGACATAGACATGGCCAACAAGCACATGAGAAAATGCTCAGCATCACTTGCCATCAGGGAAATAAAAATCAAAGCACAGTGAGTTACCACCTCACACCAGTTAGAATGGTGAAAATTAAGAAGACGGGAAACAAAAAATGTTGGAGAGTATGTGAATAAAGGGGCACCTTCTTACACTGTTGGTGGGAATGTGAACTGTTTATAGCCACTCTGAAAAACTGTGTGGCAGTGCCTCAAAGATTTAAAAATAGAGCTATCCTATGAGCCAGCAATTGCACTGCTGGGGATTTACCCCAAAGATACAGATGCAATGAAAGATTGAGACACCTGCACCCTAATGTTTATAGCCAGCAATTGCTCTGCTGGGGATTTACCCCAAAGATACAGATGCAATGAAAGATTGAGACACCTGCACCCTAATGTTTATAGCAGTAATTCCACAATAGCCAAACCGTGGAAGGAACCTCAGTGTCATCGAAAGATGAATGGATGAATAATATGTGGTCTATATATACAATGAAATATTACTCAGCCATTAGAAATGACGAATATTTTTTCAACGTGGATAGAATTGGAGGGTATTATGCTGAGTGATGTAAGTCAATTGGAGAAGGACAAACATTATATGGTTTCATTCATGTGGGTAATATAAAAATATAGTGTAAGTGGTTATAAGGGAAATGAGATTAAATGAATGGGTAATGTCAGAGATTGAGACAAAGCATGAGCGTACTCCCAACTCTTGGAAACGTTCAAGTGATAGAGGCAGGGGAGGTGGGCAGTGGGATGGGTTGATGGGTGACAGGCACTGAGGGGGGCACTTGATGGGATGAGCGCTGGGTGTTATACTATATGTTGCAAATCAAACTCCAATAAAAAAATATATGAAAAATAGGAGAAAGAACTGACCAATGAATTTAATCAAACAACTGGGCTCTTTATTAAAAAAACAAAGCAAATAATTCTAAAATAAAATCTTACACACAAGATCCTCACTCAAATCTGTTGTTTGATATGACATAGAAACACAAGAAGTATGAAAGCAGTTTGGGGTTTTAATAAATATTGTTGAATCATATATGCAGAGTTTAAGATTTTACTAACATTCATCTGTAAAGGTTAATTTTTTATCTCAACTTGACTGGACCTCGGGATCCCCAGATATTTGGTTAAATATTATTCTGGGTGTTTTTGTTAGGATTTTTTTGGTTAAGATTAACATTTGAATCAGAGTAAAGCAGATTGCTCTCCCTATTATGGGTGAGCCTCATCCAATAAGTTAAGGGTTTGATAGAACAAAAAGCTTGACCCCCCAGTGAATAAGAAGAATCCCTCCTGACAGCCCCTTTGTGTGTGTATGTTGGATGGAGGGTGGTTAGAATACTTAATATCAGAGCCACACTCATAACAAATTTTTAAGTGTACATAGTAAGTTGTTAATTATAGGCACAATGTTTTATATTAATTATGCTTCAATAAAACTTTAAAAAGAGAAGAATAATTCTTCATCTCTGACAGCTTTCAGACTAAGACATCAGCTTTGTTTGTTTGTTTGCATATTCCTGGACTTGAATAAAAGAATAGCCTTTTTTGGGTCTCTGGTTTGCAGACACACCCTGCAGATCTTTGTACTTGCCAGTGTCCATAAGTGTATGAGCCCATTCCTTATAATAACATTTTTGTATAGATATATGCAATGTGCTGGTTCTGTTTTTCTGGAGAACCCTCCCTAATCACATTATTATGTAATTAGTTATATATTGAGTGTTTATTAAAATGCCATTTATTAGAATTAAATGTATTAAAACATAACCAAAAAATTTCATCCTCACAACTTTGAGTGAGGCGGCAGTTTTTTTGCTCATTTTTAGAGAGGGAAGTAAAACTAGGAAAGTGTAAACAACATAGAAAATGCCACACTGCTAATAAGTATTGAAGTTGGCATTCAAATTCAGGTTTCATGCAGGGAGCTTTAAGCAGGACTTGATCTCAGGATCCTTGGATCATGACCTGAGCCAAAGGCAGACGCTCAACCACAAAGCCAGCCAGGCGCCCAAGTCCTTCCTTTTAATAGATACTGCATACTGAACAGGTGAGTTTGTGTTAATTTTCCTAGTTCAATTTGTATTGCCCTTTAGGCCAAAAGTTTAAGCTATTCTCTAACTCAATTATCTTTACAACCGACCCATGAAGAAAATATACACAAGTGTTCATTCCTTTACAACACTGTGGTCCAAAAATAAAAGACAACACATATCATGCTGAGTCAAAGCCTCAAGGTGAGTGATTCATAGTATAATTTTCCAATATGTGTAGGTGTGGTACATTTAATTGAGTTCAAATAAATGGAAATACTGGGTAATTTATGCTAAATCTAGAAATGTGAGACTGAATATATTGCTAAATATTATTGAACATCTTATTGTGCTTTAAATGGGTCTCCTCTTGGTGATTCTTCAAGGCAATTGGTCATTATTTATTTCTAAGCCCCATAGAAGAATTGATTTTATTGATAGAATAGTAATTAATCAGCCTATCATTGAATGTTTGTATATTTTATTAAAATACCCCAAATAGGATTTAAGATGGTTAAGGAGTAGGGTACCCTAATTTTATGGTGCCTGGAATTCTGCTGGATTATTATCAACTCATTCTGAACACCTGCAAAATCAATCGCAGATCTGAGAAAAGAATTGCTGCAATTCTACAAATAGGAAAGCAAACAGTTTTTGCAAAGTAGGTGGTGCAGAGATGTGAATACAGGGTGATATATCAGAGGATACCACTTGGGAAGGAACCTACTTAAGGAGGCTACTGCAAAGTATTATGAGCATCAGGGCCCCAAATCATAAATTTTAGAAGTCTGCTACAGTGACTGAGAATGTCCTTAGCTTAACGTGCTCAGGTGGCAGAGCAGGGCAGAATCCCAGGTGGGACAGCACAATCTCTGATCTTCCAGGTCACAAAATAATTCTGGTGCCTGAGTGCCACAGAGTTCCCAGGCATTGGAGTGGGGAAGCTGGCTGAAAACAGTGAATCTAGGTACCAGCTTTCTGCGAGATCTTGCTGTGGACCGCAGCATGGTCACATGGGCCCTCTCTGGGCGGGGGCTGGCAAAAGGCAGAGGCATGGTAAGGCTCACTTCCCTTCCCTGGAAGGAATGGCACAGGTCCAGGCCACAAGTGTCTCTAATGTTTGGAGACTAGAACGTGGGTCACATGCCTGAGATAAAAACATTTGGTCACAGGCTGGGTGAACACAGCATTTGGAAGGAAACCAGGGAGGTAAAAGTGATAGAATGCTTTGCTGTGAGGGGTCACTAAAGAGTGGGGATCATGAACTTTCAGCCCTGGGGCTAGAGATTGGGACACAACCATTTTCATCCCCTTGATGGTGCTGAAAGCCTTCAGGGAGCAAAAGAGTGCCATGTAGTGCAATCCTGAGCCCAACCCCTTGGCAAGGAAGGGTCATTTCCACTGCAATAAGGACACCTGAGAATGAGTGCAACAGGCCTCTCCTCCAGAAGACTATAAGGAACAACTAGCTAGCACCAAGTTTACTGATTATATTGAATGACAAAATATTAGTGCTTGGGGAAAACAGTATATAGCATTCGAGGTTGGTTTGTTTTATTCTGTGGTCTCTGAGTTTTTTTTTTTCTCAGCTATTTTCATACTTTATCAATTCTTTTCTTTAATTTTTTTTCAACTTCTTTATATATATGTTTATATATATATACATGTATATATTTAGTTTTGATGGTCTTTCATTTTATTATATTTTTGTAAATATATGTTTTTCTTTATTTCCTATTTTGGGATATAGTTTCTTTAAGCAAATAGACCAAAATACACCCAGAATATAGTTTATTGTTTTATTCTATTTTACTTCTTCTTTGATTTTTAAAATTTTTTTTCTGTTTTCTTTTGATTTGTTTATATTTTTCTGTTGTTGTTGTTGCTATTTTTGTCCTTTCCCTCTCTTTCATCTTTTCTTTTCTGGACATGATGATGACACAGAGAAACTCACCACAAAAAACAGAACAGGAGGCAGGATTCATTGCCAATGATTTAATTAACATGGATACAAAATGTCAGAACTAGAATTCAAAACAAGGATTATAAAGATACTAGCTGGGCCTGAAAAAAGCATAAGTGACAGTAGAGAAAGCTTACTGAAGAAATAAAAGAACTAAAATCTAATCAGACTGAAATTAAAAACTGCTATTAATGAAAGCAGTAAAAAATAGAGGCTCTAACAGCTAGGGTAAATGAGGCAGAAGAGAGTCAGTGATAAAGAAGACAAAATCATAGAGAATAAGGAAGCTGAGGAAAAGAGAAAAAATAACTACTTGATCATAAAGGGAGAATTTGAGAGATCAGGAATACCATAAAGTGAAATAATATTAGAATACTAGGATCTTAGAAAAAGAGGGGAGGGGTGGCAGTAGGTTTATTTGAATAAATCATCGCTGAAAAATTCAATAATTTGGGGAAAGAAGCAGGCATTCAATTCCAGGAGGAATTGAGCCCCATGGCTCAAAATTAATAAAAACGAGTCAACTTTTCAACATAACATAGTTAAGCCTGCAAATTTCCAAGATAAGGAGAAAGTTGTGAATGCAGCTTGGGACAAGAGGTCCTCAACCTACAAGGATAGACACATAAGGCTGACAGCAGACCTGTCCTCAGAGACCTAACAGGTCAGAAAGGACTAACATGATATAATCAATGTGCTAGGTGGGAAAAATATGCAGCCAAGAATACTTTGTCCAACAACACTGTCATTCAGAATAGGAGAGATAAAGAGTTTCCAGGACAAACAAAATTAAAGGAATTTGAGAACATTAACCAGCCCTTCAAGAAATATTAAAGGGGAGATGTTGAGCAAAGAGAGAGCCCAAAAGTAACAAACACCAGAAAGGAACAGAGACAATCTACAGGAATAGTGATTTTACAGAGACTAAAAAGTCACTAAATTCAGATCATTCAATAATTAGTCTGAGTGTAAATGGACTAAATGTTCAAATTAAAAGACACATGGTATCAAAAAGGATAAAAACACCAGACCCATCAATATGCTGTATTCAAGAGACTCATTTTAGATCCAAATACACCTCCAGATTCAAAGTGAGTGGATGGAGAATCATTTCTCAGGCCAAAAGACATCAAAAGGAGGTTGGGGTGGATCCCTGGGTGGCTCAGCCGTTTAGCTCCTGCTTTCAGCCCAGGGCATGGTACTGGAGTCCCGGGATCGAGTCCCACATCAGGTTCCCTGCATGGAGCCTGCTTCTCCCTCTGTCTGTGTCTCTGCCCCCCCCCCGCCTCTCTCTCTCATGAATAAATAAATAAAATCTTATAAAAAAGAAGCTGGAGTAGCAATCTTTATATCAGACAAACTAGATTTAAACCAAAGATTGTAATATGAGATGAAGACAGACACTATATCATAATAAAGCATTCTATCCAACAAGAAGAGCTAACAGTTGTAAATGTTCATGCCCCTAACGTGGAAGCAGCAAATTATATAAACCAATTAGTAACAAAATTAAAAATTACATTGATAATAATATAATAATAGTAGGGGAAATTAACACCCCACTCACAGCAATGGACAGATCATCTAGCAGAAGATCAAGAATGATACAATGGCTTTGAATGACACACTGAACCAAATGGACTTCTCAGATATATTTAGCGCATTTCAGCCCAAAGCAACAAAACATACATTCTTCTCGAGTGCAACATGGCACATTCTTTAAGGTAGATTGCACACTGGGTTACAATCAGGTCTGAACCAGGACCAAAAGAAGATTATTCCAGGCATATTTTCAGACCACATTGTTTTAAAAAGTTAACTCAATCATAAGAGAAAATTTGGAAGGAATACAAATGCATTGAGGTTGAAGAGCATTCTACTAAAGAATGAATTAGCCAGAAAATTAAGGAAGAATTTAAAAATACATGGATAGAAATGAAAATGAAAACACAATAGTTCAGAATCTTTGGGATGCAGCAAAGGTGGTCCTAAGAGAGAAGTATATATCAATACAGGCCTTTCTCAAGAAACAAGGGAATTCTCAAATACACAACCTAACCTTACACATAAAGAAGCTGGAAAAAGAACAGCAAATAAAGCCTAGATTCAGCAAAAGAAGAAAAATAATAAAGATTAGTGCAAAAATCAATGAACTATAAATCAAAATAATGTAGAACAGATCAATGAAATTAGGATCTGGTTCATTGTAAGAATTCATGAGATCGATAAATCCCTGGCCAGACTTCTCAAAAAGAAGAGAAAGGATCCAAATAAATAAAATCAGGAATGAAACATGAGATATCAAAACCAACAATAAAGAAATAAAAATAATTTTAAAAGAATATAATGAGCATATATATGCCAACAAATTAGGAAATCTGGAAGAAATGGATACATTCCTAGAAACATACACTACCAAAATTGAAACAAGAATAAATAGAAAACCTGCACAGGCCCATATCCAGCAAGAAATTGAATCAGTGATCAAACATCTTCCAACAAACAAGATACCATATCCAGATGATCTCCCAGCAGAATTCTATAAGACATTTCAAGAAGAGTTAATACCTATTCTTCTGAAGCTGTTACAAAAAATAGAAATGGAAGGAAAACTTCCAAACTCATTCTATGAGGACAGCATTACCTTGATTCCCAAACCAAAGACTCCACCAGAAAAGGAAAATTACAGACCAAGATCTCTGATGAACATGGATGCAAAAATTCTCACCAAGGTACTAGATAAGAGGACCCAATAGTACATTAAAATGATTATAGACTATGACCAAGTGGAATTTATTCCTGGGTACAAAGGTAGTTCAACATATGCAAATAAAACAATGTGATACACCACATTAATAAAAGAAAGGACAAGAACCATATGGTCCTCTCAATAGATGCAGAAAAGCATTTGACAAAATACAGCATTCTTTCTTGATTAAAACTTTCTACAGCATAGGAATATATGGAATATATCTCAATATCAAATGAGCCATATACAAAAAACCCACAGTGAATATCATATTAAATGGGAAAAAACTGAGAGCTTTTCCCCTAAGGTCAGGAACATGACAGGGATGTCCACTCTCACCACTGTTGTTCAACATAGTACTGGAAGTCTTAGCCTCAGCAATCAGATAACAAAAAGAAACAAATGGCGTCCAAGTCAGCAAATAAGAAATCAAACTTTCGGTCTTCACACACAACATGATGTAGAAATCTGATTTGATGTAGAAAATACAAAAGACCCCAACCAAAAATTGTTGGAACTCATACAGGAATTCAGAAACATGGCAGGCTATAAAATCAATACACAGAAGTCATTGCATTCTGTACACTATCAATGACACAGAAGAAAGAGAAATCAAGTAATCTATACTATTTACAACTGTTCCAAAAATCATAAGATACCTATGAATAAACCTAACCAAAGAGGTAAGGATCTGTAATCTGAAAACTAGAGAATACTTATAAAAGAAATTAAGGAAGACACGAAGAAATGGAAAAGCATTCCATACTCATGGATTGGAAGACCAAATATAGTTAAAGTGTCTATGTAACCCAAAGGAACATACACATTCAATGAAATCCGTATCAAAATATAATCAACATTTTTCACATATCTGGATAAAACAATCCTAAAATTGTATGGAATCAGAAAAGACTGGAATAGCTAAAGGAATTTTGAAAAGGAAAACCAAAGCTGGAAGCATCCCAATTCCAGACTTCAAGCTGTCTTACAAAGCTGTAATCATGAAGACCGTATGGTACTGGCACAGAAACAGACACATAGATCAATGGAACAGAATAGAGAAGCCAGAAATGGGCCCTCAACTCTATGTTCAAGTAATCTTTGACAAAGCAGGAAAGAATATCCAATGGAAAAAGACAATCTCTTCAATAAATGGTGTTGGGAAGATTGGACAGCCACATGCAAAAGACTGAAACTGGACCACTTTCTTGCACCATACCCAACAATAAACACAAAATGGATGAAAGACATAAATGTGAGACAGGAATATTCAAATCCTAGAGGAGAACACAGGCCACAGCCTCTTTGACCTTGTGCACAGCAACTTCTTGTTAGACACATCTTCAAGGGCAAGAGATACAAAAGTAGAAACTACTTTATCAAGATAAAAAAGATTTTGCACAGCAGAAGAAGCAGTCAACAAAACTAAAAGGCAACCTACGGAATGTGAGTAACCTACGGAATGTGAGAAGATATTTTAAATGTCATATCACATAAAGCGGTAGTATCCAAAATCTATAATGCTCTTATCAAACTCAACACCCAAAAAACGTATAATCCAGTCAAGAAATGGGCAGAAGGCATGAACAAACATTTTTCCAAAGGAGTACAATTGGCCAAAAGAAACATGAAAAGATGCTCAACATCACTCAGTCAGGGAAATACTAATCAAAACCACAATGAAACACCATATGACACTGGTCAGAATGGCTGAAATTAATAGGTCAGGAAATAACAGATGTTGTCTAGGATGCAGAAAAAGGGGAACACTCTTTAATCTGGTGCAGCCATTCTGGAAAACATAATGGAAGTTCCTAAGAAAGTTAAAAATAGAGCTACCCTTTGATTTGGTAATTGCACTGTTAGGTATTTTTCCAAAGGATGCAAACTGTGATTTTTAAGGGGTATATCCACCCCAATATTTAAGCAGAATGACCACAATAGCAATAATATGAGAAGGGCCCAGATGTCTATGGACAGATGAATGGATAAAGAAGATGTTATATATATATATATATATGATATATATATAACATATATATATATCATATATATATAACATATATAATTATATAACATATAATTTATATATATGTCATTTATACATATATACACATACATATTAATACATATATAATCAAATATTAGTCATGAAAAGAAATGAAATCTTGCCATTTGTAACAACATGGATGAGCTAGAGTGTATTATGCTAAGCGAAATGTCAGAGAAAACAAATACCATATGATTTCAGTTATATGTAGAATTTAAGAAACAAAACAGATGAACATGGGGAAGGGAAGGGAAAATAAAGACAAAATCAGAGAGAGAGAAACTATAAGAGACTCTTAGCTATAGGAAACAAACTGAGTGTTGCTGGATAGAAGGTAGATGGGAGATGAGGTAACTGGGTGATGGGTATTGAGGGCACCTGATATAATGAGCACTGGGTGTTATATGCAACTGATGAGTCACTAGACTATACCTCTGAAACCAATAATACAGTATATGTTAATTAAATTTAAAATCATTTAAGAGAAAAACCCCAAATAGCCCAAATAAACTTTTGTTATGATTTGTCAACAATATAAAATTCTGGATAGTTTTCACTGTGATATGTCAAACCACTTGTATTTTAGCTATGAACAGTTAGAATTTTGTGAATAATTTAATGCTTGCAATAGGGCACCTGGGCGGCTCAGTGGTTGAGTGTCTGACTTTGGCTCAGGTCGTGATCCCTAAGTTCTGGGATCGAGTCTCGCATTGGGCTCTCCACAGGGAGCCTGCTTCTTCCTCTGCCTTTTTCTCTGCCTCTCTCTCTATCTCTCTTGTTAATAAATAAATAAAATCTTTTTAAAAATACTTGCAATACTTTGTGCTCAAGTGAAAGTTAAAATATGAATTTCTTCATGACTCCTCCTGAGCAATGATTAAACTCATATTGAATTCAAAACTTTATTAGGTCCTTTGTTTTTTACTTTCAAAAATTGATATATTGGATAGTGTATGCCCTACGTTTCTGAACTACAGAGGAACAAACCAGCAGTGTGCTTGTTTTGAAACTGACCTTGAATAAATTGGCACAAATGCATTACATGATGACCAATCGGTTTATTTTAGAAATGCATGCAGATTTAATACTTTAAGTAGCAAAATTATTTCTTAATGACAATTTTGTCTGAATGGACTGAAAATATATGGCCAATTAAGAAAACATAATCACCTTGAACACATTTCCTGAAAGCCTAGTAATTTCTAATTTGTCTTAGATTTAAGAATTGCCTGCCTCATTTTCTGTAGCAACTACAATCAGTCTTAAAAGCACTTGGTTATCCAGGTGTCTTAGGCTATACCAAACATAGTGAAAATAATACAGTGCCTCACCATTAAAAATTAAGTGTCCTCTAGAAAACATTTTAGTGTTAGTTAAACACAAATACCTTGGGCAAATATAATGTTTTTTTCTTTGTTGTTGTTGTTGTTGGAGATTTTATTTATTTATTTGACACAGAGAGAGAGAATTGTGAAGTGGGGGGATAGAATGAGCGGTGGGGGTGGAGAGGCAGAGGGAGAGGGAGAAATAGGCTCACTGCTGAGCAGGGAGCCCAATGTGGGGTTCAATTCCAGGATCTTGGGATCATGACCTGAGTCAACGTCAGACACTTAACTACTGAGCCATTCAGGCATCCCAAGCAAATGTAATGCTACTATTAAATGTACACACACATACACACACACACACACACACACACATATCTTTATGTAACAATAATGATATTTTTTTTTTATTTTTTTTTTAATTAACTTTTATTGGTGTTTAATTTACCAACATACAGAAAAACACCCAGTGCTCATCCCGTCAAGTGTCCACCTCAGTGCCCGTCACCCATTCCCCTCCAACACCCGCCCTCCTCCCCTTCCACCACCCCTAGTTCGTTTCCCCGAGTTAGGAGTCTTTATGTTCTGTCTCCCTTCCTGATATTTCCCAACATTTCTTTTCCCTTCCTTTATATTCCCTTTACCCCAAAGATTCAGATGCAATGAAACGTCGGGACACCTGCACCCCGATGTTTCTATCAGCAATGGCCACAATAGCCAAACTGTGGAAGGAGCCTCGGTGTCCATCGAAAGATGAATGGATAAAGAAGATGTGGTTTATGTATACAATGGAATATTACTCAGCAATTAGAAACGACAAATACCCACCATTTGCTTCTACGTGGATGGAACTGGAGGGTATTATGCTGAGTGAAATAAGTCAATCGGAGAAGGACAAACAGTGTATGTTCTCATTCATTTGGGGAATATGAATAATAATGATATTTTTTTATAGACACTTTGACTGAATTTAGGGTATATAATCACATAACATAAATTGGCACAACATAAATTCCACATTGTCTACCAAACATTTTTATGTATGACTAATTCATTCAATTGGCATAACAAGTTTATAGTTAAAACTACTCAAGTACAACATTCCCTGTTTCTTCCAGCATCCACATTAGCAGTTCTTTAGGGAACCAAATAATTGTACTTAGGCTATGTGCCCATTTTTGAAATATTTTAAGAGCAGAGAATTGGAGTGCTCTACTTGACGAAGTCTTGTTCTGGTTCCACAAATGTGGCTGAATTTATAGAAAGGTTAGATGGACCAGAACTTCATGAGAGATGTTTCCTACAGAAAAAAAAAAAAAAGAGCAATTAAGGAAAGAGAGAAAGGAAGTCCTGTAAGACAAGAAATTGTAGAAGACTTGGATAATAGAATCATGAATTTTGACTAAGTGGACATATATTAAGTAGGTTGAAAGAAGAAATAATGAAAATAGAAGCTTAAATTAATAAATAGAAAAATAAGTAAAGCCAATTAATAAAACTGGTCAGTAATTCTTTGAAAATACTGATAAGCAAAGAAAACAAAACAAACAAACAAAAGTCCTGGGAAAGAAGGTAAGGAGAAAATGCACAAATAATATTAGAAATAAAAAGAGAACATAGTAATAGATATAAGAAACCATAAGGAGTAGAGGAAGATGGCAGAGGAGTACGAGGATCCTATGCTTGTCTGTTCCCATGAACACAACTAGATAACTATCAAATCATTCTAAATACCCCAGAAATCAAACCAAAGACTGACAGAACAAACTCATAACTAATGGAAAGAAGAGGCTACATTGAAGAAGGTAGGAAGTGTGGAGATGTGATTTGGAGGAGAAATGGATTGTGAGTACTCTGAAGGTCAAGTAGGCATAGTCATGAAGAAGGAAAAGAGAGAAAGAGAGGAGGACAGAAGGAAATGCACAAGGACAACACTTCCCCAAAGCCATTGGCTGGGAAAATGAAAGGGGCTGATTTTCCTGAGTTCTTGCAATCTATGGAGCTTAAAGTATAGAGTTTTAAAGGTGAGCCAGAATGGCTGAAATTGAGCCTTAAGGGTATGCCATTACTCCTGGAGAGAAAGCAGGCAAACAACCCAAGCCAGACAACCTGGAAAAGAAATAAAAAGAATATCTGTGGCACACAGGGGGAGATAATTCTCTCTTCTCAGAGTGCTTTGCTGAGAGGCAGTGTTCAATGACACACCTCTCCCAGGAAAAAGTAGCATAACTTCACCATTTTCCTCCTCTGCTAGTACAAACAGAGAGCCACCTGATAAAAGCAACTCAGCTCCAAAACTGGCTGCTTAACTTGCTTATACTAAATCCCACAACCCTGTGCTCTGGAGCAATTGCTCTTCTCGGTAAAAATTGCTTTAGTCCCAGTGTGGTAGGACTCTCTTCTAGAGAGAGATGCAGGATCCTGCTTATACCATGTCCCTGAGGCCTGGAGTTTTAAAAATCAGGTGGCTTGGTTGGGATAGAGACCAGAGGCCACTGTTCTTCTCCTGGAGAGAAGGCAAACAATCCAAAGGCAAATCGTGTGGAAATATAAATCAGAAAAAATCCCTGGGACACAGTGGGACATGGTTCACTCTTCTCAAAGTGCTTCCCTGAAAGGCAACATTCATGGAAACCCCTCTCTGGAGAGAATGGAGCTGGCTGGCATCAGTTCCTGACGCTTCAACCAGCATAAACACAGAGCCATGTGCTGTAAGTAACACAGCTCCAACACTGTCTACCTAGCCTGCTAACTCCATGTTTGACACACTTGCACTCTGGTGGTCCTGCCATTCTTAGTCAAACTTGCCTTGGTCCCAGCGCAACAGTCCCCTTCCTCAGAAGACAACCAGAAACCCCAGCCCACACCGCATCTCCTGACCAGAAAATTCTGCAGGGCTTCAGTTCTAGTGGAAGTAGTATAAGGTCTCATTTAAGAAGTAGACCAGAGCAAAGCTAGTTAAAACTCACTACATTCTGGCCAAAGACCAAACACTGCCCACTGCAAGCAAGGAAGACCTCTGCAGATGAGTAGCCTGAAGTCTAGAGGCATCAAAACAAAACAGCAGAGCACATGCCACACACACCAGAGATACAAATGAAGTGCCAGGCCTTGGACACTATATGACCTCTTCATCATAAAGCCACTCCTTGCAGAAGCATGAAGTATAACAGGCTTGATTAACACAGAGAAGGCAGAAACTTAGACAAAATGCCAAGATGGAGGAATTCATCCCAAAAGGAAGAACAAAAAAAAGCATGGCCAGCTATCTATCAAACAAATATAATTTTCTTGATATAGAATTTAAAGCAACAATCATAATAATACTAGCTGCACTTGAGAAAAGCATGGAAGACATCATAGATACTCTTACTGTAGAAATAAAAAAACTTAAATCCAATCAGGCCAAAAAGAAAAATTCAGTAACTGAGATTCAAAACTAACTATACATAATGATGAAATGGATGGAAGAATCTGAGGAATCAGTACTTGATGTTGAAGATAGAATTATGGGAAATAATGAAGCTGATCAAAAGAGACAAAAAAAATCTTGGATTACAAAAGTAAGCTTAGAGAACCCAGTGACTTCATGAAACATAATATTTGTAGGAGTCCCAGAAGAAGAAGAGAGAATAAAGGTTTATTTAAGAAAATTATAGCTGAAAACTTCTCCAATCTGGGGAAAGAAACTGAAAAGATCACTTTTTAATCATGAGCGTATCACCTGTGAGATGTGAGGGAGTTTAAAGTTCCACATCAATTTAAAGGTGTCATTTCTTAACCAACAAAGCACCTCATAGCATTTATCACACATCATGCTGAAATTTTTTATTTGTTCCACTTTTTAGAGTATTCTGACAGCCTGGAAGGCAAGGTAATTCCATTGCCAACTAGCACAATATCTATCATATAACAATCTTTCAATAAATTCTAAGTGGATGGATGAATAAATAAATGTATGCTGTTTATAGCTGTGATTTTATTACTTAAATTTGTGCCTCTCTGCTTACCTGTCAGAAGGACTTGATCCCTAGATTCTTACAAGTCAGTTGTATCAAATAAAATGGTTGATATGAAAGGGCTTTTGAAACCTTAATCATGTTACATAAAAGTAAGGTTTCATTGTTATTGTTTTCCATAGGATATTAAGAAGCTTGAGTTGCTTAAAGTTTTGAGTTTTGTTTCTTCCTAGCCTGTTCCTCATTTCCTAATATATTATAATTGTTAATTGTTACTTTTTAAATTTTCTTGTAACAAATTATTTAAAAAATATTTCATGCATCAATTTGAAAGACCTTTAGGGGCAAATTCCAGATAGCTTTAGGAATTCTGAAGATTATACAATTTTGAATAAGAGAAGTCATATTATGAAAATTAAAGAGGAATCACCTTACTTTTTCTTTCTTGGGGAATTATAATATGGGAACCATCCTTTTCATTCAACTTGTCAAAATGCTTCCCTAGAAAATACACAATAACTAGGCTTTCCTAGAATTAAAACAAATGGCATTTTGATTACTCTCCAGATGCATGAATTGTGAGAGTCTCACAGGTGATAGAAATGAAAGAATCAAAGTAATGACATGGAATTACAGAAATCTTGTATTAATCTTTCCATTAAAAAAGAACATATATCTAAGAATAGATCTTGATACGAATTTGAATATTGTAATGATACTTACTGGATATATATATATGTGTGTGTGTGTGTGCATATAATTTTCATATTATATGTATATATATCTAGTATAATATTAATGATGTATGCATGTATTTGGCAGTTAAGTATTCAGAGTCTAAAGGTGATGATAAGTAGGAGAACAATAGCTGTGTGGATGGTTGGGCCATTTTATAACCCTTGTAAATATCTCTCTCATTTCTTGATTATTGACAGGATTGTGCCATTATTCCAAACCAATCATATAATTCTGTTTTTAAAAATATCAAATTTACATCATGAGCACAAACTTTCTGAGTGACTAAATTTACCACTTTTTAGGCATGTGTTTGGTGTATGAAAATACAATCTTATCTTTTGAACTGTATACTATGGGATGCTTGTGTGGCTCAGTCAGTTAAGCATCCCCATCTTGGTTTGAGCTCAGGTTGTGATGACAGGGTCATGAGATGGGGCCCCAAGTGGGGATCCATTTTCAGCATGAAGTCTACTTGAAGGATTCTCTCTCCCTCTCCCTCTGTCTTTCCCCCCTGCACTCTTTCTCTATCTCTCTAAAATAAATAAATCTTAAAAAATGAAAAACAAAACCAAAACTAGCTACTGTATTTCAGTAACAAAGCTTTCAATAATGAAGAGAATTGTCTCTATCTCCTTAAGGAAGGGTGTTCTAAATTATCTTTGCTAGATAAAATCATGTTATGAAGCATTGTTTTGAAACTCAGTTCACATTGGATATTATTAGTCTTTTAAATATTTTTGGATTAATCATCAACTAACATTGAGGGCAGAAGTTCTGTTCTGTTTGTATAGCTTTTTGTTCATAACAGGAACTCAGTATGCAATCTGTATCTAATATAATATTTCTAATATTAGTGAGAACTTTCTTGAAAATAAACAATTCAAGAAAGCATGTCAATAAATGGTAGTTTATGAAAAATTCCAAAAGTATATCTGTGTTCAGCTAATACTGGTTTGAATCAATATTGCAGGGTCATCTTTCTCTTAAATATTGCATTAGTCAAGGTTCTCCAGGGAAACAGAATCAATAGTATATAGATCTATAGACACATAGGAGATTTATTATAGGAATGTGCTCATGCAAGTATGGAGGATGAGAAGTCCTACAATCTGCCATCTGCAAGCTGGAGAACCAGGAAAGCCAATGGTGTAATTCCTCACGTAGTATATTTGAGTCTGAGTCAGAATGCCTGAGAACCAGGAAAGTTAATAGTATAAGTTCCACTTCAAGGCCCAAGAACCAGGAATGCTGATGTCTGAGGGCAGGAGAAAATGGATGTTCCAGCTCAAACAAAAGGCAAATTTGCTGTTCTTTCTCCTTTTTATTCTATTTAGACTCTCAAGGGATTGAATGATACCCACATTGAGGGGGGCAATGTTCTTTACTCAGTCTACAGATTCAAATGCTAATCTTTTCCAGAAACAAACTCAGACACACTCAGAAATGATGTTTTACCAGCTTTCTGGGTATCCTTTAGTTCCATTTATTTGACACATAAAATGAATCATCATATATAGAAATACATATTTATCTTTTTAAAAAGATTTTATTAAAAAAAGATTTTATTTATTTGAGAGACCAAGTATGAGTGGGGAGGAGGGGCAGAGGAAAAGGGAGTAGCAGAGTCCCCACTGAGCAGAGAACCTGACGAACCTGACAGGGGGTTTAATCCCAGGACTCTGAGATCATGACCTGAGCCCAAGGTAGATACTCAACTGACTGAGCCACCAAAATACCCCCAATTTCTCTATCTTTGTCCACATTTTCTAACTCTGATAATCTCTTTTTCTCATTCTTTCCATTGCAAGCAGGTTTTCTCCAAATGTCAGGGAGTATGGCCACGAGCAATTGTGCAAATCTATGTCTCAGGGAAGGAATTTGGACAATCTAGCTTGTGTGCATATCCATCCCTGGGCCAATCATTTTAGTTAATGAGCGGAGAGTCCCAGATACTTTTCATCACATTATCTCCACCACTTGGTGTCATCAGTCTCTGATTTTATCTGTTCTAAAAGATTTGTGGTGGTTTTATACTTACAGTATAATACCCAGTGCTCATCACAAGTGCTCTCAATTATTTAAAATAAGGAACATATAGTGAATATTCCTTCTGGCTTCTGTTGTGATTGTCAAAAAAAATCACTAATTTGACCTATTGGCACAATGTGTTACATTAATAAATTGTTTAGTATTGTATCTTCTTGCATTCCTAAGATAAACCTTACTTGACTATAGTGAATGATTTTTAAATTTTTTTTTTAAGAATTTTATTTGGGGTCTTGCATCTTTGTTCAGAAGTAAAATTAAAAGTAATATTTTTTGAACGATAATCATTATAGTTTGCTATGAGTTACTTTAACTTTGTAAATTACATTAGATAGCTACCTTAAAAGAGTCATAAAAGGTAAAAAAAAAAGTGAAATTATCTCGCCTTGATAAGTTTTGGAGATGTTTGATTTATTCTTAAAACACATGTATTTAGAATGATAGTAAAACCTAAAGCTCTATTGGTGATATGAAACTTTCCTTCAGGTAGGTTTAAATAACACTGTCCAGGTTGATCTTAGAGAATATAGGCATAATCACTTCGTTGAAGATGTGTGACAGAGCTTGACAGTGTGGACACAGGAGAAAAGAAGAGGAGTAGGAAAAAACTAATTAGACACTCCTATTTTAAAATGATATGTAACTCTCAGGTTTATGAAATTTTTGTGAATCTATGGGCTGTCCTGAAATTTTACACTTAGGTGTTTAATTTTTACCTATATATTTCATTCACTATTCTAGAAATTTCAAATACACTTAATATACATTTTGACAAATTTTAATGTCCTGATAATTAAAGATGATGAAATCACAGAGTTCCTGTGAACTTCTGTGTATTTGTTTTAGTACAAGATTTATTTTTTTAGAGATTTTATATATTGCGCAGCCTGGGTGGCTCAGGGGTTTAGCGCTACCTTCAGCCCAGGGTGTGATCCTAGAGACCCGGATGGAGTCCCATGTCAGGCTCCCTGCATGGAACCTGCTTCTCCCTCTGCCTGCTTCTCCCTCTGCCTGTGTCTCTGCCTCTTTCTCTCTCCGTGTCTCTAATGAATGAATAAATAAAACCAAAAAAAAGATTTTATATATTTACTCATGAGAGATGCAGAGACGCAGAGACATAGGCAGAGGGAGAAGTAGGTTCCCTGTGGGGAGCCTGATGTGGGCCTTGATCCCAGGACCCTGGGATCATGACCTGAGTCAAAGGCAGATGCTCAACCACTGAGCAACCCAGGTGCCCCAGTACAAGCTTTTAGAAGGCAGAGTCATAGGTTTGGGAAGAATCATGTTGATTATTTATACAATTTCTGTGGGAAGACTGAGGACTGCAGTTCAAAATCCAAGTGAGGCTTTGCCTTTTCCAATTATGTAGAAATTAATGTGTTAGCCTGGTGTGTGCCCTTGTAAGATACATTTCCAGAGGCTGAGCATCTCATATTCTCTAGGTAACCTGAGTAGGGCAAGGTGCTCAGGGATGGTAAAAATCTAGTGGTCATGATTCTGATGTCATAGCTCATAACCTTGATCTTTGTCTCTTTTATCCCTTGGGGTAATATTTCCTTCAGTTTCTTTGATTTGCTGTTCTCATAGGTGCCTCATAGGAAAATGTGGAAGAAAGAGAATTCTTTGAAAGTAGAGAGATTTTGGTGGAGAACTATGTCCCTAAATTGGTATTTTAATGATAGTGCTTTAATTTCTTATATTTGCTATTCTAAGATTCTGGAAAATAGCAATTTTTTTTTACTTTAAATATATCAGAAGGATATAACAGGTATTTTTAAAAAGATTTTATTTATTCATTCATGACAGACACAGAGAGATAGAAAGAGAGGTAGAGACATAGGCAAAGGGAGAAGCAGGCTCCTTGCAGGGATTCCAAATGTGGGACTCGACCCCAGGATCATGTCCTGAGCCAAGCGTAGAGGCTCAACTGCTGAGCCACCCAAGCGTCCCATAACAGGTACTTTTTGAATTCACTAATACATTGTGAGCTTCTACTGGAGGGTATTATGCTGAGTAAAATTGTTTATTTCAGTAGTTCTTATAGTCTCTCATTTATTGAAGCTCACAATGTATTAGTCAATCGGAGAAGGACAAACAGTGTATGTTCTCATTCATTTGGGCAAAATAAATAATAATAAGGAAAGGGAATATAAAGGAAGGGAAAAGAAATGTTGGGAAATATCAGGAAGGGAGACAGAACATAAAGACTCCTAACTCGGGGAAACGAACTAAGGGTGGTGGAAGGGGAGGAGGGCGGGTGTTGGAGGGGAATGGGTGACGGGCACTGAGGTGGACACTTGACGGGATGAGCACTGGGTGTTTTTCTGTATGTTGGTAAATTGAACACCAATAAAAATTAATTAAAAAAAAACAATTTTATAGTCTATTAGAATAATACAATTATATAATTTTAAATAATTTCTCCTAAGAAAAATATGAAAATAGCTATTATGTATTTTAGGTAGATAATATTATAGATTTTTTCTGTTCTTTAAACCTTTTTTTTTTTTTAATTTTTATTTATTTATGATAGTCACACACACAGAGAGAGAGAGAGAAAGGCAGAGACATAGGCAGAGGGAGAAGCAGGCTCCATGCACCGGAAGCCCGACGTGGGATTCGATCCCGGGTCTCCAGGATCGCGCCCTGGGCCAAAGGCAGGCGCCAAACCGCTGCGCCACCCAGGGATCCCCTTCTTTAAACCTTTTAAACATTTCTTGCTTAATTATTTTTTTTGAACCTCTTTTTTCACCTTTCACACACATACACAGGCACATATATATGTGAATATATATACACAGGTATATACACAAATGCAAAATGCATGTATACATAATTATACATATATGTGTATAAATGTGCCATCTTTCAATCCCTCATTTTTTCTTTTATACTCCACCTCTATTTCAGTCCTCTTTTCCATTTCTCTCTTTCATTTCTCTCTCTCCCTCTTTTCACTTTGTGTGTCCACGTTCATTCTCCTAAAGTCCATTTATGTCTTCAATTTTTCTCACTCCCTTCACATACCAATCTTTGGTTATTTCATATTTCTTCAATTTCTCCTCATCTTTCTTTCTCTTTCTCCACACTCTTTCATGCTTCTCCCATGGTAAATACACACTCACAAATTTATACACAATGTTCTTCTAAGATCCTTTTCTTCTCTATATTTTTCTTCCTCCTTTTGTAGTTCAAGCTAATAGATTTCTCTTTGTTTTTGGTGTTTCTACTAATTCTTCTCAGTATCATAGTCTTTTTGGTATGTCTTTTTATGTAGTTTCTTCTGTCTTTTCCCTTATGTGCTTCTATGGTGTTGCATTAGTTCAGGACCCATTTCATTTACATTTCTGTTTTTTTCTGAGTCTCTTTGATTTTAGATGTGCTCCTTCTTTTCCCTCTACTGTATTCATTCCTTTTCTTTCTTTCTTTCTTTCTTTCTTTCTTTCTTTCTTTCTTTCTTTCTTCTTTCTTTCTTTCTTTCTTTCTTTCTTTCTTTCTTCTTTCTTTCTTTCTTCTTTCTTTTCTTTTCTTTCTTCTTTCTTCTCTTCTAAACTTTCTTTCCATCAGTCTGATTATACATATCAAGGTCTCTGTATAGCCTGCTATGGTATCCAGGAGAAAAAATTGGCTCCTTTGTGGTTCCTAGCACTTGTTCATATCTCTATAAGCATATTTACTACAATATATCCTTTATTTCTGAGTACTAAGCATACAACCAAACTCAAGGGGTTAAACATTTAGGGTACATTAAATTGAACACAGTCCGAGGATGTGTTGAAAGCAAAATACTTTTTTTCCCTTATATTACATTTAAATTCAATTAGCCAACATATAGTATGTCATCAGTTTCAGATATAGTGTTCAGTAATTCATCAGTTGCATATAATACCCAGTGCTTGTCACATCAAGTGCCCATTTTAATGCCTATCACCCAATTACCTCATCCCTCCACCTACCATCCTTCCAGCAACATCCATTACATGTATATTTCATGTAGTTAAGAGACACTCAGGGTTTCTCTCCCTCTCTTATGACTTCCTATTCAGTTTTCCCTCCCTCCTATTATGATCCTCTGCACCGCTTCTTGTATTCCACATACGAGTAAAACCATATGATATTTGTCTGTTTCTGATTAACTGATTTCACTCAGCATAATACCCTCCACTTCCATTAACATGGATGTAAATGGTAAATATCCTTTCTGAAGGCATATATATATATATATATATATATATATATATATATATAATCTTAAAAATAGAAAGAAAAGCAAAGCTGGAGGCATCACAATTCTGGACTTCAAGCTATATGACAAAGTTGTAATGGGGTAGTAGTACCAAAACCATATGTTACTGGGCACCTGGATTGCTCAGATGGTTAAGCATCTGCCTTCAGCTCCATTAATGATCCTGGGGTCCTGGGATGGAGCCCCACATGGGATTCCCTGTTCATTAGAGAGTCTGCTTCTTTCTTTGCCTCTTCCTTCCACTTGGGTTCTCTCTCTGTCAATATCTCTCCCTCTAATAAATAAATAAATAAATAAATAAATAAATAAATAAAATCTTTAAAAAAACATAGTACTGGCACAAAAACAGATACAGAGATCTATAGAACAGAATAGAAAACTCAGAAATGGACTCACAACTGTATGGCCAACTAACATTCATCAAAGCAGGAAAGAACATCCAATGGAAAAAAAGACAGAATCTTCAATGAACCGGACAGCAATATGTAAAGAATGAAATCGGACCACTTTCTTACACCACACACAAAAGTAAATTCAAAATGGATGAAAGACCTAAATGTGAAACAGAAAACCATCAAAATTCTAAAGGAGAACAGAGGCATTAATCTATTTGACATCAACCGTAGCAAGTTCTTACTCGATCAGTCTCTGGAGACAAAGGAAGCCAAAAGCAAGGACAAACTATTGGGACTTCATCAAGATAAATAATTTCTACACAGTGAATGAAACAATCCTCAAAACTAAAAGGTAACCTTCATAATGGGAAAAATATTTGCAAATGACATATCTGACAAAGGGTAAGTATCCAAAATCTATAAAGAACTTGTCAAACTCAACACTCAAAAAACAAATAACCCAGTTAAAAAATGTGCAGAAGACATGCATAACAACATTTTTTGCTCTTCCATCCCATGATCATGAAATGCTTCCATTCTTCATGTCATCTTCAATTTTTTTATCAGTGTTTTATAGTTTGCAGAATATATAGATGTTTCACTTTTTTGGTTATGTTTGTTCCTAGTACTCGTATGGTTTGTGGTGCAAATATAAAAGCGATTGAGTTCGTAATTTCTTGCTGCTCCTTCATTATTGGTGTAAAGAAATGCAACCAATTTCTGTACATTGATTTTGTATCATGCAACTTTACTGAATTCCTGTATCAGTTGTACCAAATGTTTGGTGGAGTCTTTCAGTTTTTCTATGAATTTTGTCATATGCAAATAGTTAAAGTTTTCTTCTTTGCCAATTTGTATGCTTTATTTCTCTTTGTTGTCTGCTGTGGCTAGGACTTCTAATACTATGTTAAAAAAACAGTGGTGAGAGTGGACATCTCTGTCTTGTTCCTGGTCATAGAGGAAAAGCTGTCAGTTTTTCCTCCTTGAAGGTGATATTAGTTGTGTGTTTTTTTGTATATGGCTTTTATTATGTTGAGGTCTGTTCCTTATATACTTACTTTGTTGAGTGTTTTTATTAAGAATGAGTGTTGTACTTTGTCAAATTTGTTTTCTGCATCGGTTGGAAAGATCATGTGCTTTTTATACTTTCTTTTATGAAATTGGTATACCACGTTCACTGATTTGTGATTATTGATCACACTTGCAACCCAGGAATAAATCCCAGTTGATTGTGTGAATGATTTTTAAAAATATATTGTTGGATTCAGTTTCCTAGTATTTTGTTGAGAATTTTTGCATCCATATTCATAAGGGATCTTGGACTGTAGTTTTCTTTTTTAGTGAAGTTTATCAGATTTTGGATAAGGCAATGCTACCTTTATAGAATATGTTTACAATTTTTTCTTCCCCTTCTATTTTTTGAAAAGTTTGAGAACATGCATTACCTCTTTCTCAAATGTTTGGTAGAATTCTGTGAAGCTGTCTGGTCTTTGTTTGTTAAGAGTTTTTTGATTACAAATTCAATTTCCTTTCTGTTAGTCTCTTCAAATTTTATATTTCTTCTGATTCAGTTTTGGTATTTTAGGTTATATTTTTCTAGGAATTTATCCATTTCTTGCAGATTACTAAATTAGTTAGCACATAATTTTTCATAATATTCTCTTACAATCCTTTGTATTTCTGTGATATTGGTGTTTATATTGCTTCCTTCATTTATGATTTTGTTTGAGTCTTCTCTCTTTCTCTCTCTTTTTAAGAGTATGACAAAAGTTCATCTGTTTTATTGATCTTTTCAAAGAACCAGCTCCTTGTTTCAGTGACCTCTTCTATTTTTTTTTACTTTCTATGTCATTTATGTCTGTTCTAATATTTATTATTTTCTTTCTTTTCCAGTTTTAGCATTTTTTGCTCCTGTTTTTCTAACTTCTTTAGGTGTAAAGTTCTGTTTTGTATTTGAGATTTTTCTTATTTCTTGATATAAGCTTGTATTGCTCTAAACTTCACTCTTAGAACCAATTTTGCTGCATCACAAAGATTTTGTACTGTTGTGTTTTCATGTATTTTTTAATTTCTTTTTTAATTTCCTGGTTGAGCCATTCATTATTTAGTAGCATATTATTTTACCTCTATGTATTTGGTGTCTTTCAAGATTTTTTCTTGTGGTTGACTTCTAGATTTATAGAGTTGTGGTTAGAAGAGATTTATGGTATGATTTCAATCTTTTTTAATTTGTTGCGACTTGTTCTGTGACCTAATATGTGATCTATTTTGGAGAATGTTCCATATGCACTTGAAAATAATGTGAATTCTGCTGTTTTAGGATTGCATATTCTGCATGTATCTGTTAAATCCATATAGTCCAATGTATCATAAAAAGGCACTGTTTTCTTGTTGAGTTTCTGCTTGCATTAACCATCCATTGAAGTCAGTGGGACATTAAGGTGCCCTACCATTATTGCATTATGGTTGATTAGTTATTTTATGTTTATTATAAACTGCTTTATGTGTTCAATTGTTCCCATGTTGGGTGCATATATATTTATAATTATATCTTCTTGTTGAGTTGTCCTCTTTATTTATTAATAGTGTCATTCTTTGTCTTTTGCAGACTTTACATTTGCATTCAAGTTAATTGTTGATATGTATGTATTTATTGCCATTCTGTTACTTGTTTTGTGGTGTTTTGTTATTTTTCTCTGTTCCTTTATTCTCTTGATTTCTTATTTCATGATTAGTTGGTTTTCTATAGGAAAATAGCTGTATTCCTTACCCTTTTTTTCATATCTGTTACTGATTTTTGATTTGGGGTTGCCATTCGGTTCATATATAACGTCTTCTGCATATAGTAGTCTGTATTAAGGTGATATTTCCTTAATTTTGAACTCATTATTTACTTCTCTCCTTTATATGTTTCAGATATTTGGTATCATATTTTATATCCTTTTATTTTGTGCTTCCATTGACTGATTTTTACAGATACACTTTTTTTTTTTTGCTTTTGTGCTTCATATTTTTCCTACATTTACTTATGGTTTTTGTTTTCCACTCACAGTTTCCCTTAATATTTCTTATGTTTGGTTTAGTGGTCATGGATTCTTTTAACTTTAGTTTGTCTAGGAATTTCTTTATCTCTCTTACTATTCTGACTGATAGCCTTGCTGAGGAAATTATTCTCAGGGCAGATTTTTTTTCCTTTTATCATTATGAATATCATGCCACTCTTATGGCCTCCAAAGTTTCTACCAAAAAATAAGTTCATGGCCTTATGGGGTTTCCTTTGTATGTAACTGTCTTGCAACTCTCAAAAATCATTTCTTTTTTAAAGATTTTATTTATTTAATTGACAGAAAGAGAGTGCATAAGCAGTGGGAATTACAGGCAGAAGGAGAGGGAGAAGCAGGCTTCCTGCAGAGCAGGGAGTCTGATGCGGGTCTTGATTCCAGGACCCTAAGATCATGACCTGAGATGAAGGCAGATGCTAAACCAACTAAGCTACCCAGGGACCCACTAATTAATTAATTATTAACTAGTTAATTAATTTTAGGCTCTTTGCTGGGCATGGAGCCTAATGCAGGGCTTGACCTCATGATTCTGAGATCAAGACCTGTGCTGAGATCAAGATTCAGATGCCTGGCCAACTGACCCACCCAGGCACGCTTAAAATTATTTTTTATCTGTATGTTTTTACCATATATATATATATATATATATATATATATATATATACACTAATTAAAGGGGCAAACATCTTCTTTATCTATTCATCTTTTGATGGACACCAAGGCTCCTTCCACAGTTTGTCTATTGTGGACATGGCTGCTATAAACATGCGGTGCAGGTGTCCCGGTGTTTTACTGAATCTGTATCTTTGGGGTAAATCCCCAGTAGTAAAATCGCTGGGTCATAGGGTAGCTCTATTTATAACTCTTTGAGGAACCCCCACACAGTTTTCCACAGTGGCTGTATCAGTTCACACTCCCAACAACAGTGCAAGAGGGTGCCCTTTCTCCACATCCTATCCAACATTTGTTGTTTCCTGTCTTCTTAAATTTCACCATTCTCACTGGTGTGAGGTGGTATCTCATTGTGGTTTTGATTGTGTTTCCCTCACGGCATGGCAAGAGATGCAGAGCATTTTCTCATGTGCTTGTCAGCCATGTGTATGTCTTCGTTGGTGACATTTCTGTTCATGACTTTGGCCCATTTCATGACTGGATTGTTTGCTTCTTTGTTGTTGAGTTTCTTAAGTTCTTTATAGATCTTGGATACTAGCCCTTTATCTGATATGTCATTTCCAAATATCTTCTCTCATTGTGTAGGTTGTCTTTTAGTTTTGTTGACTGTTTCTTTTGCTGTGCAGAAGCTTTTTATCTTGATGAAGTCCCAATAGTTCATTTTTGCCTTTGTTTCCCTTGCCTTCATAGATGTATCTTGCAAGATGTTGCTGTGGCCAAGTTGAAAAAGGGTATTGCCTGTGTTCTCTTCTAGGATTCTGATGGATTCTTGTCTCACATTTAGATCTTTCATCCATTTTGAGTTTATCTTTGAGTAGTGTAAGAGAGTGGTCCAGTTTAATTCTTCTGCACATGGCTGTCCAATTATCCTGGCACCATTTATTAACGAGACTGTCCTTTTTCCAGTAGATAGTCTTTCCTGCTTTGTAGCATATTAATTGACCATAGAATTAAGGGCCCATTTCTGAATTCTTTATTGTGTTCCATTGATCTACTTGTCTGTTTTTCTTCCATTACGACACTGTGCTGATGATCACAGCTTTGCAGTACAACTTGAAATATTGCATTGTGATGCCCGGGCTCTGGTTTTCTTTTTCAATATTCCCCTGGCTATTTGGGGTCTTTGCTGATTCCACACAAATCTTAAGATTATTTGTTCCAACTCTGTTAAGGAAGTCCGTGGGATTTTGATAGGTATTGCATTGAATGTGTAAATTTCCCTGGGCAGCATTGATATTTTAATAATATTAATTCTTCCAAACTATGAGCATGGAATATTTTTCCATCTCTTTGTCTCTTCGTCAATTTCTTTCAGAAGTGTTCTGTAGTTTTTAGGGTATAGATTCTTTACCTCTTTGGTTAGGTTTATTCCTAGGTATCTTTTTTTTTTTTTTTTTTTTTTTTTTTTTTTTTTGCAATTAGCAAGAGGGTTTATTGGACGTTTGCGCAAACGGGCTCTCCGCCTCCGAAGAGGAAGAGAGCCCCGATTAGCAATTACAGGTATCTTTTAAAGGCAAAAGAAAAAAACTCGCTTAAAGACAAAAGAACCGCGGGGGTCGCATAGCATCCAGGTTGATTTCTCAGAAGGTCAACATGAACCTATTCAGGGACATTCCAATCAGGGTGTGGGGGGAAATGGTTTTCTTATCACAAACAGAATGCTTTTTGTTGCTAAAACTTCAGGAAGGCACCTGGATGGGCTGCCTCTGGATTAGGGCTGGCCCTACTTACAGGGGGGGTTTCTTCATTCCCTCCTCTTTGTTTGGGCTGATTTTAACCTTAAAATCTTAGGGAACATTTATTTTTTCAGTTTGGAGGGCCCGACATTGTTAATACCAGAGCTTGGGTAATGGACAATTTTTCTCGGATGAACTGGAGCAGCCGGTTAAGGATGCAGGGGCCGAAAGTTAGCAGCAGGAGCAGGATAACTAGAGGGCCCATAATGGTAGAGATTAGGGTGGTCAACCAGGGAGACTGATTAAACCAGCTTTTAAACCAGCCCTGCTGGGCCTCCCGGTCCCTTTGTCTTTTATTTAGCCTATCCCTGAGTTTGGCCATGGAGTCCCTGATGACTCCAGAATGGCCTGCACAGAAACAGCATTCCTCTCCCAGGGCCGCACACAGGCCTCCCTCTTTCAGGAGTAGTAAATCCAAGCCTCTCCTGTTTTGAAGTGCTACTTCTGAAAGTGAGGTGAGGGACTGTTCTAACTTAGAAACGGACTGCTCTAGTGCCCATAGATCCTCATTTACAGCTGCCTGGAGTTCTATATAACGTCGTGAGCCCTGGATCAGAGCAGCTGCGCCAGTACCCACCCCAGTAGCGACCCCTAGTCCCAACATAACGACTAGGGTTAGGGAGACAGGTTCGCGCCAAAAACGGGTGGGATGTTCATCATACTGATTTTCTAGAGTTTCAGCAGGGTGATAGAACACCCTGGGTATGATCTGCACCATGACACAGAAGTCGTTTGAGCTATTTAGAACCTTAGCTGACACACAGGGGGTGAGGCCTTTGTTGCATGCCCACCAAGTTCCCGGCTGGGGCTCCAGGTAAGAGTCAGTCCCTAAAATCGGGGCGGTAGTATTGCAGAGTTCCTGGTAACCCCGGGTGAGTATAGTTAGCCTTGACAGTGATGTAATCCCAGGAGGAGGAGGGCCTCTCATCCTGTGTCTCCCTAGTCTCGCACCCCCAATTTTTACAATAGAAGTGTTCCCCTCCTCCACAGGTGGGATTTAGCCTGCGATCTCTGTGGTACCCGGGACAGACATAAAAGGGAAGAGTGCTGAGCATGGCCCTTCTGTCAGGCGTGCCACATCCTCCCCATGGGTCTAATCCCAGTTGCCCTGGAGGGCTTTCTCGGTTAGGGGCTCTGGAGGTGTCCAAGTATCCCTCTAGGTCCCATGGGCTAGGGGCCCCTATGGTTAGCTTGCATAGGTCAGGATATAGGTTAGGCCACCAGGTTCCCACGGGGGCGGTCTTAGTATAGACCAGACCTCGTCACCCCCAGACGTTAGTACCTGCCAGGTTAACATTTTGAGGGCATGAGGGTCACCTTTGGCGGAGGTGAAGAGCGCTAGGAGAGGTAGGAATATAACAACTGTCATTGAACAATTTTTGAAAGTCTTATCTTGAGCGGGTTTTGGGTGCGGTGGAGCTTCCACTGAGGTGGCTCCTCCCGTCCGTCCTGGCTGGCGTCAGCGGTGCTCGTTGATGGGGCGCGCTTGACGTGTGAGGCGTGGACCCAAGCAGCAATGCCGTCTACCTTTAAGGCGATTGGGGTGGTCAGTCGTACAGTGTATGGGCCCTTCCAGCGGGGCTCAAGCGTCCTGGACTGATGTCTCCTGATGTAGATGGAGTCACCGATCTGGAATGGGTGTGGGTCGGTTGTGTCTCCGGGGCGGTAGACAGCCGCAAGGGGTTTCCAGATCTGGCGCTGGATAATCTGGAGCGCCTTTAGCCTGTCCTGTAAACCGGGAGTGTTAGCAAGAGGGTCAATAGCAGAATCTAGTAAGTCCGTTACTGGTGGGGGACCTTCATAGAGAATCTCGTAAGGAGTTAGCCCATGGCGCGCGGGAGTGTTCCGGACTCGGAACAGAACCATAGGGAGGAGTTGGACCCAGTCTCTAGTGCCAGTCTCCAATGTCAATTTGGTTAGGGTCTCTTTAATTGTTCTATTTATTCTTTCTACCTGCCCTGAGCTCTGGGGTTATTCCTAGGTATCTTATACTGTTGGGTGCAATTGTAAATGGGATTGACTCCTTAATTTCTCTTTCTTCAATCCCATTGTTAGTGTTTAGAAATGCCACTGATTTCTGGGCATTTATTTTATACCCTGCCACATTGCTGAACTGCTGTATGAGTTCTAGCAATCTTTGGGTGGAGTCATTTCGGTTTTCCGTGTACAGTATCATGTCATTGGTGAAGAGGGAGTGTTTGATTTCTTCATTGCCCATTTGAATGCTTTTTATTTCTTTTTGTTGCCTGATTGCTGAGGCTAGAACTTCTAGTACTATGTTAAATAGCAGTGGGGAGAGTGGACATCCCTGTCATAGTCCTGATCTTAAGGGAAATGCTGTCAATTTTTACCCATTGAGAATGATATTTGCTGTGGGCTTTTCGTAGATGGCTTTTAAGATGCTGAGGAATGTTCCCTCTATCCCTACACTCTGAAGAGTTTTGATCAGGAATGGATGCTGTATTTTGTCAAATGCTTTCTCTGCATCTATTAAGAGGATCATATGGTTCTTGTTTTTTCTCTTGTTGATATGATCAATTGCATTGATTGTTTTACGAGTGTTGCACCAGCCTTGCAACCTGGGGATATATCCCACTTGGTCATGGTGAATAATCTTCTTAATGTAGTGTTGGATCCTATTGAGTGGTATCTTGTTCAGAATTTTTCCATCTGTGTTCATCAGGGATATTCGTCTCTAATTCTCCATTTTGATGGGGTCTTCTCTTTTGGAATTAAGGAGATGCTGGCCTCATAAAATGAGTTTGGAAGTATTCCATCCCTTTCTATCTTTTGGAACAGCTTTAGTAGAATAGGTATTGATAGAAGGTTTGATAGAATTCTTCTTTAAAGTTTTGATAGAATTCCCCAGGGAAGCCATCCGGCCCTGGACTTTTGTATCTTGGGAGGTTTTGGATGACTGCTTCAATTTCCTCCCTGGTTATTGGTCTGTTCATGTGTTCTACTTCTTCCTTCATCCAGTTTTGGTAATTTGTGAGTTTCCAGAACTGCAACCATTTCTTCTAGATTGCCTAGTTTGTTGGCATATAGCTGCTGATAATACGTTTTTAAAATCATTTGTATTTCCTTGGTATTTATTGTGATCTCTCCTCTTTCATTCATGATCTTATTAATTTGAGTCTTTTCTCTTTTGTGTTTAATAAGGCTGGCTAATGGTTTATCTATCTTATTAATCCTTTCAAAGAACCAACTCCTGGTTTTGTTGATCTGTTCTACACTGCTTCTGGTCTCTATTTCATTGAGTTCTGCTCAAACCTTCATTAACTCTCTTCTTAGTGTAGGTTTTATTTGCTCTTCTTTCTCCAGTTCTTTAGGTGCAAGGTTAGCTTGTGTATTTGAGTTTTCTTTTTCCAATTTTTTGAGGCATGCTTGAATTGCGATGTATAGTTTCCATTAATATTTTTAATTCTCTGATTTCCTGGTTGACCCATTCATCTTTTTGCAGGATGCCCTTTAACCTTCACGTGTTTGTGTTTCTTCCAAATTTCTTCTTGTGATTATGTCTAGTTTCAACTCATTATGGTCTGAAAACATGGATGGGGACAATCCCCGTCTTTGGTATTGGTTGAGACCTGATTTGTGACCCAGTATGTGGTCTATTCTGGAGAAAGTTCCATATGCACTTGAGAAGAATGTGTATTCAGTTACGTTTGCATGCAAAGTTCTGTATCTATCTGTGAAAATTATTTGGTCCAATGTATCATTTAAAGCTCATGTTTCCTTGGCCATATTGTGCTTAGAGGATCTGTCATTTGCAGAAAGTGCTGTGTTGAAGTCTTCTACTATTAATATATTATGTATGTCTTTACTTTGGTTATTATTTGATTCATATACTTGGCAGCTCCCACATTAGAGGCTTAAATATTCATAATTGTTAGCTCTTCTTGTTGGATAGATCCTTTAAGTATGATATAGTGTCCCTCTTCATCTTCTACTACAGTCTTTGGGATAAACCCAGCATCTTTTGATGGGATCATTTAGCCCATTCACATTCAGAGTAACTATTGAAATATATGAATTTAGTGTCATTGTAATACCTATTCAATCACTGTTTTTGTGGATCATTTCTTTGGCTTTCCTTTTTCTTTTAAATGGTTCTCCTTACGTTTTCTTGCACAAGTGGTTTGGTGGTCACATATTCTTTCAGTTTCTGCCTTTCTTGGAAGCTCTTTATCTCTCCTTTTTTTAAATAATAAATTTATTTTTATTGGTGTTCAATTTGCCAACATACAGAATAACACCCAGTGCTCATCCCATCAAGTGCCCCCCTCAGTGCCCACCACCCAGTCACCCCCACCCCCTACCCTCCTCCCCTTCCACCAATCCTAGCTCGTTTCCCAGAGTTAGGAGCCTTCCACGTTCTGTGTCCCTTTCTGATATTTCCTACCCATTTCTTCTCCCTTCCCCTCTATTACCTTTCACTATTATTTATATTCCCCAAATGAATGAGACCATATAATGTTTGTCCTTCTCCGACTGACTTACTTCACTCAGCATAATACCCTCCAGGTCCATCCACGTCGAAGTAAATGATGGGTATTTGTCGTTTCTAATGGCTGAGTAATATTCCATTGTATACATAAACCACATCTTCTTTATCCATTCATCTTTCGATGGACACCGAGGCTCCTTCCACAGTTTGGCTATTGTGGACATTGCTGCTAGAAACATCGGGGTGCAGGTGTCCCGGCATTTCATTGCATCTGTATCTTTGGGGTAAATCCCCAGCAGAAGAATGAAACTAGACCACTCTCACCATACAAAACGATAAACTCAAAATGGATGAAAGATCTAAATGTGAGACAACATTCCATTAAAATCCTAGAGGAGAACACAGGCAACACCCTTTTTGAACTCTGCCACAGTGACTTCTTGTAAGATATATCCACGAAGGCAAAAGAAACAAAAGCAAAAATGAACTATTGGGACTTCATCAAGATAAGAAGCTTTTACACAGCAAAGGATACAGTCAACAAAACTAAAAGACAACCTACAGAATGGGAGAAGATATTTGCAAATGTCATATCAGATAAAGGGCTAGTTTCCAAGATCTATAAAGAACTTATTAAACTCAACAACAAAGAAACAAACAATCCCATCATGAAATTGGCAAAAGACATGAACAGAGATTTCACAGAGGAAGACATAGACATGGCCAAGAAGCACATGAGAAAACGCTCTGCATCACTTGCCATCAGGGAAATACAAATCAAAACCACAATGAGATACCACCTCACACCAGTGAGAATGGGGAAAATTAACAAGGCAGGAAACCACAAATGTTGGAGAGAATGCAGAGAAAAGGGAACCTTCTTGCACTTTTGGTGGGAATGTGAACTGGTGCAGCCACTGGAAAACTGTGTGGAGGTTCCTCAAAGAGTTTATGTCTCCTTCTAATCTGAATGAGAGCCTTGCTGGATAAAGTATTCTTGGCTGCATGTTCTTCTCATTTAGTATCCTGGATATATCCTGCCAGACGTTTCTGGACTGCCAGGTCTCTGTGAAGAAGTCTGCTGTTAATCTAATATTTTTTTAAAATTTTTATTTATTCATAGATACACAGAAAGAGAATGAGAGGCAGAGACACAGGCAGAGGGAGAATTCAGTGATTACATAAAGTTAAATAATATCTGGATAATAGAGGTCCCAGAAGATGAAGAGAGGGAGAGAGGGGCAGAGGGTTTATTAGAACAAATTATAGCTGAGAACATTGCTAATCTGGGAATGGAAACAGGCTTTCAGGTTCAGGAGGCACAGAGAATCCCTTTCAAAATCAAAATCAGTAAAAATGGGTCAACATTTTGACATACAATAGTGAGGCTGGCAAATTTCAAAAATAAAGAGAAAATCCTGAAAAAAGCTTGGGACAAGAGGTCCTTAAAATGCAAGGGTAGGAACATAAGGCTGGCAGGAGATGTGTCCAAGGAGCTCTGGAAGGCCAGAAAGGATGGGAGTAATATATTCAATATGCTAAATGGGAAAAATATGCAACCAAAAATACTTTATTCAAAAAGACTGTAATTCAGAATAGAAGGAGAGAGAGTTTCCAGGACAAACAAAAACTAATTTATGAACACAAAACCAGCCCTGCAAGAAATATTAAAGGGGTGCATTGAGTGAAGAGAGCCCAAAGTAACAAAGACCAGAAAGGAATAGAGACAATCTAGAGGAACAATTACTTTACTGGTAATAAAATGGCACTATATATCCATACCTTTCAATAATTAGTCTTAATGTAAGTGGACTAAATACTCCAATCAAAAGACATAGAGTGTCAGAAAGTATAAAAAAAAACAAGACCCATTGATATGCTGTATACAAGAGACTCATTTTAGACCCAATGACACTTCCAGATTGAAAGTGAGAGTGGAGAATAATTTAACATGCTAATGGACATTTAAAAAGCTGGAGTTCCCATCCTTATATCAGACAAACTATATCTTAAACAAAAGAATAGAATAAGATATGAAGATGGACACTATATCATATTCTTATTGGGAATATCCAGCAAGATCTAATAATTGTAAGTATTTATGCCCCTAACTTGAGGTCAGACAAATATATAAACCAATTAATAACAAAGATAAAGAAACTCACTGATAATAATACAATAATAGTAGAGGAATTTAACACCCTACTCAGAGCTTTGGACAGATCATTGAAGCAGAAGATCAACCAGGAAACAAGGGCTTAGAATGACACACTGGACCAGATTGACTTTACACATATATTCAGCACATTTCATCCTAAAGCAGCAGAATACACATTCTTTTAGAATGTACATGGAACACTCTCCAGAATAGGTCACATACTGTCACAAATCAGGCCACAACAAGTACAAAAAGATTGAGATCTTATCATGCATATTTTCAGACCACAACACCATGAAACTTGAAGTCAACCACAAGAAAAAATTTGGAAGGACCAAAAATACATGGAGGTTAAGGAGCATCCTACTAAAGAATGAATGGGTCAAACAGGAAATTAAAGAAGAATTATAAAAATACAAGGATACTAATGAAAATAAAAACATGACAATTCAGAAACTTTGGGATGCAGCAAAGGCAAACTTAAGGGAGAAGTATATAGCAAGATAGGCCTTCCTCAAGAAACAAGAAAAGTCTCAAATATACAACCTAACCTTATACCTAAAGGAGCTGGAAAAAGAACAGCAAATAAAGACTAAATACAGAAGAAGAGAAAAAAATAGAGAGGAGACATCAATGATTTAGGAATAAAAAAAAATACAGTAGAAAATATCACTGATTCTAGAAGCTGGTTCTTTGAAAGAATTAATAAGATCAATAATCCCCTAACGAGACTTGTCAAAAAGAAAAGGTAAAGGATGCAGGTATATGAAATCACGAATGAAAGAGGAGAGATCACAACTAACACTGAAGAAATACAATTGTAAGAGAATATTATAAGTCATTATGTGCCAACAAATTAGGCAATCTGGAAGAAAGGGATGCATTCCTAGAAACATATAAGTGACCAAAACTGGAACAAGAAGAAATAGAAAACCTGAGCAGATCCAAAATCAGGAAAGAAATTGAAGCATTAATTAAAAATCACTCAACAAACAAGATTATGGGACTGGATGGCTTCCCAGTGGAATTCTAACAAATATTTAAAGAAGAATTAATACCTATTCTTCTGAAGCTGTTTCAAAAAGTAGAAATGGAAGGAAAATCTGAACTTATTCTATAAGTCCAGCATTACCTTAATCCCAAAACCATACAAGGACTCCACTAAAAAGAATTACACATCAATATCCCCGATGAACATGGATGCCAAAATTCTCACCAAGATACAAGCTAAGAGGGTCCAGCAATACATTAAAAGGATTATTCACCATAATCGAGTGTGATTTATTTCTGGTCTGCAGGGTTGCTTCAACATCCACAAAACAATCAATACAAGACACCACAGTAATAAAAGAAAGGACAAGAACCATATGATCCTCTCCATAGATGCAGAAAAAGCATTTGTCAAAATAAAGCATCCTTTCTTGATTAAAACTCTCCAGCATGTAGAGATAGAGGGAACATACTTCAGCTTCATAAAAGCCATATATAAAAACATATCTTGAATATTATCCTCACAATGGGGAAAAATTAAGAGTTTTTTCCTAAGGTCAGGAACATGGTGGGGTTGCCCACTCTCACCTTGTTGTTCAATATAGTACTGGAAGTCCTAGCTTCAGCAATCATACAACAAAAAGAAATAATAGGCATCCAAATCAGAAAAGAAGAAATCAAACTTTCATTCTTCACTGATGATTTGATACTATATGTAGAAAACACAAAAGACCCCAGTAAAATTTGCTATAATTGATACAGGAATTCAGCAAAGTTGCAGGATATAAAATCAATGCACAGAATTCAGTTGCATTTCTAACAATGAGGCAGAAGAAAGAGAAATAAAAGAATCTATACCATTTACATTTTCACCAAAACTCACATGATATCTAGGATTATACCTAAGCAAAGAAGTAAAGAATCTGTTCTGTGAAAACTGTAGAACACTTATGAAGAGATTGGGGAACACATAAAGAAATGGAAAAATATTCCATGCTCATGGATTGGAAGAACAAATATATTTAAAATGCCTATGCTACCCAAAGCAATCTACACATTTACTGCAATATCTATCAAAATACCACCAGTATTTTTCACAGATCTGGAATGAACAATCCTAAATTTGTATGGAAACCAGAAAAGACCCAGAATAGCAAAAGGAATGTTGAAAAACTATACCAAAGCTGGAGGTATCACAATTCCAGATTTCAAACTGTATTACAAAGCTGTAATCATCAAGACAGTATGACACTGGCACAAAAACAGACACATAGATCAGTGGAACAGAATAGAGAATCCTGAAATGGACCCTTAACTCTATGGTCAACTAATATTTGACAAAACAGGAAAGACTATCCAATGGAAAAAAAAAAAACAGTCTCTTCAATAAATGGTGTTGGGATAATTTGACAGCAACATGCAGGAGGGACAAACTGGACAACTTTTTTTTACACCATACACAACGATAAACTCAAAATGGTTCAACGGCTATACATTATGGTATCCTATACTTACCACAAATGTCACCATGCAATGCTATTACAATACCATTGACTATATTTCCATAGGAAATATATAGGTGTATATGGATACCTTTTATATATCCTTGTTTAACAAGTATTTAACTGAAAGGTATACCTTTTATTCCTGTGACTTATTCATTCCCTAACATGAAGACTATATCTCCTACTCTCCATCCATTTTGTCCATTCCTTCATGCCCCTTCCCTCTGGCAACCATCAGTTTGTTCTCTGTATTTGTAAGTCTGATTCTGTTTTTTTGCTTGTTTATTCATTTGTTTCTTAATGAGAATGTAAATTGGTATAGCCATGGTGGAAAACAGTATGGGGGTTCCTCAAACAATAAAAAATAAAGGGGCACCTGGATTGCTCAGTCGGTTGAGTGTCTGACTTGATTTCAGTCCAGGTCCTGATCTCAAGGTTGTGGTATCAAGGTCCACACAGGGCTACATGCTCAGCACAGAGTTTGCTTGTCCCTCCCCTCTGCTCCTCCCCTCCACTCTCTCTCTCATAAATAAATTTTTAAAAGAATTAAAGGTATAACTATCATCTAGTTATAGATGACATAGAGACATTGATGCCTTTAGGTCTATGCCAATTCTATTGCCATGTAGATAATGTGGCTGTTTGGATCAATATGTTGGAAACAATTCTATTGTGACTTTACCATTTGGAGTGTTAACATAGCCAGCATACCATGGGAAGTTTAATCAAATAGTAGTTCATCAACAGACATATGTTTCAGTGACATATAATCTTGTTGGTGGGCATTATTATTCTAAAACATTACCCTAATAAAAAAAAATAAAACATTACCCTATGCATGCATACTGCAACCTTAGCTGAAATTTTATTTTCTCTACCAGGTGTTTTGGATCTATTAAGCCATTCATTTAAGAAGTGTGTAGACCATTTCACTATGAACCAGATATTGTGTTAGAAAATAAATAATATATACAAAGTGAAGAAATACAAAATACAAAATAAAGGATAAAAAATAAATAATATACAATTGATGCTCTTAGTCTAATGGGCAAATATTTAAACAGACATTTGGAAACATTGAATTCTGTTGACAGCCTCAGTCTGCATGATTCTATATCAAATTCTCTTATGGAATTCTACTTGACATTTAGACTCAGTTTGATTTCCTGTACTACCAGAGTGCATGTTTATTAATTGGTAGAGTTTAGTTAACTTACTACACAGCATTAAAGCAAATCTGCTAATTTTTAAATCTGCTAATTTTTATTTTTGATACACTCAATTATCTTTTTTAATGTCTTTGTTCCATTTACTACAATGTACTATCTTTCATTGATATGGACACATTGTCTGAAGGAAAGAAGGAAAGTCCAATTCTAATGAAACTCTACTTTTAAAACACAGCCAAATAAGTTATTTATTTAAACAAAAACAAAACAAGACTTGTTTTTTTTAACTTTTTAAGATACTTGTGAAGTGGGTCAGCATTTGCTTAAATGCTGCTGTTGGTTCAACAATTTTCATTTGGGGGTAAAATGATATTATAGAGTTAAAGTTCTATGAAACCATATCAGAATAGTTATTTGGCATTTATCTAGGTTGCAAAAGTGAGTCATTTGAAAGATGAGATAGTGTCTGTTGCTTGAAATAATTTTGTCACTTAATTGAATCATTGCATATAACATAGACAAACCACACAGTTGGAAAAGTTAGCTGTATGAACTAACTCAATTAACTTAATTTCAGGTTTATTTTTCATCTATAGTGATTACATACAGCAGTGGAGGAAGAACCTTTAATTAAATAAGATTTCCTTTGCCCAGCCTCCATTGCACTACTAATTGTCTCTGTGCGTTAGTGTGAGATTTATATAAAGATGCCTCATTGGATTATGTTGGTTCTTATGATTAAGGTTTTTATTCCCTCCTACCCTAAGAACTTGATATTTTATTAAAAAATGAAGTATTACTATTAACATTTACAAAAGAGAATATAGTACTTACCAGAGAAAATCAATTTGAAATGTCAAACACTGAGATTTATAACATGGCAATGGAGTAGGAGGATCCTAGGCTCATCATGTCCCATGAACACAACTATATATAATAATCAAATCATCCTAAATACCCCGGGTAGTGACCTGAAAACTGACAGAATGAACTCTACAACTAAAGGAGAGAAGAGGCCACATCAAAGAAGGCAGAAAGTGCTAAGATGTGGATTTAGGGGAGAAATGGATCATGGGTGCTGTGGAGAGGAGGGAGCCACAGTTGCAGGCAATGGGTTAGAAATGAACACAAGAACTTTCCTCAAAGCCATTGGCTTAAAAATTGAGAGAGGCTGAATTTTTTGAGTTCTTGTCAACCAGTGTGGCTTAAGGCCTGGAGTTTTAAAGATCAGCCATCTTGGCTGGAATAGAGCCCTAAGGGGCTCCTGGAGAGAAGGCAGGCAAACAACCTGGGAGCAGACAGCATGAAAACAGCTATCTGGAAAAAGCTTGGGGAACACGGGGGTAGATTATTCACTCTTCTCCTTAAGGGGTGGCATTCACTTAGATGCCTGCCTCTCCAGGGACAAAAGATCTTGCTGATGCCATTTCCTTCTACCACCCCTCAACACGAGAGAAGCAGCTTAGTTTAGACACTGACTACCTAACTTGTTTACACCAAGCCCCAATTCCCTGTCCTCTGGCAGGACTACCCTTCTCAGTCAAGTTTGCCTCTGTCCCAGACCACCAGGCCCCTTGCCCAGAAGACTGGGACTAACTTCTGCCACACCATTTCTCCCAACCAGAGAGTTATGCAGGGCTTCAGTTCTGGTGGAGTTGATATCAGGTCTTATTTCATAAGTAGACTAAAGCACACATAGTTAAAATTCACCACATAAAATAAAGACTTAAAAATAGATAAATAAGGGCATGATATAACCATAAAAATATAACAATTGTAAATATTTATGCACTAAACATGGGAGCACCCAAATATATTAAGCAATTAATAATCAGTATAAAGGAACAAATTGATAACAATACAACAATAATAGGAGATTTTAACACTCCATCTACATCAAAGGACAGATTATTTAAGCAGAAAATAAACAAGGAAACAATGGCTTTGAATGATACATTGGACTAGATGGATTTTACAGATATACACAGAACAGTTCATCATAAAGCAGAAAAATACACATTCTTTTTATGTGCACATGAGACATTTCCCAGAAGAGACCACATACTAGCTCAGAAATCAGGCCTCAACAAGTACAGATAGATTGAGATCACACCATGCATATTTTCTGACCACATAGCTAGGAAACTTGAAGTCAACCACAAGAAAAAATATCGAAAGACCACAAATACATGGAGGTTAAACATACTACTAGACAATGAATGGGTCAGCCAGGAAATCAAAGAAAACAAAACATATAGAAACAAATGAAAATGAAAACACAATGATCCAAAATCTTTGGGCTGCAGCAAAAGCAAAGTATATGGCAGTACCAGCATACCTCATAAAGCAACAAAAATCTCATAAAGAAATAGAAAAAGAAAAACAAAGGAAGCCTAAAGCCAGTATTAGAAGGGAAATAATAAAGATTAGAGCAGAAGTAAATTATATAGAAACAAACAAACAAAACCAATAGAAGAGATCAATGAAACCAGCAGCTGGTTCTTTGAAAAAAGTTAATGAAGTTGATAAACCCCATGCTGATCTTATCAAAATGAAAAGAGAGAGGACCCAAATAAATAAAATCATAAATGAGAGAGGAGAAATAATTGCCAACACCACAGAAATGCAAACAATTATAAAAGAATATTAAGAAAAAATATGCCAACAAATTGGACAGCCTAGAATAAATGGGTAAATTCTCAGTAACATATAAATTACCAAAGCTGAAACAGAAATAAAATAGAAAACTGGAGCAGACTAAAAACTGCAAAGAAATTAAATCAGTAATTAAAATTCTACCAGCTAAAAATATTTCAGGGCCAGGTGACTTCAGAGGGGAATTCTACCAAATTTCTAAAGAAGAGTTAGTACGTATTCTTCTCAAACTATTCCAAAAAAAAGAAAAGGAAGGAAAACTTTCAAACTCATTCTATGGGACCAGCACTACCCTGATACCAAAACCAGACAAAGAATTCATTAAAAACGAGTACTATAAGCCAATATCCCTGATGAATACAAATGCAAAAATTCTCAATAAAATATTAACAAACTGAATCCAAGAATACACTAAAAGAAACATTCACCATGATCAAGTGAGATTTATTCCTGGGCAGCAAGGGTGGTTTAGTATTCATGAATCAATCAACATGATACAGAATATTAATAAAAAAGAATAAGAACTATATGATCCTTTTAATAGATGCAGAAAAATAATTTGACAAGTATAACATCCATTCATGATAAACCCTCAACAATGTAGGGTAGAAGAAACATATCTCGATCTAATAAAGGCCACATACAAAAAAAAAAAAAACAGCGTTAATATCATCATCAATGAGGATAACTGAGAGCATTTCCTCTACCATTAGGAACAAAACAGGGAGGTCTAGTCTCAACATTGTAATTTAACATAGTATTGGAAGTATTAGTCCCAGCAATCAGACCAGAAAAAGAAATGATAAGCATTCAAAATCAGCAAGGTAGGAGTCAAATTTTCACTATTTGCAGATGACATGGCACTCTACATAGAAAAACTGAAAAGACCACCAAAAAATTGGTAGAGCATCGATATGCAAATTCAGTAAAGTCACCGGATACAAAATCAGTGTACAGAAATCTGTTGCATTTCTATACATAAATAACAGGGCAAGATGATGAGAAATTAAGGAATCAATCTCATTTGCAATTGCACCAAAAACCATAAGATACTTGGGAATAAACTTAACCACAGAGGTGACAGACCTGTATCCTGAAAGGTATGAAACATTGAAGAAAGAAATTGAAGATGACACAAAGAAATGGAAAAATATTCCCTCCTCATGGATTGGAAGAACAAATATTGTTAAAATGTCTGTACTACCCAAAGCAATCTACACATTTAATGCATTCCCTATCAAAACACCACCAGCATTTTGTTTGAAGAGCTAGAACAAACAATCATACAAATTGTGTGGAAACACAAAGGATCCTGAATAGTCAAAGCAATCTTGAGAATGAAAAGCACAGGTGGAGGCATCACAATTCTGGACTTGAGTTATAATACAAAACTATAGTAATCAAAGCAGTATGGTACTAGCACAAAAATAGACACACATATCAATGGAACAGAATAGAAAAGAACAGAAAATCAAATCCAGAAGTGGACCCACAACTATATGGTCAATTAATCTTTGACAAAGCAGGAAAGAATATCCAAAGGAAAAAGAGACAATCTCTTCAACAAATGGGATTGGGAAAACTGAACAGCAACATGCCAAAGAATGACACTGGACCAATCTCTTGCACCATATGCAAAAATAAATTGAAAATGAATGAAAGACCTAAATGTGAGACTGTAAACCATTAAAATCCTAGAGGATAACACAGGCAATAACCTCTTTGACATCAGCTGTAGCAACTTCTTACTAGATAAGTCTCCTGAGGAAAGTGAAACAAAAGCAAGAATAAACTATTGGGATTTCATAAAACAAAAGAAACAAACAAAAAAACACCTTCTGCACAGCAAAGAAAACAGCAAAACTTAATGGAAACTGTGGTAAGGGAGAAGATATTTGCAAATGAAAACTGATAAAGAGTTAGTATCCAAAATATATAAAGAACTTAAAAAGTCAACCTTCTAAAAACCAAATAATCTAATTAAAATTGTAGAGAAGATATGAATGGGCATTTTTCCAAAGAAGACATTCAAATGCCCAACATATACATGAAAAGATTCTCAATAAAAATGATAATCAGGGAAATAGAAATTAAAACTACTTTGAGTTATCACCTGACATCTGTCAAAATAGCTAAAATCAAAAACACAAGAAACAACATACTCTGGCAAGGATGTAGAGAAAAGGAAACCCTCTTGTAGTGTGGGTGGGAATGTAAACTGGTGCAACCACTGTGGCAAACACTATGGGCCTTCATCAAAATTTAAAAATAGATGTACCTTATGATCCAGCAATTGCAGTAATAGGTATTTACCCAGAGAATACAAATATACATGGGATCCAAAGGGATACATGTATCCCATGGTTTATAGCAGCATTATCTACAACAGCCACATTATGGAAACATTCCAAGTTTCTGTCAACTGATGAATGGATAAAGAAGTGATATATATATATATACATATATATACACATATATATATATGTATATATATATATATCAGCATACATACATACACACACAATGGAATATTACTATTGCATTAATATTAACATTAAAATGAATGAAGTCTTGCCATTTGCAAGGACATGGATGGGGCTGGAGAATAGAATGCTAAACAAATTAGGTCAGTCTGAGAAAGACAAATAGCCATACGATTTCACTCATATGTGTAATTTAAGAAGCAAAGGAAAGGAGCAAAGGGGGAAAAAAAAGAGATGAAGAGGCAAACCAAAAAATCAACTTTTAACTATAGAGAACAAACCGGTGGTATCCAGAAGGGACTTGGCTGGGGAATGGGTACAATAAGTGATGGGGATTAAGGAATGCCCTTGCTGTGATGAGCACCAGGTGTATGGAAGTTTTGAATCACTATACTGTACTCTTGAAATCAATATTACATTGTATATTAACCAAATGCAATTTAAATAAAACCTTAAAAAAATGAAATGTCAAGGGCACCTGAGTAGCTCAGTCAGTTAAGCATCTGACTTAAGCTCAGGTCATGATCTCAGTCATTGGTCCTGGGATCAAGTCTGTGTCAGGCTCTGTCCTCAGTGGGAGTCTGCTTGTCCCTCTGCCCCTCCGCTGCCCATGCTCTCTCTCTTTCTCTGTCAAATAAATAAATAAAATAAAACAAATAAAATCTTTAAAAAATGAAATGTCAAATGTTTCTGAAAGTACAAGGAGAATTCTAAGTCCTGCCCACTATCACATGATAACTTCTCTCAAATAAAATCTTTCTTGCTGGAGGTATTAGTTAGGTTTTCCCTTCCCCTTTCTAAATTAAATATTCCTAAGAGGACAGAGAGGGCTGAATTATCTTTAGAAATATTTGATTTCCACACTCACTAATCAGTTTCATTTGTTTTTTTAGAGATAGGCTTTTAATAAACTAAGGAAAACAATTTATTCAAACATATCATAATTTAAGATTCTCACCAGTAGTTTTACTAGATCAATTTTCTTCAATTCCCTTCAATGTACAAAATGATGAAAATAAGAAATCAAAGTTTAAGTATTTCAACCTTAAGGTTAACAAAGTCTCTAGATATTTAATCTTCACCAAATAGTTTTTAAATATAAATGTGACTATCATCTTGTGATACTGGGAACGATGAAGCCCTGATCAAAGTAATTTCACATTAATTATTCTGTTTTAAAAGATGTTTCTGGCAACACCCAAGATGGATGTAAGAGATTTTTCTTTTATCATGAAAAAGTATGCGTATGTCAAAATCTTTGTAGTTCACAGAATCCTTCAGCTTTCTTTTTTAAAAGATTTTATTTATTTATTCATGAAGGACACAGACAGAAAGGCAGCTACATAGTCAGAGGGATAAGCAGGCTCCCTGTGGGGAGCCTGATGCAGGACTTGATCTCAGAATCCCGGGATCATGCTCAGAGCTGAAGCCAGATGCTCAACCACTGAGCCACCTAGGTGTCCCTCCTTTAGCTTTCTGATGATCATTATAGTGGAACAATTAGTGAATTAAGATGAAAATGAATTAGGATAAAAATGAAATGGCTGGCTCATTAAAAGTGTGATCTTTAGAAATAAGAGTGCTTCAGTAAACCTCTCCATACAACTCAGCTAAGATGACATAGATCACTAAACTTGCTCAAAGAAACGCTATTTGAATGTCTGCATTGCATGCTCTAGTCATGTTGTAGAACATCATTTTTGCTGTTATCTGCTTCTCAGGGCATCTTTGCCTTAAGTAAAAAGACATAATTTTTTTAAAAATTTTATTTATTTATTTATTTGAGAGAGAAAAAACATGAGCAGCGAGGAGGGGAGAGAGAGAGAGGGAGAAACAAACTCCCCACTGAGTCCTGGGATTGAGCAGGGAGCCAAACTTTGGGCTCAATCCCAGGACTCTAGGACCACAACCTGAGCAGAAGGCAGACCCTTAACAGACTGAGTCAGCCAGGTGCCCCAAGGCATATAATTTCTTGTGGTTTTGATATTAATGTGTTTTGTTTAGTTAACAATTGTGCGTCTTGGCTCAATGTGTAAAGTAAACTGACATGAAGAAATATATATATTATATGTATAAGTTATATTTTCTATATATACATATAGAAATATATGTGGCATATATACATATATACATATAGAAATTATATATATATATATTTCCTTAATATTTATTTTAATAGCAGTCTTAGGAGAAGAATGAAACATAACTGATAAATTTTTTATGATATATATTGAATTGTGTCCACCCAAAATTTATATGTTGAAACCTTAAGCCCCCAGCATGACAGTACTTGAAGATAGGGTCTTTGGAGATAATTAGGTCTAGTTGAAATAATGAGGTTAGGGCACTTGTTATGGGATTGGTGCCTTTAGAAGAGCTACCAGGAAGCTTGTTCTCCCTGTTTGGCATATGAGGACACATTGAGAAGGCAACTGTCAACAATCCAGGAAAAGAGCTCTTACTAGAACCCAACCATTCTGGCACCCTCAACTTGGATTTCCAGTCTCCAGAACTGTGAGAACATAAATTTGTGTTGTTCAGGTCACTAAGTTTGTGATATTTTGTTATAGCAGGCTGAGCTGACGAATGCTTTTTCATATTAAGCACAAAGTTTATTTATTTTAGAATTGAGATATACTGGCAAATAGTTTTAGTACTAAAGTACAAAAACAAAAAGAAATAAACATTATAAATAATTTTAAAGGGATCCCTGGGTGGCGCAGCGGTTTGGCGCCTGCCTTTGGCCCAGGGCGCGATCCTGGAGACCCGGGATCGAATCCCACATCAGGCTCCCGGCGCATGGAGCCTGCTTCTCCCTCTGCCTGTGTCTCTGCCTCTCTCTCTTTCTCTCTGTATGACTATCATAAATAAATAAAATTAAAATAAATAAATAAATAAATAAATAATTTTAAATAAGTAAATGTGAACGAGCTTGGTATATAGGGTGCTGTTTTGAATTCTCAAGCTTTATTTGTGACCATATGGGGACTTATTTGTTTTTCATCCTGTGTTTTGGAGGTCTTACTTCTTTGGTTATCTTTTGTTCTATCTTCTCTTATTTCCTCTAGAAAATGTATTCAGTGTCCTTTCTCCCAAGTTATTGTCTCTATCTGAAACATTTCACTCTTCTCCAACAAAAGCCTGCTGATTTTAGAAAGTTTGCTACCTCATGTCATCAAGAGAGTCAAGAAGTCCAGGAAGCCTTTTTAAAATGGTAAAAAATAAATTGACAAATAATTTGACCTTAGTACCTTACTAAATATAAATTTTTTACTACTGCAATTCACACATTTGCCTACTTAAGATAATGTATGTTTCAACATTTTGTTAAAGTGTATATGTTTGATTACTGTCCCTGACAAAAAAACAATCATTTTTAAGTTGGATCATAACTATTGCTGACTACTCTCCTTTTTCCTTACAATTGGCCAAAAGCTATTGTATTCAATTTCTAGTGAATTGGTGGTGTTAATAGCATCATTAATATTTTTAAATAAACTTATTTTTCATGTCAGTATTTTTTCATCAGACATCACCTTTTATGCTAAGTCTTAGATATAATAAATCTGTTTTACTTATTTTATATTGGATTTACCTATTTTATGTTGTATTAGGTGCTCCCTAAATTATTTATACAAAGATAATAGTAATGATGAAAGGATTTCATGAACAATACAATGAAGAAGTATATCTTTTATATTTTACTCTAAAGGACTTATGTGATGTGTAGAATATCATTAATAGTAACATAATGTTTAAACAAGAAAAGCTTGTATTTTATGCCCTTTTTCAAAAGGCTTACTTTCCCCTCATGTCTTGGGCATATTTAACATATTATATAATTAAACTAGGGGGCAACCAGGGTGGCTCAGCGGTTTAGCGCCACCCTCAGTCCAGGGCCTGATCCTGGAGACCCGGGATCGAGTCCCACTTCCGGCTCCCAGCATGGAGTCTGCTTCTCCCTCTGCCTGTGTCTCTGCTTCTCTCTCTCTCAATTTCTGTGTCTCTCATGAATAAATAAAATTAAAAAAAATTAAACTAGGAAAAAAGCTCTTTTGGCCCAGCTATTGTATTAAAATTTTTAAAAATACAAGAAAAGTGTTATATTAATATAAAAAATATGGAGGGATATTAGCAAAAATTGCAGAGTGAGGAAGAATAAATGTAGCTTCTCCATGAAAACCATGAAATAAATGGGCAATAATTGTCAGAATCAACTTTTGCAGAACTTTGGAAATTAAAGTTTTGCAGCAAACTTGAGAATGCTTACTAAAGAAAAATGGTGGATTTTAAGGCAGAATAGTAGATTTTGTGGAATTTTAATTTACCCTGGCTCTAGCCTCTTCTTCCAAGATTAGTAGCTGTGGAAATAACAGTCTACATTTTTAGTACTTGAGGGAACAGAACAGACCGCATCAGAAGAATTATAATTAATTCATTCTTTTCTTTCAGAAGAATTGTAATTATTTGTTCTTAACTCTCTGATGATTCCCTAAAAACCTGGCTCAAAAAGCTTGACTTTATTTCCTTTTTATTCAGAGTTAGTCTAGCACTAATACTGCTTCCTAAGAACCATTTATTGAAAATATTTAATGGCTGACTTGTTAGTTGCTTCTGTCAGAGGCCATAAATTGGAGTTGGGAAAGATAAGAGACTAATCAAAATGCTTGGGAGAAAAAAAACTGGAGGAATGAAAAATCTTTAATGTTTTTGAAAGTTCCAAAGCATTCCTAGGAATCTAGAATTTCATGTACATGGTAAGGGCTGTCTGCATGCTAAGGAAATATCTCAGAAGGTCCTAAGCTCTCATATCCTGCTGACCTTGAAGCTTTGTGTAAGTGGGAAGTAAGGACTAAGGTAGAATTTTAAGCTACCTGACTGAGTACTGAAGGTGTAGCCAACATATACAGAGCCCCTTGGCAAAGACTTAAAGATTTTTGGTTATGGGTGTTTCAGTAAATCTCTGTTCAATTATTTGGTGATAATTAAAATAGTGGAAAGGAGATTTCAGGGACCAAACATGACAATGATTATAGACATTACAGGGTTACCTCAACAAGTCATCTAGATGAACAACAGCTACAAGTAGCAACAGCAACTAATGGGTAGGAGAATCTGGTTTCCAGAGTTGTCACATTACAATATTCAAAATGTCCAGTTTTCAACATGCAAATGAAAGATATACAAAGAAAGAAGAAACTATGGCCCATAAAAAGGAATAAAAATAATCAATAGAAACTTTGCTTGAAGCCAAGACTATGGAAATTCTAAGACAATGATTTTAAACCAGCTGTTTTCATTACAATCAGCAAGCTAAGGGAAAATACGTCTAAAGAAATAAGAGAAAATAGGAAACCAATGGCTCATCAAATAGAACATATCAATAAAGAGATAGTAATTATAAAAAGGAAGAAAATGGAAATTTTAGAGTTGAAAAGGACAAAAACCAAAACAAAAGTTTCACAAGAAGAGCTTAAAAACAGGCGAGGAGAAAAAAGAATCAATTAACTGAAGATAGATCAATTGAGATTATTCAGGTTAAGGAATAAAAAGAGAAAAAGAATGAAAGTCAGTCAATAGAGATTCAGAGACTTGTAAAGCATCATCAAACATACATGCATTTTAAGAATTTAAGGAGAGAAGAAAGATAAATGGGTAGAAAACATTTAAAGAAACAATGGCTACAAACTTCCTAAATTTGATGAAAAAATCTCTAAACTCAATCAAAATGAATTCCAAGAACATAAACTCAGAGACCCTAGAAATATTATAATCTAACTGTTGCAAGATAAAGTAGCAGGAGAGAAATGACTCATCACCAAGAACAACTCTTCAAAAATATTAATAACTGACGTATGGTCAGAAACCGTGGAGGCCAGATGGCAGTAGGATGACATATTCAAAATGTTGAAAGAAAAACAAAACCGTCAACCAAGAATTCTGTATGTAGTAAAACAATCCTTCAAAAATGAAGAAGATATTAAGAAATTTCCAGAGAAACAAAGTTAAGGAAGTCCATTCCTTATAGATATGCCCTATAAGAAATGTGAAAGGGAGTCCTGAGGCTACAATAAAAGGATGCCGGATGGTAACTCAAAACCATACAAAGAAATAAATATCTCAAATAAAGGAAAATGCAAATGCAAAATAAAATTAATATTATTCCTAGTTTTCTTTTTTTTTAAATTAATTTTTATTGGTGTTCAATTTACCAACATACAGAGAAACACCCAGTGCTCATCCCGTCAAGTGTCCGCCTCAGTGCCCATCACCCATTCTCCTCCACCCCCCGCCCTCCGCCCCTTCCACCACCCCTAGTTCGTTTCCCAAAGTTAGGAGTCTTTATGTTCTGTCTCCCTTCCTGATATTTCCCAACATTTCTTTTCCCTTCCTTTATATTCCCTTTCACTATTTTTTATATTCCCCAAATGAATGAGAACATACACTGTTTGTCCTTCTCCGATTGACTTATTTCACTCAGCATAATACCCTCCACTTCCATCCACGTTGAAGCAGATGGTGGGTATTTGTCGTTTCTAATTGCTGAGTAAAATTCCATTCTATACATAATCCACATCTTCTTTATCCATTCATCTTTCGATGGACACCGAGGCTCCTTCCACAGTTCTGCTATTGTGGACATTGCTGCTAGAAACATCGGGGTGCAGGTGTCCCGGCGTTTCATTGCATCTGAATCTTTGGGGTAAATCCCCAGCAGTGCAATTGCTAGCTCATAGGGCAGATCTATTTTTAGCTCTTTGAGGAACCTCCACACAGTTTTCCAGAGTGGCTGCACCATTTCACATTCCCACCAACAGTGTAAGAGGATTCCCTTTTCTCCACATCCTCTCCAACATTTGTGGTTTCCTGCCTTGTTAATTTTCCCCATTCTCACTGGTGTGAGGTGGCATCTCATTGTGGTTTTGATTTGTATTTCCCTGATGGCAAGTGATGCAGAGCATTTTCTCACGTGCATGTTGGCCATGTCCATGTCTTCCTCTGTGAGATTTCTCTTCATGTCTTTTGCCCATTTCATGATGGGACTGTTTGTTTCTTTGGTGTTCAGTTTAATAAGTTCTTTATAGATTTTGGAAACTAGCCCTTTATCTGATATGTCATTTGCAAATATCTTCTCCCATTCTGTAGGTCATGGTGAATAATTTTCTTAATGTTTTGTTGGATCCTATTGGCTAGTATCTTGTTGAGAATTTTCGCATCCATGTGCACCAGGTGCCATTCTCTTCATGTCTTTTGCCCATTTCATGAAAAGACTGTTTGTTTCTTTGGTGCTGAGTTTAATAAGTTCTTTATAGATTTTGGAAACTAGCCCTTTATCTGATATGTCATTTGCAAATATCTTCTCCCATTTTGTAGGTTTAGTTTTGTTGACTGTATCCTTTGCTGTGCAAAAGCTTCTTATCTTCATGAAGTCCCAATTGTTCATTTTTGCTTTTCTTTCTTTTGCCTTTGTGGATGTATCTTGCAAGAAGTTACTGTGGCCAAGTTCAAAAAGGGTGTTGCCTGTGTTCTCCTCTAGGATTTTGATGGAATCTTGTCTCACATTTAGATCTCTCATCCATTTTGAGTTTATCTTTGTGTATGGTGAAAGAGAGTGGTCCAGTTTCATTCTTCTGCATGTGGATGTCCAATTTTCCCAACACCATTTATTGAAGAGACTGTCTTTCTTCCAATGGATAGTCTTTCCTCCTTTATCGAATATTAGTTGACCATACAGTTCAGGGTCCACTTCTGGGTTCTCTATTCTGTTCCATTGATCTATGTGTCTGTTTTTGTGCCAGTACCACACTGTCTTGATGACCACAGCTTTGTAGTACAACCTGAAATCTGGCATTGTGATGCCCCCAGCTATGGTTTTCATTTTTAAGATTCCCCTGGCTATTCAGGGTCTTTTCTGATTCCACACAAAACTTAAAATAATTTGTTCTAACTCTCTGAAGAAAGTCCATGGTATTTTGATAGGGATTGCATTAAACGTGTAAATTGCCCTGGGTAACATTGACATTTTTACAATATTAATTCTGCCAATCCATGACCATGGAATATTTTTCCATCTCTTTGTATCTTCCTCAATTTCTTTCAGAAGTGTTCTATAGTTTTTAGGGTATAGATCCTTTACCTCTTCGGTTAGGTTTATTCCTAGGTATCTTATGCTTTTGGGTGCAATTGTAAATGGGATGGACTCCTTAATTTCTCTTTCTTCAGTCTCATTGTTAGTGTATAGAAATGCCACTGACTTCTGGGCATTGATTTTGTATCCTGTCACGCTACCAAATTGCTGTATGAGTTCTAGCAAACTTGGGGTGGAGGCTTTTGGGTGTTCTATGTAGAGTATCATGTCATCGGCGAAGAGGGAGAGTATGAATTCTTCTTTGCCAATTTGAATGCTTCTAATCTCTTTTTGCTGTCTGATTGCTGAGGCGAGGACTTCCAGTACTATGTTGAATAGCAGTGGTGAGAGTGGACATCCCTGTCTTGTTCCTGATCTTAGGGGAAAGGCTCCCAGTGCTTCCCCATTGAGAATGATATTTGCTGTGGGCTTTTCGTAGATGGCTTTTAAGATGTCGAGGAATGTTCCCTCTATCCCTACACTCTGAAGAGTTTTGATCAGGAATGGATGCTGTATTTTGTCAAATGCTTTCTCTGCATCTAATGAGAGGATCATATGGTTCTTGGTTTTTCTCTTGCTGATATGATGAATCACATTGATTGTTTTACGAGTGTTGAACCAGCCTTGTGTCCCGGGGATAAATCCTACTTGGTCATGGTGAATAATTTTCTTAATGTGTTGTTGGATCCTATTGGCTAGTATCTTGTTGAGAATTTTTGCACCCATTTTCATCAGGGATATTCGTCTGTAATTCTCCTTTTTGGTGGGGTCTTTGTCTGGTTTCAGAATTAAGGTGATGCTGGCCTCTTAGAACGAATTTGGAAGTACTCCATCTCTTTCTATCTTTCCAAACAGCTTTGGTAGAATAGGTATGATTTCTTCTTTAAACGTTTGATAGAATTCCCCTGGGAAGCCATCTGGCCCTGGACTCTTGTGTCTTGGGAGGTTTTTGATGACTGCTTCAATTTCCTCCCTGGTTATTGGCCTGTTCAGGTTTTCTATTTCTTCCTGCTCCAGTTTTGGTAGTTTGTGGCTTTCCAGGAATGTGTCCATTTCTTCTAGATTTCCTAATTTATTGGCGTACAGCTGTTCATAATATGTTTTTAAAATCGTTTGTATTTCCTTGGTGTTGGTAGTGATCTCTCCTTTCTCATTCATGATTTTATTAATTTGAGTCTTCTCTCTCTTCTTTTTAATAAGGTTGGCTAATGGTTTATCTATCTTATTATTTCTTTCAAAGAACCAACTCCTGGTTCTGTTGATCTGTTCCACAGTTCTTTTGGTCTCGATTTAAGTTAGTTCTGTTCGAATTTTAATTAACTGTCTTCTTCTGCTGGGGGTGGGGTCCATTTGCTGCTTTTTCTCTAGTTCCTTTATGTGTAAGGTGAGCTTTTGTATTTGAGTTCTCCCCAGTTTTTGAATGGATGCTTGTATTGCGATGTATTTCCCCCTGAGGACTGCTTTTGCTGCATCCCAAAGATTTTGAATGGTTGTATCTTCATTCTGATTAGTTTCCATGAATCTTTTTAATTCTTCCTTAATTTCCTGGTTGACCCTTTCATCTTTTAGCTAGATGGTCCTTAACCTCCACGTGTTTGTGGTCCTTCCAAACTTCTTGTTGTGATTAAGTTCTAATTTCAAGGCATTATGGTCTGAGAATATACAGGGGACTATCCCGATCTTTTGGTATCGGTTCAGACCCGATTTGTGACCCAGTATGTGGTCTATTCTGGAGAAAGTTCCATGTGCACTTGAGAAGAATGTGTATTCAGTTGAGTTTGGATGTAAAGTTCTGTAGATATTTGTGAAATCCATCCGGTCCAGTATATCATTTAAACCTCTCGTTTCTTTGGACATGTTGTGCTGAGAAGACCTATCTAGTATAGAGAGAGCTAGATTGAAGTCACCAAGTATAAGTGTAGTATTATCAAAGTATTTCTTCAGTTTGGTTATTAATTGGTTTAAATATTTGGCAGCTCCCACATTCGGGGCATATATATTGAGGATTGTTAAGTCCTCTTGTTGGATAGATCCTTTGAGTATGAGATAGTGTCCCTCTTCATCTCTCACTATAGTCTTCGGGGTAAATTTTAATTTATCTGATATAAGGGTGGCTACCCCTGCTTTCTTTTGAGGACCATTTGAATGGTAAATGGTTCTCCAACCTTTTATTTTCAGGTTGTAGGTGTCCTTCTGTCTAAAATGAGTCTCTTGTAGACAGCAAATAGATGGGTCCTGCTTTTTTATCCAGTCTGAAACCCTGCGCCTAATGATGGGGTCATTAAGCCCATTCACTTCAGAGTTACTATTGACAGATATGAGTTTAGTGTCATAATGATATCTATTCAGTCCTTGTTTTTGTGGATTGTTCCACTGAACTTCTTCTTAAAGGGGAATTTTAAGAGTCCCCCTTAAAATTTCTTGCAGAGCTGGTTTGGAGGTTACATATTCTTTCAGTTCCTGCCTGTCTTGGAAGCTCTTTATCTCTCCTTCCATTTTGAATGAGAGCCTTGCTGGATAAAGTATTCTTGGTTGCATGTTCTTCTCATTTAGGACCCTGAATGTATCCTGCCAGCCCTTTCTGGCCTGCCAGGTCTCTGTGGAGAGGTCTGCTGTTACCCTAATACTCCTCCCCATAAAAGTGAGGGCCTTTTTTTCTCTTGCTGCTTTAAGGATCTTCTCCTTATCTTTGGAATTTGCAAGTTTCACTATTAAATGTCTAGGAGTTAAATGGTTTTTATTGATTTTAGTGGGGGATCTCTCTATTTCCTGGATCTGAATGCCTGTTTCCCTTCCCAGATTCGGAACGTTTTCAGCTAGGATTTGTTCAAATACATATTCTGGCCCTCTGGCCCTTTTGGCGCCCTCAGAAACCCCAATTAAACGTAGGTTTTTCTTCCTTAGGCTGTCGTTTATTTCCCTTAATCTGTCTTCATGGTCTTTTAATTGTCTGTCTCTTTTTTCCTCAGTTTCCATCTTTGCCATCAACTTGTCTTCTATGTCACTCACTCGTTCTTCCACCTCGTTAAGCCTCGTCGTTAGGACTTCTAGCTTGGATTGCATCTCATTTAATTGATTTTTAATTTCTGCCTGATTGGATCTAAATTCTGCAGTCATGAAGTCTCTTGAGTCCTTTATGGTTCTTTCTAGAGCCACCAGTAGCTGTATAATAGTGCTTCTGAATTGGCTTTCTGACATTGAATTGAAATCCAGATTTTGTAATTCTGTGGGAGAGAGGGCTGTTTCTGATTCTTTTTTTAGAGGTGAGGTTTTTCTTCTAGTCATTTTGCTCAGTGCAGAGTGGCCAAAATCAAGTTGTATTGGGAAAAGGAGAAAAAGAGAGAGAAGGAAAGAAAAGAGAAAAAGAAAAAAGAGAGAGAAAAAAAAATGGGGGAAAGAAGAAATAGAGAAAGAAAAAGAAAGAAAGGAGAGAAAAAAAAAGGGTGGGGTGGGGTGGGGGAAGCAATCAGAAATCAAGGAGAAAGAAGAAAACACAACACAAACCAAAACAAAAAAAAAACAAAAAACCACAGGGGAGTATCTTCCGATTCTGTATACTTTAAGTCCCTTGACTTCCCCTGGAACTGGTCCGTCTCCTTGGTCTTCTGGGGGAGTGTTAGCACTTGGGGGAGCTGCTCTGCCCCTGCCTGGTGCAGGGCTCAGTGGGGGTTGTTCACCCCGTGAGGCCCCGGGAGGAACAGCCACAGTGGCCGGGGCAGCTCTGGAAACCTGGATTAGGCCCCCACAGTAACTCCGGGGCTCTCCGTCTGCAGGGCCTGGGGGCTCCGGGGCAGGGCCGCTGATCTGCTCAGCTCCAGGCAGGAGCGTCCTCGCTGTCCTGGGCCCTCCCAGTCTCTGCCTGTCCCGGGGGAGGCCGGATCCTGGGCTGTGTCCAGGCGCCCTGTGCTCCGGGGCCTGGGCTGTTGGATTCGCGCTCCCGGCGATGCAGCCCCCTCCGCGCAGCAGCCGCCCGAGCCCCTCCGAGCTGCTCCCGGAGCCGCGCCGCCCCCTCCGCGGAGCTTCTTCCTCCGCCCGAGTCGCCGCCGCTGAGCTGTTCCCGGAGCTGTCCAGCCCCCTCCGCGGAGCCGCCGCCCGAGCCCCTTCGAGCTGCTCCGTGTCCAGCCGCGCGCTACAGCCCTTAGGGAGCTCGGCGCACTCTCCTGGGAGCACCGCAGTTCCTCTGTTACTGTCCCAGGGAGCCCGAGGGCGTCCCCGCCTTTCTAGGGATCCTGCTCCAATTCCCCGGGAGGCCTTTCCGCGGGGAAGGTTGGTGCAGCTCCTGCTCCTCCGGGACGGGGCTCTTCTGTCCTGGGGACACTCGCCCCGGCCTCAGCCCGGCTCCTCGGGGCCCCTCCCCCTCGGAGGCCTTTTGTGTCTTTATTTCTTTTTCCCCGTCTTCCTACCTTGATAGAAGCGCGAACTCTTCTCACTGTAGCGTTCCAGCTGGTCTCTCTTTAAATCTCAGGCCGAATTCGTAGATTTTCAGGATGATTGGATGGTTTTCTAGGTAATTTGTTGGGGACAGGTGATTTGGGGACCCTACTCTTCCACCATCTTGCCCCTTCTCTATTCCTAGTTTTCAACATACAAAAATCAATATGTGTAATACACCATATAATAAAGACAAAAAACCCACATTTTCAAGTCACAAAAACATTTGATAAAGTCCACATCCTCTCATGATAAAAATATTCAATATTCTCAGAATAGAAGGGAACTTTTTAAAACTAGTAAAAAACACCAGTCAAACCAGTCAATAACATCATAATTAATGGTGAAATACTAAAAACTCATTCTAAGATTTGGAATAAGACTAGGATGTCATTTTTACCAGTTCTACTCAACATTGTACCGGAGGTTCTCACTAGATCAGTTAGGCAACAAAAATAAATAAAAGGCATCCATGTTGGAAAGTGTTATGGACTAATTTCTGTCCTTCCCCCTCCAATTCATATGTTGAATTCCTCAGTACTTTAGGTTGTTGCTATATTTGGAGATGAAGACTTTAAATAGGTGATTAATTTAAAACGAGGTCTATAGGGAAGACCCTAATCCAATATAACTGTTGTTCTTATAGGAAGAGGAAATTTGGACACACGGAAAGATGTCAGGGGTTCAAAAACACACAGAAAATACCAGTTGAGGACACAGTGCAAGGGTGTTCATCTGCAAGCCGAAGAAAGAATCCATGAAGGAAACCAAGCCTGTCAACATTTTTATCTTGTGCTTTGGATCTCCAAACCGGTGAGAAAATACATTTATATTATTTAAAGCTCCCAGTCTGTGATATTTTGTTACGGCAGCCCTAGAAACACACACACACACACACACACACACACACACACACACACACACACATATATATATATATATATATATATATATATATATATATATATATACAATTTTCACACTTAAAAAATAGAAAAGGAAATAGTTGTAAATGTGTTATTTACACAATTGTAAAATTCTGCCTTTTTACTTAACAGTGATGCATAAATGTTTTTCAAATCATCACATACTTGTTATAAACATTTTAAACCTTCCAATTTTATCAAGTGAATCAGTCATACTTTAACTTTTTTTGAAATGTTTTAGGTTATATCTGAAATTTTATATATAATACCATGATGAACTTTTTTCCCTAAAATCAAATTCAAGAAGTGAATTTGTCCATTATAACCCCTTTAAAACTTTTGTTTCACACTTGTAAATTATTTCCTGAAATAGTATATAAATTTATACTACTGGAAGAAAAGAGCCATTTAAACATTTTATAGCACTTTGTTCTATCAGCATAACAAACTCCATTTTGCCAATTTATAAATAAAGCAAAGTACAAAAATTTCATATAATTTGTTGCTAGAGAGAGTGAACATTTTTTTTATCTAGTTGATTGTTCATTGCATTTTATATAGTGGGTTTGTGTGTTTTGTAAAAAAAAATAGTATTTTTTATTTTTGGAAGTTTCTATCATAACTCTGCTTTCTCGTATAAAAATGTTGATACTATTTTCCATTATGTTATTTCCAAAATATAGAAGCATAGTTTTAAAGACTTGAAACTACCTGCAAATATTTGTGTTTCAGTTAGAAATTAGAGAGAAGGAAAATCACATTATTGTTGAAAGAGAGAAATTTTGTTTTGAAGAATTACTAGTCAGTCTCTGATGACAATTGAAAAAGGAAATTTATAAAGCAGAAAATGGAATACACAGAATTAAAAATAAATTCAGGGGCAAATAATTGGGATAAGTGAAGGAAACTTCCTTGGAAAATCTAATTAAGAAAAATAAAAGATAAACAGAAAAAATAGAAATAACAAATATGTATGTCTAAGGATACAAAATTATATAAAAGAAGTAATGAGAGGGAGGGGCAAGATGGCGGAAGAGTAGGGTCCCCAAGTCACCTGTCCCCACAAAATTACCTAGATAACCTTCAAATCATCCTGAAAATCTACGAATTCGGCCTGAGATTTAAAGAGAGACCAGCTGGAATGCTACAGTGAGAAGAGTTCGCGCTTCTATCAAGGTAGGAAGACGGGGGAAAAAGAAATAAAGAAACAAAAGGCATCCAAGGGGGAGGGGCCCCGCGAGGAGCCGGGCTGAGGCCGGGGTGAGTGTCCCCAGGACTGGAGAGCCCCATCCCGGAGGAGCAGGAGCTGCACCAATCTTCCCGGGAGGAAAGGCGCCTGCAGGGAGTTAGAGCAGGACCCCAGGAGGGCGGGGATGCCCTCGGGCTCCCTGGGACAGGAATAGACACCTGCGCTCCCAGGAGAGTGCGCCGAGCTCCCTAAGGGCTGCAGCGCAGAGGGCTTGACCCGGAGCAGCTCTGAGGGGCTCAGGGGGCGGCTCCGCAGAGAGGGGGCTGCCCGGCTGGGAGGGCGAATCCAACAGCGCAGGCCCGGGAGCACAGGGCGCTGGGGACACAGCCGAGGATCCGGGAGTTGGTTCTTTGAAAGAATTAGTAAGATAGATAAACCATTAGCCAGCCTTATTAAAAAGAAGAGAGAAAAGACTCAAATTAATAAAATCATGAATGAGAAAGGAGAGATCACTACCAACACCAAGGAAATACAAACGATTTTAAAAACATATTATGAGCAGCTATTCACCAATAAATTAGGCAATCTAGAAGAAATGGACGCATTCCTGGAAAGCCACAAACTACCAAAACTGGAACAGGAAAAAATAGAAAACCTGAACAGGCCAATAACCAGGGAGGAAATTGAAGCAGTCATCAAAAACCTCCCAAGACACAAAATTCCAGGGCCAGATGGCCTCCCTGGGGGATTCTATCAAAAATTTAAAGAGGAAACTGAACCTATTTTACTAAAGCAATTCAGAAAGGTAGAAAGAGATGGAATACTTCCAAACTCGTTTTATGAGGCCAGCATCACCTTAATTCCAAAACCAGACAAAGATGCCACCAAAAAGGAGAATTATAGACCAATACCTTGATGAACACAGATGCAAAAATCTCAACAAGATACTTGTTAATATGATCCAAGAGTACATTAAGAAGATTATTCACCATGACCAAGTGGGATTTATCCCCAGGACGCAAGGCTGGATCAACACTCATAAAACAATCAATGCAATTGATAATATCAGCAAGAGAAAAAACAAGAACCATAGGATCCTCTCAATAGATGCAGAGGAAGCATTTGACAAAATACAGCATCCATTCTTGATCAAAACTCTTCAAAGTGTAGGTATAGAGGGCACATTCCTCAGCATCTTAAAAGGCATCTATGAAAAGCCCAAGTAAATATCATTCTCAATGGGAAACACTGGGAGCCTTTCCCCTAAGATCAGGACCATGACAGGGATGTCCACTCTCACCACTGCTATTCAACATAGTACTATAAGTCCTAGCTTCAGCAATCAGGCAACAAAAAGAAATAAATGCATTCAAATGGGCAAAGAAGAAGTCAAACTCTTCCTTTTCGCAGATGACGTGATACTCTACATAGAAAAACCAAAAGACACCAACCCAAGATTGCTAGAACTCATACAGCAAATTGGAAGCGTGACAGAATACAAAATCAAGGCCCAGATGTCAGTGGCATTTCTACACACTAACAATGAGACTGAAGAAAGAGAAATTAAGGCATCAATCCCATTGACAATTGCACCCAAAAGCATAAGATACCTAGGAATAAACCTAACCAAAGAGGTAAAGGATCTATAGCCTAAAAAATACAGAACACTTCGGAAATTGAGGAAGACACAAAGAGATGGAAAAATATTCCATGCTCATGGATTGGAAGAATTAATATTGTGAAAATGTCAATGTTACCCAAGGCAATTTACACGTTTAATGCAATCCTTTAAAAATACCATGGACTGGGGAGGGGCAAGATGGCGGAGGAGTAGGGTCTCCAGGTCACCTGTCCTCAGCAAATTACCTAGAAAACCATCCAATCATCCTGAAAACCTACGAATTCGGCCTAAGATTTAAAGAGAGACCAGCTGGAACGCTCCAGTGAGAAGAGTTCGCGCTTCTATCAAGGTAGGAAGACGGGGAAAAAGAAATAAAGACACAAAAGGCCTCCAAGGGGGAGGGCCCCGCGAGGAGCCGGGCTGAGGCCGGGGCGAGTGTCCCCAGGACAGGAGAGCCCCGTCCCGGAGGAGCAGGAGCTGCACCAACCTTCCCGGGGGAAAGGCCTCCCGGGGAATTGGAGCAGGATCCCCAGAAAGGCGGGGATGCCCTCGGGCTCCCTGGGACAGTAACAGAGGAACTGCACCCCGGAGAGTGCGCCGAGCTCCCTAAGGGCTGCAGCGCTCGGCGGGACCCGGAGCAGCTCGGAGGGGCTCGGGCGGCGGCTCCGCGGAGGGGGCTGCGGGGTTCCGGGAACAGCTCGGAGGGGCTCGGGCGGCGGCTCCGCGGAGGGGGCTGCACCGCCGGGAGCGCGAATCCAACAGCGCAGGCCCCGAAGCACAGGGCGCCAGGACACAGCCCAGGATCCGGCCTCCCGCGGGACAGGCAGAGGCCGGGAGGGCCCAGGACAGCAAGGAGGCTCCTGCCTGGAACTGAGCAGATCAGCGGCCCCGCCCCGGAGCCCCCAGGCCCTGCAGACGGAGAGCCCCGGAGCTACTGCGGGGGCTGACTCCAGGGTCCCAGAGCTGCCCCCGCCACTGTGGCTTCCTCCCGGGGCCTCACAGGGTGAACAACCCCCACCGAGCCCTGCACCAGGCAGGGGCAGAGCAGCTCCCCCAAGTGCTAACACCTGAGAATCAGCACAGCAGGCCCCTCCCCCAGAAGACCAGCGAGACGGACCAGTTCCAAGGGAAATCAAGGGACTTAAACTACACAGAATCGGAAGATACTCCCCCGTGGTTTTTTTTGTTTTTTGTTTTTTTGTTTTTGTTTTTGTTTTTTTTTTGTTTTGTTTTGTGCTTTTTTTTTCTCTCTCTTTCTTCTTGATTTCTGATTGCTTCCCCCCCCCCTTTTTTTCTTTTTTCTCCTTTCTTTTTCTTCTCTTTTTCCCCTATTTTTTTCTTCTTTCTCTTTTTTCTTTTTCTCTTTTCTTTCCTTCTCTCTCTTTTTCTCCTTTTCCCAATACAACTTGTTTTTGGCCACTCTGCACTGAGCAAAATGACTAGAAGGAAAACCTCACCTCAAAAAAAAAGAATCAGAAACAGCCCACTCTCCCACAGAGTTACAAAATATGGATTACAATTCAATGTCAGAAAGCCAATTCAGAAGCACTATTTTACAGCTACTGGTGGCTCTAGAAAAAACCATAAAGGACTCAAGAGACTTCATGACTGCAGAATTTAGATCCAATCAGGCAGAAATTAAAAATCAATTAAATGAGATGCAATCCAAGCTAGAAGTCCTAACGACGAGGCTTGACGAGGTGGAAGAACGAGTGAGTGACATAGAAGACAAGTTGATGGCAAAGAGGGAAACTGAGGAAAAAAGAGACAGGCAATTAAAAGACCATGAGGATAGATTAAGGGAAATAAATGATAGCCTGAGGAAGAAAAACCTACGTTTAATTGGGGTTCCTGAGGGCGCGGAAAGGGCCAGAGGGCCAGAATATGTATTTGAACAAATCCTAGCTGAAAACTTTCCGAATTTGGGAAGGGAAACAGGCATTCAGATCCAGGAAATAGAGAGATCCCCCCCTAAAATCAACAAAAACCGTTCAACACCTCGACATTTAATAGTGAAGCTTGCAAATTCCAAAGATAAGGAGAAGATCCTTAAAGCAGCAAGAGAAAAAAAGTCCCTGACTTCTATGGGGAGGAATATTAGGGTAACAGCAGACCTCTCCACAGAGACCTGGCAGGCCAGAAAGGGCTGGCAGGATATATTCAGGGTCCTAAATGAAAAGAACATGCAACCAAGAATACTTTACCCAGCAACGCTTTCATTCAAAATGGAAGGAGAGATAAAGAGCTTCCAAGACAGGCAGGAACTGAAAGAATATGTAACCTCCAAACCAGCTCTGCAAGAACTTTTAAGGGGGACTCTTAAAATTCCCCTTTAAGAAGAAGTTCAGTGGAACAATCCACAAAAACAAGGACTGAATAGATATGATGACACTAAACTCATATCTATCAATAGTAACTCTGAATGTGAACGGGCTTAATGACCCCATCAAAAGGCGCAGGGTTTCAGACTGTATAAAAAAGCAGGACCCATCTATTTGCTGTCTACAAGAGACTCATTTTAGACAGAAGGACACCTACAACCTGAAAATAAAAGGTTGGAGAACCATTTACCATTCAAATGGTCCTCAAAAGAAAGCAGGGGTTGCCATCCTTATATCAGATAAATTAAAATTTACCCCGAAGACTATAGTGAGAGATGAAGAGGGACACTATCTCATACTCAAAGGATCTATCCAACAAGAGGACTTAACACTCCTCAATATATATGCCCCGAATGTGGGAGCTGCCAAATATTTAAACCAATTAATAACCAAACTCAAGAAATACCTTGATAATAATACACTTATACTTGGTGACTTCAATCTAGCTCTTTCTACCCTGGATAGGTCTTCTAAGCACAACATCTCCAAAGAAACGAGAGCTTTAAATGATACACTGGACCAGATGGATTTCACAGATATCTACAGAACTTTACATCCAAGCTCAACTGAATACACATTCTTCTCAAGTGCACATGGAACTTTCTCCAGAATAGACCACATACTGGGTCACAAATCGGGTCTGAACCGATACCAAAAGATCGGGATAGTCCCCTGTATATTCTCAGACCATAATGCCTTGAAATTAGAACTTAATCACAACAAGAAATATGGAAGGACCACAAACACGTGGAGGTTAAGGACCATCCTGCTAAAAGATGAAAAGGTCAACCAGGAAATTAAGGAAGAATTAAAAAGATTCATGGAAACTAATGAAAATGAAGATACAACCGTTCAAAATCTTTGGGATGCAGCAAAAGCAGTCCTGAGGGGGAAATACATCGCAATACAAGCATGCATTCAAAAACTGGAAAGATCTCAAATTCAAAAGCTCACCTTACACATAAAGGAACTAGAGAAAAAGCAACAAATAGACCCCCCCCCCAGCAGAAGAAGAGAGTTAGTTAAAATTCGAGCAGAACTCAATGATATCGAGACCAAAAGAACTGTGGAACAGATCAACAGAACCAGGAGTTGGTTCTTTGAAAGAATTAATAAGATAGATAAACCATTAGCCAACCTTATTAAAAAGAAGAGAGAGAAGACTCAAATTAATAAAATCATGAATGAGAAAGGGGACATCACTACCAACACCAAGGAAATACAAACGATTTTAAAAACATATTATGAACAGCTGTACGCCAATAAATTAGGAAATCTAGAAGAAATGGACGCATTCCTGGAAAGCCACAAACTACCAAAACTGGAGCAGGAAGAAATAGAAAACCTGAACAGGCCAATAACCAGGGAGGAAATTGAAGCAGTCATCAAAAACCTCCCAAGACACAAGAGTCCAGGGCCAGATGGCTTCCCAGGGGAATTCTATCAAACGTTTAAAGAAGAAATCATACCTATCCTACTAAAGCTGTTTGGAAAGATAGAAAGAGATGGAGTACTTCCAAATTCGTTCTATGAGGCCAGCATCACCTTAATTCTGAAACCAGACAAAGACCCCACCAAAAAGGAGAATTACAGACCAATATCCCTGATGAACATGGATGCAAAAATTCTCAACAAGATACTAGCCAATAGGATCCAACAACACATTAAGAAAATTATTCACCATGACCAAGTAGGATTTATCCCCGGGACACAAGGCTGGTTCAACACTCGTAAAACCATCAATGTGATTCATCATATCAGCAAGAGAAAAACCAAGAACCATATGATCCTCTCATTAGATGCAGAGAAAGCATTTGACAAAATACAGCATCCATTCCTGATCAAAACCCTTCAGAGTGTTGGGATAGAGGGAACTTTCCTCGACATCTTAAAAGCCATCTACGAAAAGCCCACAGCAAATATCATTCTCAATGGGGAAGCACTGGGAGCCTTTCCCCTAAGATCAGGAACAAGACAGGGATGTCCACTCTCACCACTGCTGTTCAACATAGTTCTGGAAGTCCTAGCCTCAGCAATCAGACAACAAAAAGACATTAAAGGCATTCAAATTGGCAAAGAAGAAGTCCAACTCTCCCTCTTCGCCGATGACATGATACTCTACATAGAAAACCCAAAAGCCTCCACCCCCAGATTGCTGGAACTCATACAGCAATTTGGTAGCGTGGCAGGATACAAAGTCAATGCCCAGAAATCAATGGCATTTCTATACACTAACAATGAGACTGAAGAAAGAGAAATTAAGGAGTCAATCCCATTTACAATTGCACCCAAAAGCATAAGATACCTAGGAATAAACCTAACCAAAGAGGTAAAAGATCTATACCCTAAAAACTATAGAACACTTCTGTAAGAAATTGAGGAAGACACAAAGAGATGGAAAAATATTCCATGCTCATGGATTGGCAGAATTAATATTGTAAAAATGTCAATGTTACCCAGGGCAATTTATACGTTTAATGCAATCCCTATCAAAATACCATGGACTTTCTTCAGAGAGTTAGAACAAATTATTTTAAGATTTGTGTGGAATCAGAAAAGACCCCGAATAGCCAGGGGAATTTTAAAAAAGAAAACCTTAGCTGGGGGCATCACAATGCCAGATTTCAGGTTGTATTACAAAGCTGTGGTCATCAAGACAGTGTGGTACTGGCACAAAAACAGACACATAGATCAATGGAACAGAATAGAGAACCCAGAAGTGGACCCTGAAATGTACGGTCATCTAATATTCGATAAAGGAGGAAAGACTATCCATTGGAAGAAAGACAGTCTCTTCAATAAATGGTGCTGGGAAAATTGGACATCCACATGCAGAAGAATGAAACTGGACCACTCTCTTTCACCATACACAAAGATAAACTCAAAATGGATGAGAGATCTAAATGTGAGACAAGATTCCATCAAAATCCTAGAGGAGAACACAGGCAACACCCTTTTTGAACTTGGCCACAGTAACTTCTTGCAAGATACATCCACGAAGGCAAAAGAAACAAAAGCAAAAATGAACTATGGGGACTTCATCAAGATAAGAAGCTTTTGCACAGCAAAGGATACAGTCAACAAAACTAAAAGACAACCTACAGAATGGGAGAAGATATTTGCAAATGACATATCAGATAAAGGGCTAGTTTCCAAAATCTATAAAGAACTTATTAAACTCAACACCAAAGAAACAAACAATCCAATCATGAAATGGGCAAAAGACATGAAGAGAAATCTCACAGAGGAAGACATGGACATGGCCAACAAGCACATGAGAAAATGCTCTGCGTCACTTGCCATCAGGGAAATACAAATCAAAACCACCATGAGATACCACCTCACACCAGTGAGAATGGGGAAAATTAACAAGGCAGGAAACAACAAATGTTGGAGAGGATGCGGAGAAAAGGGAACCCTCTTACACTGTTGGTGGGAATGTGAACTGGTGCAGCCACTCTGGAAAACTGTGTGGAGGTTCCTCAAAGAGTTAAAAATAGACCTGCCCTACGACCCAGCAATTGCACTGTTGGGGATTTACCCCAAAGATTCAGATGCAATGAAACGTCGGGACACCTGCACCCCGATGTTTCTATCAGCAATGGCCACAATAGCCAAACTGTGGAAGGAGCCTCGGTGTCCATCGAAAGATGAATGGATAAAGAAAATGTGGTTTATGTATACAGTGGAATATTACTCAGCAATTAGAAACGACAAATACCCACCATTTGCTTCAACGTGGATGGAACTGGAGGGTATTATGCTGAGTGAAATAAGTCTATCGGAGAAGGACAAACAGTGTATGTTCTCATTCATTTGGGGAATATGAATAATAGTGAAAGGGAATATAAAGGAAGGGAAAAGAAATGTTGGGAAATATCAGGAAGGGAGACAGAACATAAAGACTCCTAACTCGGGGAAACGAACTAGGGGTGGTGGAAGGGGAGGAGGGCGGGTGTTGGAGGGGAATGGGTGACGGGCACTGAGGTGGACACTTGACGGGATGAGCACTGGGTGTTTTTCTGTATGTTGGTAAATTAAACACCAATAAAAAAAAAATACCATGGACTTTCTTCAGAGAGTTGGAACAAATTATCTTAATATTTGTGTGGAATTAGAAACAACCCCAAAAATCCAGAGAAATATTAAAAAAAGAAAACCTTAGCTGGGGGCATCACAATGCCAGATTTCAGGTTATGCTACAAAGCTGTGATCATCAAGACAGTGTGTTACTGGCACAAAAACAGACACAGAAATCAATGGAACAGAATAGAGAATCCAGAAGTGGACCCTCAACTTTATGTTCAACTAATATTCGACAAAGCAGGAAAGATTATCCATTGGAAAAAAGTCTCTTCAATAAATGGTGCTGGGAATATTGGACATCCACATGCAGAAAAATGAAACTAGACCACTCTCTTACACCATACGCAAAGATAAACTCAAAATGGATGAAAGATCTAAATGTGAGACAAGATTCCATCAAAATCCTAGAGAAGAACACAGAAAACACCCTTTTTGAACTTAGCCACAGCAACTTCTTGCAAGATACATCCATGAAGGCCAGATAAACAAAAGCAAAAATGAATATTTGGGATTCATCAAGATAAGAAGCTTTTACACAGCAAAAGAAACAGTCAACAGTACTAAAAGACAACCTACGGAATGGGAGAAGATATTTGCAAGTGATGTATCAGATAAAGGACTAGTATCCAATATCTATCAAGGACTTATTAAACTCAACAGCAAAGAAACAAACAATCCAATCATGAAATGGGCAAAACACATGAACAGAGATCTCACAGAGGAAGACATAGACATAGCCAACAAGCAAATGAGAAAATGCTCTGCATCACTGGCCATCAGGGAAATACAAATCAAAACCACAATGAGATAGCACCTCACACCAGTGAGAATGGGGGAAATTAACAAGACAGGAAACCACAAATGTTGGAGAGGATGCGGAGAAAAGGGAACCCTCCTGCACTGTTGGTGGGAATGTGAACTGGTGCAGCCACTCTGGAAAACTGTGTGGCAGTTCATCAAAGAGTTAAAAATAGATCTGCCGTAGGACCCAGCAATTGCACTGCTGGGGATTTACTGCAAAGTTACAGATGCAATGAAACGCCGGGACACCTGCATCCCGATGTTTATAGCAGCAATGTCCACAATAGCCAAACTGTGGAAGGAGCCTCGGTGTCCATCGAAAGATGAATGGATAAAGAAGTTGTGGTTTATGTATACAATGGAATATTACTCAGCCATTAGAAATGACAAATACCCACCATTTGCTTCGACGTGGTTCGAACTGGAGGGTATTATGCTAAGTGAAATAAGTCAATCGGAGAAGGACAAATATTATATGGTCTCATTCATTTGGGGAATATAAAAAACAGTGAGAGGGAATAAAGGGGAAAGGAGAACAAATGAGTGGGAAATATCAGAAAGGGATACAGAACATTACAGTCTCCTAACTCTGGAAAACAAGGGGTTGTGGAAAGGGAGGCGGGCGTGGGGGTGGGGGTGACTGGGTGACAGGCATTGAGGGGGGCACTTGATGGGATGAGCACCTGGTGTTTTGCTATATGTTGGCAAATTGAACTCCAATTAAAACAAAGTAAGTAAGTAAATAATTAAATAAATAAATAATAAATAATATAAATTGAATTTAAATTAAAATTTTAAAAATGGAAACAGGTTTTAAAAAACAGAACTCTATATGCAGTTCTTTTCTAATAGATTTGAAAAACTCAAGATTTTGACTTTCTTGAAAAATTCAAATGGTTAAATTGTCTAAAGATGTAAAATGTAGAGATCAGTGGCTGTGGAAGAAACCCAAAGGGTTGGGTCTAAGAAGTCTCTCCTTACAACAGATAGTTTTATGTTAGAATTTTGTAAATATTTCAAGTACAAAGAATTTAGTTTCTATAGAAACTATTCCAGAGTTCAGAATCAAAAGGAAATCTTCCCCATTCATGTCATTAAAATAAGCAAATTCAGATAAAACCTGACAAAGAGCACATAAAGTAAAAAGATTGATTATACTTCTAAATACTGATGCAAATAGTTCTGTATAAAATGTTCCTGAAAAAGGTAGGAATAAACTGAAAAGATGACATATAATTTAAAAGTATAATTTATTCCAGGAAGGCAAAATGGTTGAGTAAAGTAACAAAATAATTACCACATTAATAGATGAATAGATAAGATATTTAATCATAAAAAGGTAATTAATATAATTTAACATTTATTTATGATTAAAAGAGTAAGAGAGATGTAGAGATATTTTCATAATATAAAAGGAGAAACTAGAGGCATCTGGGTGGCTCAGTGGTTGAGTGTCTGCCTTTGGCTCAGGTTGTAATCCCTGGGTTTTGGGATGGAGTCCTGCATGGCAATCCTGATTCTCCGTCTGCTTATGTCTCTGCCTCTGTGTGTCTCCCATGAATAAAAAATAAAATATTCTTTTAAAAAAGGAAAAGTAATTTCAAAGTTAGATTATACTCAATAATCAAACCATAAACTCATAAATCAAACCATTTTTGTTAATATCAGAGTAGTTATAGGACATTGATTAATAAAAGCCAGCCAACCAAATAACCAACCAAACAAACCACGAAATAGGAGTAATGAATTTTGGAAATGAAGAGATAAAATCTGCTTACCTGAAGATTGCTAATTAGATAATGTCAGATACTTAACTGAAAATTTAGTTTATGGGTCTACTATATTTCATTTTTTAGTTTTTAAGAAATTTCTATTTAAGTTGCATTTATTTATAAAAATTTTTATTTAAATTCAAGTAGCCAACATAGAGGGCATCATTAGTTTCAGATGTAGAGTTCAGTAATTTATCAGTTGCATATAATGCCCAGTTCTCATTACATCATGTGCCCTACTTAATGCCTATCACCAGTGATGGATATTTAAATTGTATTTAGTTAACAAAGTGGAATATTCATTCGAGTACACAATATAGTGATAAAACACTTCCATACTTTATCCATGGCTCATCACAGCAAGTACACTCCATAATTCCCATCACTTATTTAACCCAACCCCCAACCCATTTCCCTTTTGGTAACCATCAGTTTGTTCCCTATAGTTAAGAGTCTGTTTCTTGGTTTGCCTCTCTTACTTGTCCCCTTTGCTTGATTGTTTTGTTTTTTAAGTTCTGCATATGAGTGAAATCATATGATATTTTCCTTTCTTTGACTTACTTCACTTGGTATAATACTCTCTAGCTCCAACCATGTTGATGCAAGTGGCAAGATCTTATTCTTTTTATGTCTAATATTCCATTGTATATATACACCTCTTCTTTTTATCCATTCATCAGTCAATGGACACTTAGGCTGTTTCTATAATTTGGCTATTGTAGATAAATGCTGCTACATCAGGGTACTTGTATGCCCTAGAATGAGTATTTTTTTATTCTTTGGGTAAATATCTTAGGAGATATATCTAGAAAGAAGTTGCTATGACTGATGTCAAAGAGGTTACTGTGTTCTCCTCTAGGATGTTTTTGGTATCAGGTCTCTCTCACTTTTAGGTCTTTAATACATTTTGAATTTATTTTTGTGTATGGTGTGAAAACATGGTCCAGTTTCATTATTCTGCATGTGGCTGTCTACTTTTGTCAACATCATTTGTTGAAGAGACTGTCCTTTACCGTTGGATATTCTTTCATACTTTGTTGATGATTGATTGACCATATAATTATGGGTTTATTTCTGGGTTTTCCATTCTTTTCCAATGATCTATGTGTCTATTCTTGCACCAGTACCATACAGTTTTAATCACAACAACTTTGTAATATAACTAGAAGTCCAGAATTGTGATGTCTCCCACTTTCCATTTCTTTTTCAACGTTGCTTTGTCTATTTATGGTCTTTTGTGGTTCCATACACATTTTAGGATTATTTATTCTAGCTCTGTTAAAAATTACTGTTGGCATTTCAATAGGCATTGCAATAAATGTGTACATTGCTTTGGATAGTATAGATATTTTAAAACCATTCTTCCTACCCATGGGAATGGAATGTTTTTCCATTTCTTTGAGTCATGCTCAATTTCTTTCATCCATGTTTTATAGTTTTCAGAGTACAGGTCTTTTCATCTCTTTGCTTGGGTTTATTCCTAGGTATCTTATTGTTTTTGGTGCAAATGGTATCCTAGGTATTCCTAGGTATCTTATTGTTTTGGTGTAAGTGGAATTGTTTTATTAATTTCTCTTTCTGCTGCTTCATTGTTGCTGTATAGAAATGGAACAGATTTCTGTACATTGATTTTGTATCCTGTGACATTACTGAACTTGCTTATTAGTTCTAGCAATTTTTTAATGGAGTCTTTCAGGTTTTTAAATTAGAGTATCAAGTTATCTGCAAATAGCAAAAGTTTCACTTTTGCTTGTTGTTTTGGATGCCTTTTATTTCTCTTTGTTTTCTGATTGCTGTGGCTAGGTCTTCCAGTGCTATATTGAATAAAAGTGGTGAGAATGGTTATCCCTGTCTTGTTCCTGACCATAGAGGCAAAACTCAGATTTTTCCCATTTAGGGTGAATTGTTTTTTTTTTTGCATTTGGATTTTATTATGTTGAGATATGATCTCTCTAAACCTACTTTTATCATGAATGAATGTTTTATTTTATTAAATGCTTTCCCTGCATCTATTGAAATGATCTAATCAAATGATAAAAATCATATGATTTTATTCTTTCTGTTATTGATGTGATATATCTCATTGATTTACAAATATTGAAGCACCCTTTCTACCCTGTAATAAACTCCACTGGAACTTAGTGAATGAATTGCTTAATGCACTGTTGGATTCAGTTGCTAGTATTTTATTGAGAAAGTTTGCATCTATCTTCATTAGGGATATTGGCCTGTATATCTCTTTTTTAGTGGAGTCTGTATCTGCTTTGGGTTTCAGGGTAATGCTGGCCTCATAGAATAATTTTGGGAATTTACCTTTCTGTTCTTTTTTTTTTTTCAGTACTTCAAGTAGAAAAGGTATTAACTATTCTTCACTTGTGAAGCCTTCTGGCCCTGGACTTCCATTTGTTTGGTTTGTTAATTACTAATTGAGTTTCTTTTCTAGTTATCAGCCTGTTCAAGTTTTCTATCTCTTTCTGTTTCAGTTTTGGAAATTTATTAACTTCTATGTTGTCCAATATTTGCTATATAGTTTTTCATAATATTCTCTCATAATTGTTTGTGTTTCTGTAGTGTTGGTTGTTATTTCTCCTCTGTCATTTGTGATTTTATTTATTTGAGTCCTTTCTCTTTTCTTTTTGATAAGTCTTGCTAAAAGATTGTCAATTTTATTAACTTTTTCAAAGAATTAGTAGCTGGTTTCATTGACCTGTTCTATCATGTTTTTACTTTCTATATCATTTATTTCTGCTCTAATATTATTTCCTTCCTCTGCTGGATTTTGGCTTCATTTGTTGTTATTTTTCTAGCTCCCTTAGGTGTAAGTTTAGGTTGTTTATTTGTTTTTTCTTCCTTCTTGAGATAGGACTATCTTGCTATATGTTTCCCTTTTATGACTGCTTTTGCTGCGTCCCAAATATTTTAGATCATAGTGTCTTCATTTTCACTCACTTCTATGTATTTTTAAAATTTCTCCTTTGATTTTGTGGTTCACCCATTCACTTTTTAGTACCATGTTGTTTAATCTCCATGTATTTGTGGTCTTTCCAAATTTTTTCATGTGGTTGGTTTCTAGTTTCATAGCATTGTGGTCAGAAAAGTTGCATGGTAGGACTTCAATCTTTTTATGTTTGTTGAGGCTTGTTTTGTGACTTCATATGTGATCTACTCTGGAAAAAGTTCCATGTCCACTTGAAAAGAATGTGTATTTTGCTGTTTTAGGATAGAATGGTCTGAATATATCTGTTAAGTCCATCTGCTCTGGTGTGTTATTCAAAGCCATTGTTTCCTTGTTGATTTTCTGTTCGGATAATCTGTCCACTGATGTAAGTGGGGTGTTAAATCCCCCTACTACTATTATGTTACTATCAGTTAGTTCCTTTATGTTTGTTATTAATTGATTTATATATTTGGGTGATCATATGTTGAGTGCATAAATATTTGCAAATATGATCTTTTCTTCTTGGAGTGTCCCTTTTATGACTATATAATGCTCTTCTTTATCTTTTTTTTATAGTCTTTTTCTGAAGTCTTGTTTCTCTGATATAAATATTACTTCTCTGACTTTCTTTTGACATTCATTTGCATGATAAATGTTTCTCCCTTCACTTTCAATCTACTGGTGTTTTTAGGTCTAAAATGAGTCTCTTGTAGAAAACATATAGATGGGTCTTGCTTTTTATTCATTCTGACACCCTATTTTTTATTGGAGAATTTAGTCCATTTACATTCAAAATAATTATTGATAGATATGTATTTATTGCCATTTTATTACTTGCTTATTGTTTTTTCTGGAGATTTTCTCTGACACTTTTTTTTTCTCTTTTTCATGTTTTGCTGATTTTCTTTAGTGATATATTTGGATTTCTATCTTTATATTCTTTGCATTTTTATTAGTGGTTTTTGATATATGGCTGGCATTAGATTTATATATAATTTCTACATTAAGTTGATAGTTATTCAAGTTTGAAACCATTCTTTTTTTCCTTTTCTCTTCACGTTTTTGGTATGCGCTATTGCATTTTATATCCTTCTGTTGTGTGAGTTCTTTGACTAATTTTTATAGAAATATTCATTTTTTCTGTTTGTGTTTCCTGACTTTATACTATCAATTTTGGTGCCTTCTGTACATTCAGGGCGTCCCCTTTAATATTTCTTATAGGGATTCTTTCTTGGTAATGAATTCTTTTAGTTTTTATTTTTCTGGGAAACCCTTTATTTCATTCTATTCAGAATAATAGCCTTGCTGGATAGAGTATTCTTCACTGCAGATTTTTCCCAATGAGCACATTGAAAATATCATGCCACTCCATTCTGGTTTGCCAAGTTTTGGTCAAAAAAATCTACTGGTAGTTTCATGTTTTTTCCCTTGTAAGCTAAAGACTTCATCTTTCGTCTTTTAAGTTTTTTTTCTTTATCACTATAGATTGTAAATTTCATTTCGACATGTCTTGGTGTTGCCCTGCTTTTCTTGGTTTTATTTTATTTATTTATTTTTGATTTTTGATTTTTTTATTATAATTTTTTTTGCTTTGGTTGATTTTAATAGAAGTTCCCTTTGACTCCTGGATCCAGATGGCAGTTTCCTTCCCCAGTTTAGACAAGTTTTTAGCTATTATTTCTTTTTTTAAAGATTTTAGTTTTATTGATTTGAGAGAGAGAGAAAACACCTGTGAGAGAGTACAAGTAGGGGAGTGGTAGAGGGAGAGGGAAAAGTGGGCTACCTGCTGAGAGAATGTGGGGCTCAATCCTAGGACCCTTGGTTTATGACCAGAGCTGAAGGCAGATGCTTAACTGACTGAGCCACCCAGGCACCACAGCTATTATTTCTTTAAATAAATATTTTATCCCCTTTTCTCTTTCTTCTTCTTCTGGGAGTCCTATGATATGAATGTTATTATGTTTGATGAAGTCACTGAGTTCCCAAGTCTATTATCATGTTGCATAATTCTTCCTTTACTCTTTTATTCAGCTTTGTTGTTTTCCATTAATTTGTCTTATTTATCACATAAACTGCTTCCAACATGCTGTTCATTACCTCAAGGCTGTTTTCAATCTCATTTATTGCATTCATTATTTCTGATTGATTCTTTTTTTACTCATTTGTCTCTGTGGTAAGGGTCTCTGATGTCTTCTATTATTTTCTCTAGCTCAGTTAGTATCTTTATGATGGTTGCTTTACATTCTTCATCAGGCATGTTACTTATATCTGTTTCCCTTAAATCTCTCTGTGACCTTATCATGTTCTTTCATTTGGGATAAATTCCTCTATCTTCTCATCTTCTCTGTGTTAGAAGAGCCAGTTATGTCTTTTGCTCCTGATAGTAATGGACTTATGAAAAAGAGGCCATATGGTGCCCAGGGCCTGGTGCTTCAGGGAGTGTCTGAAGTATGTGCTATTTGTGTTCTGCTTTTGTGTTCTGGCTGCTCTATCTTTTAGGCAGTCATATGCAGAGTCTATCTTTGTCTGCTGTTAGGAGTGTATGGTCCCTGGCCTGAATGTGGTAAGTTTGAAGTAGATGTGCTCTGGTGTGCTTATGGAATGAAACCTGATACCATCTCCTTCAGAACTGAGGCCCTGCATAACTACCTAATTGGGAGACATGGTATGGACAGAAGTTTGCAGTAGTCTTCTGGGGGAGAGGTACACTGTGCTGTGACTGAGAAAAGCAGCCCCACCAGAGTGCAGTGGATGGGTCTTGGCATAAGCAAATTTAGCAGCTAGTGTGAGTGCTGTGCTACTTCCCGCAGGTGGTTCTGTGTTGATGCTGCAGGGCAGGGGAGGGACATGGCACTGGTCAGTTCCTTTTTTCCTGGAGAGGTGTTTTGAATGCTGCCTTTCAGCAATATGCTCTGAGAAGACCAAATAATCTCCCCACTGTGTTCCCCAGGCACTCTTCAGATAACTGTCTCCACACTGTATACTGCCAGGTTATTTGCCTGCCTTTTCTCCTAGAGCAGCACAGTGCCCTCTAGATTCTATGCTGCCCAAACCATCTGGCCTTTAAGACTCCAGGCTTTAAGCCCTTCTGTTTACAAGAACAGATGAAATTCAATCCCTCTGGTGTTCCAATCCAATGGCTTATGGGAAATGATCTCCTTGTACATTCTCTCTCTCTCTCACCTTTCTCTGTGACCATAGCTTCCTGCCCCTCCACAATACCCGTGATCTGTTCCCCTCCTAAAGCATGTGTCTGCACTTTCTACCTTCTTTGTTGTGGCCTCTTCTCTCCCTTTAGTTGTGGAGTTTGTTCTGTCCATTTTCAGGTTGATTTCTGGGGTATTTAGGATTATTTGATAGTTATCTAGTTGCATTCATGGGACAAGGTGAGCCTAGGGTTCTCCTAGTCCACCATTATCTCCTGTTAGGAACTGAAAAATGCTTGAAGCTAGTAAGAGTTCACTGAAGTAGACCAGAAGCTGGTAATCTTTTTCTATAATGGATCAGATGGTAACTATTTTAGGCTTTGACTACCATAAGATTTCTTTATAATTATTCAGTTGTGCTATTGTAGTGTGAAAGCACCCAGAGTATAAGTGGATAAATGAGCCTGAATATATGCTAATAAAGCTGTATTTACAAGAGCATACTGTAGGTCAGATTTGTCTCAAAGGATTTAATTTTCTAATCTATGAAATAGACAATTAATTTCTCCTAATTTTATTATCTATCAGAACTCACATTAGGGAAATAATACCATTTATTTTTGCTATTGAGCAACAACAACAACAAAATGTCCAAGCATGAACAACAGGATATGTTCAAGACCATTATAGCAAAAATTAAAAAAAATTATTTAGCAGCAAAAAGGACCACATAAAAAATGCAAAGCCATGATTTCTGATGGAAAACCTATATGTTGTTATGAGGCAAACTCTCTCCAAATACATCATAGTTTTAAACAAATTCCAACTGAATTTAGTTTTTACATTACAGATGTTCTAAAGCTCAATGGGAAAAATTAACTATAAAGAACAGTAAATAATATCTGAGAAAAAATAAGGGAACCTGGCCTAGGGACAGAGTGTTACTTTTTTGATGATTTTGGCTGCAGATAACTGAAAGTTAGTCTTAAAATGTTTTAAATAGTAAGGAAGTTTATTGGCTCATCTAGGTGAAAATTTAAAGGTAGATTGAGTTCAACCTTGACTCTTTCCAGCTCCCTGTGTCTGAGATTCTTTGAGTGGTTTTCAAATAGAAATGATTATTCCCTCCAGCAAACAGTTGACAATATCTGGAAACAGTTTTGATTGTTACAACTGGGTAGTGGGTAGGGTAGGGAAGGACTACTGGCATCTTGTAGGCAGTTGTCAGGGATGCTCTTAAACATCCTTCAATGCACAAGCCAATCCCCCAACAAAGAATTATCCAACTAAATAATAATAATAATAATAATAATAATAATAATTTTTATTTACATGTTTACTTAAGTATTATTAAATATTATTAAACAAAAATAATAACTATTATTCATCAATTAGTACTGAAGCTGAGAAACTCTGACCTAACCTAGATCCTTCTTTGTGAGTTGTATTTATTCAGACATGCTATCTTTATCCTGGGGTACTTGCTTAATAGAAAAAAAATATTAGTCTCATAAAATGAATTTGGAAGTTTTCTATTTTTGTTATAAGCTTAAATTTTACATGAAAAATTCTGTTTTTTTAAGGAACCTTAGTTTATGACTGTTAATCTTAGTAAATTGGTCCTTTAATATGAGCTAAACCTGATTTTACCTTTTAATGTGCTTTGCTTTGTTTTACTTTGTTTGATATTATTATTGCTCTACTAGTTTTATTTTCTATTGACATTTGCCTGGGATATCTTTTGTTATATTATTATATTCAACATAACTATATTACTTTGTTCTAGTTTTGAGCCTTATGAATAACATTGTTTTATATTTTAAAATACAAACTCAGAATCTGTTTTCTAATGATCAAATATACTTACTTAACATTTCATATGATTAATAAAATATTTGTGTGTATTTCAGCCATCATATTTTTCATTATGTATTCTCTATTTGCAATCATTTTCTTTGTGTGTTTTTTTCTCTTTTTCTTTGTTATTTTTTCAGTTTTTTCAGTCTTCTTTGAATAAACTTTTTTTTTTTTTGTCGGATATTTTCCCTACTTTTTTGAAGATACATGTCATGTTTCTTTTTTTTTTTTTAATTTTTTATTTATTTATGATAGGAACACAGTGAGAGAGAGAGAGAGGCAGAGACACAGGCAGAGGGAAAAGCAGGCTCCATGCACCGGGAGCCCGACGTGGGATTTGATCCCGGATCTCCAGGATCTCGCCCTGGGCTAAAGGCAGGCGCCAAACCGCTGCGCCACCCAGGGATCCCACATGTAATGTTTCTATTGTTTTTCTGCTAAACATGTATTTTCAGTTTACAAGTATGTTTAGCAGAAAAATACAAATTGTAAAGGAAATCATTATTTCCAAATGACTCAGATATATTTCATGAGCCTAAGTATTTCCATTTCTGCTCTTCAGAGAGTTCCCTTGTTTGTGAGTGCAGTGATATATGTGTGAATAAAATTTCTATTATCTTTGCCTATGTTTGAGAGAGGGAGGTTTCAGCATTTCTTCAACTTGCCATCTTGAACCAAAAGTACTTTTTGACTCTTGTAAAAATCTATCCAAAGATACTGATCACAATGGGCACAGAGATTTATGTGTAAGGATATTAATCACAAAATTATTTACATTTCCTTTTTAAAAAGATTTTATTTATTTGTTCATGAGAGACAGAGACATAGGCCGAAATAGAAGCAGGCCCCCCACAAGAAGCCCAATGTGGAACTCTATCATGGGCCCCAGGATTATGGCCTGAGCTGAAGGCAGACGCTCAACCACTGAGCCATCCAGGCATCCCTATTTCCAAAAGTAAGAGTTGATCTAAATCAAGAAAATGATAAAGCAATTCATCTATATTCATGTAGTGAAATATTATTGGTCACTTAAGTGGTATTTTATGGAATATTTAACACCATAGGAAGATGTTGACAATATAATGTAAAATGCAAATGTTTTCTACAGTATCTATTTTACAGAAAGTAATGGACTGGATTTAAATATAACACAATGTTGATGGTAATTATATGTGAATAAGGGAATTATGGTTCCTTCCTATTTTCTTTTATCTGTATTGATGTATTTTTAAAATACAGATCTTGTTTTAGGTGTAGAGAAAATTTGAATGTTTAGTATTCTGACTTTGATTTGTATATTGGAGACCAAGATATAGTGGATATAAATTCTCAGTTTATAAACTTCGATGAGTAGTTAATGTCATTTTTTCTCTACATATGAACTTCAATTCTTATCTGTGGTTCCAATAATCTGAGTTGTAGAAATAATCTCAACAATTCAAGCTTTCCTCAGTCATTTCAGAGTCTCTATCTCTCTCCTTAATTTTTTTTTTCAAATCATGTTTCTCTGCCATCATTGTCTATCCATGTTGATATATCTTCACTCCTGTCTAAACCCTGGCCATGGTCCATTATTATGTCCTTTTCATTCCTATCACAAGGACTGATTAGATACTTTCCTGTTCTTCTTGAAAATATGGTCAATGGGATGCCTGGGTGGCTCAGAGGTTGAACGTCAGCCTTCAGCCCAAGGCATGATCCTGGAGACACGAGATCAAGTCCCACATCAGGCTCCTTGCATGGAGCCTACTACTTTCTCTGCCTATGTCTCTGCCTCTCTCTCTCTGTGTGCCTCTCATGAATAAATAAATAGAATCTTTAAAAAAAAAGAAAACATGGTGAACATATGACCTTTCCCATATCTTGCAGAACACTGGGGAACTCTGAAGCTGTTGGAAACCTATTGTTCTAGACTTCAAATACAGCCATGTCTATTTTCTTCTCCTATTTCCTGCTAGGGTTAGAAGGCATAGAAAGGCATCTCAGAAAAGAAGACACAGAACATTTCTGCTCTACTATTCCCAAAACCCTCCTGGGGTTTCACACTCTTAAATCATCAAATCTCATCTAATGGAAAGTATTGATCACAGTCATTTTTTCAGGGTCCCATTAGCATCTCACTTTTTGTTTCACTTCTGATTTTCTTCCCTAGATTTTGTAATATTTTGTTTGAAGTGGAAAAACTGGTTTTTATTCCAGATCTACCATTTGTAGCATAGACTTTAAGTTTCAATTTTTTTTTAGGGTAGAGGTTTTGGAAGCTCAGACTTCTGTTACTCAAATAAATTTTTAAAAGTCAAAACCATGATTCGAATGTTCTGTTGTTTACCAATGCAGTGAAAAGCACTGCATGAACTGGGGAAAAGGGAAATTCAAAAGAAATAAGAAAATACAGGAAAATTAATTTAATATCTTAAGAGTATCCCAATACAGAAAAATAAAAACTACAATCTTATTTTCAATCAATCCTTCATAATAATATTGGAATTCTTTTCCTGAAATATAAATATGGCTGTTACTTTTCTTAAAGACTTCAACAACAAATCCCCATTGTGCATAGATTAAATTTCTCCACAATTGATCTCAGTTGTAGACTGAGATCTTTGTAGACTTTTTTCATTAATCATTTTATAGCTGCAACAAGACTTGCTTATTTTTCTCCAAATAACCATTTCATTTGATGCTTCTGTGTGTCTTTGCTCATGCTCTTTCCTCAAGAGTTAATTGTCCATATTCACAATGTAGAGAAATAATACTCATAATTCAAAGTTTAGCACAAATATCTATTCAAAGTCTACATAAAGTCCTCTCTGACTCCCTTTATTCAGCATTGCCACAGTTTAAAAACAGATCATTTTAAAGCACTTCACAAAATAATGAGGGGTGCAGTGTTCCTTAAACATCAGTTCCAAGCCCTTTTATTTATTCTCTCTGGAAGTAACCTTATTCACATCATTGGCTTCAATTATGCTATACTTCTGAAATAATATTTCCAACTGAGACATTTCAGATGACCTATAGATACACAAATCCAGCTGGCTTCTCTTTACATCCATTTGGATGTCGCTCAAGTACCTAAATCTCAAAGAGCTCAAAATTGAACTCACTAGATACTCAAATATTTGTTGAATATAAGATTAAAATTGTACCTACAATACCCCCTTTTAGATTGCTGGATGCTTTCCTAATACAACTTGGGTTGCCATCACTATCTGACTTCATGTAAACAGATTGCGTTTCTTGCACTACCATCCTGCAAAATGCAGATATGTTGATACCGTTTCAGATGTGTAAGCAGTGTGCACTTCAGCAGCCTTTGAGAATCCTTCTTCACCTGATATTATATAGTATAAAAAGTGCAAACTATAGAATAAAGCATTGCTATATTTATGATGCAGTTTTGCCACTTATTAGCTGTGTAGTCTTGAGGAAGTTACCCATCCTTTATGAGCCTCAGGTTTCTCATCTGTAAAATGTGGGAAATAATACCTAGATCATCAAGTTGTATGGAACATTCAAATTACTACATATAATAGTACCTAATGAAAACCTTGCCCAGGGAAGATTCTCAATTTTTAATCCTTTTTTGTTTATTCTCTGTATTTAGAATATATTTTAGCTGCATTCCGATTTTAGTGTTTATTACTTTTTTGTTTTTATCACAGTTGTTCACATTCTGTCTCATTGACTAGATTGTAAGTTTCTGGGGGAAAAGAAACATGTTTTTTTATCTCAAAAAAACTCACATAATTGTTCAATAATTTCCTTTGAATGAATGAACAAATGAACAAATAAATGAATAAAAAACAGAAAACAGATTTGATTTTTTAATTCTTTGATATAGCTGAGCTCTTTTCCATCTTTGGTTCAACCAGGTATCTTACTGGACACAAATACTTTCTTTAAAGTATTTGTTTTAAGCAATTATAATAATATTTCATGTGCAAAAGCTGAGAATTCTTGTGGTATAGCTTTTTTCCTCCATACTGACCTCTACAATTTCTATGTATAGTAGTTGGATCTTGAGTATTGGTCAGATTAGGTTTAGTTTTTTTGAAGGAATGCTTCATAGGGAATGTTCACTTCTTCATCAGGAGACCTTTCATTTTAAAAAAAGAATTAATGGTAGATGGTAGTGGTTTTCAAATAGTTAAAGTGATTTAAGGTGGAAGCTCCTTCCACAGTTTAGCTATTGTGGACATTGCTGCTATAAACATCAGGGTGCAGGTGTCCCGACGTTTCACTGCATCTGTATCTTTGGGGTAAATCCCCAGCAGTGCAATTGCTGGGCCATAGGGCATTTCTGTTTTTAACTTTTTGAGGGGCCTCCACACAGTCTTCAGAGTGGCTGTACCAGTTCATATTCTCACCAACAGTGCAAGAGGGTTCCCCTTTCTCCACAACCTCTCCAACATTTGTTGTTTCCTGTCTTGTTAATTTTCACCATTCTCACTGGTGAGAGGGGGTATCTCATAATGGTTTTGATTTGTATTTTCCTGATGGCAAGTCATGCGGAGCATTTTCTCATGTGCTTGTCAGCCATATGTATGTCTTCTTTGGTGACATTTCTATTCATGTCTTTTGCCCATTTCATGATTGGATTGTTTCTTTGCTGTGGAGTTTCATAAAGTCTTTACATATCTTGGATACTAGCCCTTTATCTGATAGGTCATTTGCAAATATCGTCTCCCATTCTGTAGGTTGACTTTTAGTTTTGTCAACTGTTTCCTTTGCTGAGCAGAAGCTTTTTAATTGATGAAGTACCAAAGTTCATTTTGGCTTTTGTTTCCCTTGCCTTCATAGACGTACCTTGCAAGAAGTTGCTGTGGCCAAGTGCAAAAAGGGTGTTGCCTGTGTTCTCCTCTAGAATTTTGAGGATTCTTGTCTCACATTGATATCTTTCATCCATTTTGAGTTTATCTTTGTGTATTGTGTAAGAGAATGGTCTAGTTTCATTCTTCTGCATGTGGATGTCCAATTTTCCCAGCACCATTTACTGAAGAGACTGTCCTTTTTCTAGGGATAGTCTTTCCTGCTTTGTCGAATATTAGTTGACCATAGAGTTGAGGGCCCATTTCTGGGTTGTCTATTCTGTTCCTTTGATCTATGTGTCTGTTTTCGTATCAGTACCACACTGTCTTGATGACCACAGCTTTGTAGTATCACTTAAAATCTGGCATTGTGATGCCCCTGGCTCTGTTTTTTTTTTTTTCAATATTCCCCTGACTATTTGGGGTCTTTTCTGATTGCACACAAATCTTAAGATGATTTGTTCCAACTCTCTGAAGAAAGTCCATAGTATTTTGATACAGAATTGCATTGAATGTGTAAAATTGCTCTGGGTAGCAAAGACATTTTCACAGTATTAATTCTTCCAATCCATGAGCATGGAATATCTTTCCATCTCTTTCTGTCTTTCTCAATTTCTTTCAGAATTGTTCTGTAGTTTTAAGGGTACAGATCCTTTACCTCTTTGGTTAGGCTTATTCCTAGGTATCTTAGGCTTTTTGGTGCAATTGTCAATGGGATTGATGCCTTAATTTCTCTTTCTTCAGTCTCATCATTAGAGTAGAGAAATGCCACTGATTTCTGGGCATTGATTATGTATACTGCCACACTGCCGAATTGCTTTATGAGTTCTAGCAATCTTGGGGTGGAGACTTTTGGGATTTTTAAGTATAGTATCATATTATCTGCGAAGAGGTAGAGTTTGGCTTCTTTTTGCTCATTTGAATGCCTTTTAATTCCTTTAGTTGTCTGATTGCTAAGGCGAGGACTTCTAGTACTATGTTAATTGGTGAGAGTGGACATCCCTGTCGTGTTCCTGATCTGAGGGGAATGGCTCTCAGTGTTTCCCCCAGTGAGAATGATATTTGCTATGGGGATTCCATAGATGGATTTCAAGATGCTGAGGAATGTTACCTCATCCCTACATTTTGAAGAGTTTTGATTAGAAATGGATGCTGTCTTTTGTCAAATGCTTTCTCTGAATCTATTGAGAGGGTCCTATGGTTCTTGTTATTTTCTCTTTTTGATATGATGTATCATGTTGATTGCTTTACAAGTGTTGAACCAGCCTTGCATCCCAGTGATAAATCCCACTTGATCATGGTGACTAATCTTCTTATTGTACTGTTGTATCCTATTGGCTAGTATCTTGGTGAGATTTTTAGCAGCTGTGTTCATCAGGCATATTGTCCTATAATTTTCCCTTTTTGGTGTGGTTTTTATCTGGTTTTGGAATCAGGGTAATGCTGGCCTCATAAAACAAGTTTGGAAGTATCCTATCCCTTTCTATCTTTCAGAACAGCTTTAGTAAACAGGTATTGTTTCTTCTTTAAACATTTAATAGAATTCCCCTGGGAAGCCATCTGGCTCTGCACTTTTGTGTCTTGGGAGGCTATTGATGACTGCTTCAATTTCCTCCCTGGTTATCAGCCTGTTCAGGTTTTTTATTTCTTCCTGTTCCAGTTTTGGTAATTTGTGGTTTTCTAGAAATCCATCCATTTGTTCTAGATTGACAAATTTATTGGCGTATAGCTGCTCATACTAAGTTTTTAAAATTGTTTGTATTTCTTTGGTGTTGGTTGTGATCTCTCCTTTCTCATTCATGATTTTATTAATTTGAGTCTTTTTTCTTTTGCTTTTAATAAGGCTGGCTAATGGTTTATCTATCTTATTAATTCTTTCAAATAACCAACTCCTGGTTTTGTTGATCTATTATACAGTTCTTCTGGTCTCTATTTCATTGATTTCTGCTCTAATCTTTTTTAACTCTCTTCTTCTGCTCAGTGTAGGTTTTTTGCTGTACTTTTTCCAGTTCCTTTAGGTGCAAGGTTAGCTTGTGTATTTGAGTTTTTTCCAATTTTTTGAGGGATGCTTGTATTGTGCTGTATTTCCCTCTTAGGACTGCTTTTGCTCTGTCCCCAAGATTTTAAATGGTTGTTTCTTAATTTTCATTAGTTTCCATAAATCCCTTTAGTTCTTTTCTAATTTCATCGTTGACCCTTTCATCTTCTAGTAGGATGCTCTTTAACCTCCATGTCTTTGAGTTTCTTCCAAATTTCTTTTTGTGATTGAGTTCTAGATTCAAGCATCATGCTCTGAAAATATGCAGCAGACAATCCCAATCTTTTGGTATTGGTTGGGACCTGCTTTGTGTCCCAGTATGTGTTCTATTCTGGAGAATGTTCCATGAGCACTGGAGAAGGTGAATTCAGTTGCGTTCAGATGCAAATTTCTGTATGTATCTGTGAAATCCATCTGGTCCAGTGTAGCATTTAAAGGTCTAGTTTCTTTGGTGATGTTATGCTTAGAAAATATGTCACTTGCAGAAAGTGTCGTGTTGAATTCTCCTACTATTAGTGTATTATTATCTAAGTTTATCTTTACTTTGGTTATTAATTGATTGATATACTTGGCAGATCCCATTAATTGATATACTTGGCAGATCATGATATACTTATGAGGGGCATAAGTATTCATGATTGTTGGATCTTCTTGTTGGGTAGACCCTTGAAGTATGACATAGTGTCCCTCTTTATCTCTTAGTACAGTCTTTGGCATAAACTTTAATTTATCTGATATAAGGATTGCTACCCTAGTTTTCTTTTGAGGACAATTTGAATGGTAAATTATTCTCCCCCATTTCATTTTCAGGCTGGAGGTTTCCTTAGGTCTAAATGAGTCTCTTGTAGACAGCAAATAGATGGGTCTTGCTTTTTATTCAGTCTAAAACCCTGGGTCTTTTGATGGGATCATTTACCCCATTCATATTCAGAGTTATTATTGAAAGATATGAATTCAGTTTCATTGTAATACCTATGCAGTCCCATTTTTACGGATTGTTTCTTTGGGCTTCCTCTTTCTTTTAGACGGTTCACCTTAATATTTCTTGCACAGCTGGTTTGGTTGTATATTCTTTCAGTTTCTGCCTGTCTTGGAAGCTCTTTTTCTCTCCTTCTCTTCTGAATGACAGCCTTGCTGGATAGAGTATGCTTGGCTGCATGTTCTTCTCAGTTTCAACCCTGAATATATCCTGCCAGCCCTTTCTGGCCTGCCAGATTTCTCTGGAGAGGGCTGCTGTTTTTCTAATATTTCTTCCCATATAGGCTAGGCATCTCTTTTCTCTTGCTGTTTTAAGGATTTTCTCTTTATCTTTGGAATTTGCTAGTTCCACTATCAAATGTCATGTGGTTGAATAATTTTTATTGATTTTGGCCTGGGACCGCTGTATCTTTTGGACCTGAATGGCTGTCCCCCCCCCCCATATTAGGGAAGTTTTCAGCTATGATTTGTTCAAATATGCTTTCTGGCCATCTGTCCCTGTCAGCACTCTCTGGAACCCCAATTATATGTAGGTTTTCTTTCTGAGGCTATCATTTATTTCCCTTAACCTTTCCTCATGGTCTTTTAATTGTTTTTCTCTTTTTTTCCTCAGCTTCCTTCCTTGCCATCAACTTGTCTTCTATGTCACTAACTCTTTCTTCCACCTCATTAACCCTCATTGTATTAGGACCTCCAGTTTGGATTGCATCTCACTGAATTGATTTTCAGTTTTGGCCTGATTGGATCTAAATTTTGCAGTAATGAAGTCTCTTGATTCCTTTATGCCTTTTTCTAGAGCCACCATTAGCTTTATAATTGTGCTTCTGAAGTGGCTTTCTGACATCGACGTGTAAGCCAAATTCTGTAACTTGGTGCCAGAGAGTTCTGTTTCTGATTCTTTCTTTTGTGATGAGTTCTTCCTTCTAGTCATTTTGCTCAGTGCAGAGTGGCTGTATGAGTGTGTGAGTCAAGAATATCAACTATGACCTAAGTAAATTTCATCCTGGATGATTCTGACTAGGTTAGAGACCAGAAACTGTAAAGAGAAATCAGAACAAAATACAACAAAAGGACCACTAAAGTGAAAAACAAATTTTAAAACAAAGTAGTAAAAAATAAAAGGCCTAGAATCCCACAGAAGAAGAAAAAGATGAAAGAGAAAAAACGAAGAGATGAAAGCAAAAGTAAAGAGAAAAAACGGAGAAGGAAAAAAAGGGTTGCACTGGGAGTTGGTGGTGGTGAAGAACTTGTAGTGGAGGGAGAATGTAGTGTACCTTAGGGGTCCTAAAGGGTGATCCTCTTGGTTCTGAGTGTTTTAAGTCCTGTATTGTAGAAGATGCTCAGTCCCAAATTTATATAAACCAGAACCCTCACTGCCCACCAAAACATAAATGAGATAAAAGTAGGGTACAGAATGATAATGAAGAGAGAATATAATCTTACCGGATGAGCCAGTACAGTAAACCACTTTGTTCTGGGTGCATGTTGGTGGTCATGGTTTAGAAGGTATTAACTTCCTCCTTTGTAAGACAATGAGGCAGAGAAAACAAAAAACACTAAACAAACAAACAAAAACATACCTTGTATATTTCCCAAAATTAAGTCGAGTATGTTGAAGGGAATCTAGAAGTGGAAAATATATCTAAGACCTGTAATTATAGAAATATGAAGATCAAAAAGGAAGAAATTTAAATTGAGGAGGTGGGAAAATATTCTAGTTAAGGTGGGAGAAAAAATTGGAAATTTATAGTTTGATATACAAACGAGTTGTACTGGAAAAAGGGGAAAAAAAAAACAACGGATGGGTACCCTCTAGTTTCATATACTGTAAATCCCTTGACTTCCTCTGGAGCTTCCCAGAGTCGCTTGTTCAAGAACTTGCTCTTCTACTGTTCTTCCAGCTGGTCTTCCTAGGGAGGGGGCCTGCTGTGCTGATTCTCAGGTGTCTGTGCTTGGATGGAGCTGCCTGCCCCCTCCTGGGTGCCAGGTTCAATAAGAGCTGTTTATCCTGTGAGGCCTGTGTTCCCTGTTGGCCCTGCCTCTCCCAGGCACATGGTGAAATAAGGAGGAACAACAACACTGGCGGCAGCCAGGTCTCCAGCTCTGGAGTCAGCTCTCAGCTAGTAACTAACACAGTCTCCCAGTCCTCACTGGACTTAGATGCTCCCGGGCTGGCAGGTGTCCTGATCTGCACAGCTTGGGGGCGCCCAGCAGCAGGAGATTTCTGGCTGTCCTGTGCCCTCCCAGCTTCCACCTGTCCTAGTGGGAGTGCAGGATCGTGGGCTTTGTTCGATCTGGCCCCCTGGGTTCCGGAGCCCTGTGCTGGTGGAATTGTGCTCCTGGGCTGCGGGGTCCCTGAAGGCAACAGGGTTCAGACACCTCTGTCTGGCGCCCCCCGCCTGCCCGAATGGCTTCTCCCACATGCCCTGTCGGGTGCACGCTCCAGCCCTTTGAGATTGGCCCACAGTTTGTGGCTCACTTTCCCCTGGGTGCACTTCCTATCTTAGTGACTCCGGGAAACTGGAGGCTTCACTGCCCCTCCTGTGATTCTGCCCAATTTCTATGCTGAGCACTTTTCTGTCCAGGAAAAATCTGGTGCGGATTTTGAAAGCTCATGCTTCTCTGGGGCTGGGGTTTCCCGACCCGGAGTTTGGCTTATTGCTCCTCGTGGAGCCCCTCCCCAACTTGATTTTTATTTATTTTATTTTATTTTATTTTATTTTATTTTATTTTATTTTATTTTATTTTATTTTTTATTTTATTTATTTAATTTTAATTTTATTATTTTATTTATTTTATTTTATTTTTTAAATATTTCTTTCCACCTTCCTACCTTGTTAGAAGCAAAAACCCTTCTCTGTAGCATTCTGGCTGTTCTCTCTTTAAATCTCAGGTCAAATTTGTAGATGTTCTGGTTGGTTTCAAAGTTATCTAGGTAAGTTGGTGGGACCCGGTGAGTTGAGGACCCCTACTATTCTTCCATCTTGCACCATCTCCCTATCCCTCCATTTTCTTAATCTGAGTCATTTCTCTTTTTCTGAGGAGTCTGGCTAGAAGGTTATCAATTTTATTGATCTTTTTCAACCAGCTCCTTCTTTCATTGATCTGCTCTATTTTTTTAGTTTCTATATCATTTATTTATGTTCCTATTTTTATTATTCCCTTCTTTCTGTTGATTTTTTATCTTGTTTGTTCTTCTTTTTCTGTCTCCTTATTATAAGTTTAGGCTGTTTATTTGATATTTTTCTTCTTTTTCATATAAGCCTATATTGCCACAAATTTCCCTCTTAGAACTGCTTTTGCTGAATCTCAAATATTTTGGACTTCTGTGTTTTCATTTTCATTTGTTTCCCTGTAGTTTTTTTTTTAATTCTTTTATTTTTTGGTTGACCCATTCATTGTTTAGTAGCATTTCATATAAATGGAAGTAATCAATATGTTTTCCTCTGTGATTGGCTTCTTTCACTTAGCATAATATTTTCAGTGATTTTCAGTGTCATTTCATGTATCACTACTTCATTTTTATTGAACAATAACATTCCATTAAAAGGTTATACCATATTTTGTTTACCTATTTATCAGTTGAAGGTGATTTGGGTTGTTTCCACTTTGGGACTATTATGCATAATGGTGCAATAAACATTTGTGTGCACATTTTTGTGTGGACATATGTTTTCATTTCTCTAGAAAATATACCTAAAAAGGGAATTATTGGATCATGTGAGAATTTCCTGTTAATATTTTGAGGAACTGCTAAACAGTTTTCCATAGTGGCTGCACCCTTTCATATTACTATCTGCAACATATGAGGTTTCAAGTTCTCCACATCCTCGTGAACATTTTTTGTTGTTTTTCTTTTTTATGATAAGCATCCTAGTGGGTGTGAAGTGACATCTTGTTGTGACTTTGATTTGCAATTAATTGCATTATGTGATGCAATTAAACATATTAATTAATATATTAATATTTATTAATTAATAAATTCTGCTAAACATATTTTCTGGTGCTTATTGGTCATATTTAAATTTTTAAAGAAATAACTATTCAGATCCTTTGCCTATATTTTCAATTGGATTATCTTTTTTAAGATTTTATTTATTTATTCATGAGAGACACACAGAGAAAGAAGCAGAGACACAGGCAGAGGGATAAGCAGGCTCCATGCAGGGAAGGAAGCCTGACATGGGACTCAATCCCGGGTTTCCAGGATCATGCCCTGGGCTGAAGGCAGCGCTAAACCACTGAGCCACCTGGGCTGCCCCAACTGGGTTATCTTTTAATCATTTATTTGTAAGATTTCTTTATGTATTCTAGATACTAAACTTTTTTCAGATATATGATTTACAAATATTTTTTCCCCAATCTGTGTTTTTTTTTTCATTTTCTTTATGGTGTTTTTTGCACAACTTTTTAAATTTTGATGAAATTCAATTTATCTATTTTTAAAAATTCTGTTGCTTGTACTTAAGTAGCTTATCTAAGAAACCATTAATTAATCCAGTATCACATTCCTTATTTATTTCTCTTTGTTAAATATTCTTTTTTAAAACACAGCTTTATTGATAGAATTCATATTCCATAAATTTATACTTTTAAGCATAAAATTCAGTGGGTTTTAGCCTATTAAATTCATTTGCCCATCTTTTATTTTAACTGGGTTGTTCATCTTTATGCCCTTGGGTTGTGTTATTTACATATTCTGGATACTAAATCTTTACCAGATATATGATTTATAAATATTTCTATTTTGTAAGTTGTCTTGTAACTTTATTTATACTATCCTTTATTCACAATCTTTTAATTTTTATGACATCCAAATTCTCATCTACATAAATCAATAAATGAGACTCTGGATATAGTCTACCCTGGGGAAAAAGTCTCCATCTGTGGACATCTGAAACCAGAAAAAATGTTATCTTCTTCCAAAATACAGTTGTAAGACAAACATAGTATAGGCACTCTCATTCTAAAAGGGAGTAATGTGTTTAAAAAATGGGCCACAAGTTCCAAGCAAATCCAAAACCCAGTAGGCAAAAATTTATTAGATTTCAAGGCCTGAGAATAATCTGTGCCTTCAAGGTCTGTCCTTGCATCCATGGTTCTACTCTTGGAGTTAATTTTCCTTCATTTAGTCCCATCTGTGTCCCTTTTAGTCCAAGCTGGCAGCATTTTTCTTAGTAAAATAATTTCAAAACATTGTTGATCTACAGTCTGATTTATAGCACCTCAAGACATTAGATAAGAGGGTTCTCCACTGATACTTCATAGATAATATCTCTTATCCTGGCTTTTTGTTGAGATAGTTCATTAAATTCAAAAGTCACATGCCCAGTCTCTTAGCAAATTGTTACCTAAATTAGTCACACACTTGGCCATGCTTCCAGAGCACACTATCTAGACAAGCAGAGTATTTTCCAAATCATCAGATGCTGGTGCCATTTTGCTTAACAGTTTCACTCCTCAGCTTTTCTTTCCTTTTATATTTTATTATAATAATCAAGGAGAAACTAGGCAGAACCTTCCATACTTTGCTTTGAAATGTCCTTGGCTAAATATCCAAGATCACTGTTTATAAATTCCACATTTCTCTCAATGATAGAACATAATCCAATCAAGACTCTGCTACTGTATGATGAGAATTATGTCTCTTCCAGTGTCCAAAAACATGTTTGTCATTTCTAAGAACTCACCAGAAGTACATTTGCTCATATTTCTACCATCAAGGCAATCTATTATTTTTCTGTCAAGCACTTCAAAATTCTTCTAGTTTCTACCTACTAATTCCAAAACCCACTCCATATTTTTAAGCATATGCAACAGCAGTACTCCACTCTCTGATACCACAATCTGTATTAGATTCCCATGTCTGCCAAAAGACATTACCACTAACTGGGTGACTTGAAACAGCAGAAATTTAGTTTCAGAGTTTTGGAATCCAGAAATCTCAAAAATAAGATGTTGGCAGGGCTATGTGCTCTCTAAAGCCTATATGAAAGAGTCCTTCCTTGGATCTTCCAGCTTCTGGAAGCCTGACAATCTTTGGCATTCCTTGGCTTGTAGATGTATCTCCAATCATGTGTCAATCATCATATAACAGTCTTTTGTGTATCTGTCTCTTTATGTCTCCTTAAAGGACACCAGTGATATTGGATTAAAGGCGAATCCTATTCTAGTGTGGCCTCATCTTAACTATTTACATTTGCAATGGCCTTATTTCCAGATAATGTAACATTCTGAAATGCTGGATATACCTCAGACTTAAACATAATCTTTGGGACACAATTCAAATTATAATAAGATGGCTTAGAGGGAGTTTTTGTTTGTTTTGTTTTGTAGATTACTTAAGATTTTCTACATATAGGATTATATTATCCAAAAATAGAAATAGTTTTATTTCTTTTCCAATTTGAAGATTTTAATTCCCTATTGTTTAATTGCTCCAATTAGGACCTCCAGTACAATGCTGAATAATAATGGTGAAAGCATCCATCTGAGTTTTGTTCCTTGTCTTCAAGGGAAAATGTTCAGTCTTTCACAATTGATTACAATCTTATCTGTGGATTTTTCATAAATGGTTTTCATCATATTGAGAAAGCTGTCTTCTATTTCTAGTGTTTTGAGTGTTCCTGTAATGAAAAAGTATTGGATTTTGTTAAATTATTGCATCAGTTAAGATGACTACCTTTTTGTCCTCCATTATATTAATATAGAATATTACATATATTACTTTTCTCATGTTACACCATCTTAATATTCATGGAATAAATTTTACTTGGTTGTGGTATATAATACTTTTAATATGGTTCAGAATTTGGTTTGAAAATACATTTTGTGAGAATTGTGCATCTATATACATAAGGGTTATTTGCCTATAGTTTTCTTGTAGTGTCTTTGTTTGGCCTTGTTGATATGTGGGTAATGTTGGCCTTATAAAATAAGATATGTTTCTCTTCTTCTGTCTTTGTCTGATATAGACTATTTTTTTCATTTGTTTAATTAAAGGTCAATTTGCCAACATATAGTATAACACCCAGTGCTCATAGCATCAAGTGTCCTCCTCAGTGCCCACCTCCCCTTCTGCAACCCTATGTTCATTTCCCATACTAAGGAGTCTCTCATGGTTTGTGTCTCTATTTTTTCCCACTCACTTCCCCTCCTTATAATTTTTCTCACTCAGTTCCCCTCCTTATAATTCCTTTCACTATTTCTTATATTCCCCGCATGAGTGAAACCATATGATGATTGTCCTTCCCAATTGACTTACTTCACTCAGCATAACACTCTCCAGTTCCATCCACATTGAAGAAAATGATGAGTATTAGTCCTTTCTGATGGCTGAGTAATATTCCATTATATATATATATATATGGTATAATATATTATATTTATATATATCACATCTTCTTTATCTATTCATCTGTCAAAGGACATCATGGCTCCATCCACAGTTTGGCTATAGTGGACATTGCTGCTATGAACACTGAGGTGCAGGTGTCCCAGTGTTTCATTACATCTGTATCTTTGGGGTAAATCCCCAGTAGTGCAATAGCTGGGTCGTAGGGTAGGTCTATTTTGAACTTTTGGAGGAACCACCACACTATTTTCCACAGTGGCTGTATCAGCTCACATTCCCACCAACAGTACAAGAGGCTTCCCCCTTCTCCGTATCCTCTTCAACATTTGTTATTTTCTGTCTTGTTAATTTTTGACATTCTCACTGGTGTGGGGTGGTATCTCATTGTGGTTTTCATTTATATTTACCTGATGACAAGTGATGCAGAGTATATTCTGACGTTCTTGTTTGCCATGTGTAGGTCTTCTTTAGAGATTTTTCAGTACATATCATTTGCCTATTTTATGATTTGACTTTTTGTTTCTTAGATGTTGAGTTTAATAAGTTCTTTATAGATTTTGGAAACTAGCCCTTTATCTGATATGTCATTTGCAAATATCTTCTCCCATTCTCTAAGTTGTCTTTTAGTTTTGTTGACTGTTTCTTTAGCTGTGCAGAAGCTTTTTATCTTGATGAAGTCCCAGTAGTTCATTTTTGCTTTTGTTTCCTTGCCTTCATACATGTATCTTGCAAAAAGTTGCTGTGGCCAAGTTCAAAAAGGTTGTTGTTTGTGTTCTTCTCTAAGATTTGATGGATCTTGTCTCATATTTAGATCTTTTATCCATTTTGAGTTTATCTTTGTGTGTGGTGTAAGGGAATGGTCCAGTTTCATTCTTCTGCATGTGGCTTTCTAATTTTCCCAACACTATTTATAGAAGAGACTGTCCTTTTTCCAATGGATATTCTTTACTGCTTTGTTGAATATTAGTTGACCATAGAGTTGCATGTCCATTTCTGGGCTCTCTAATATGTTCTGACAATCTATGTGACTGTTTTTGTGCTGGTACCATATTGTCTTTATGATCACAGCTTAGTAATACAGCTTGAAATCCGGCATTGTGGGTGGCCTGGGTGGCTCATCAGATTAGTGGTCCCTTCAGCCCAGGGCCTGATCCTGGAGACCCAGGATTGAGACCCACGTCAGGCTCCCTGCATGGTGCCTGCTTCTCCCTCTACCTGTGTCTCTGCCTCTCTCTCTCTCTGTGTCTTAAATAAATAAATAAATAAATAAATAAATAAATAAATAAAATAGAAAGAAAGAAAGAAAGAAAGAAAGAAAGAAAGAAAGAAAGAAAGAAAAGAAAGAAAAGAAAAGAAAGAAAAGAAAGAAAAGGAAAAAAAGAAAAGAAAAGAAAAAAGAAAAAAGAAAAGAAAAGAAAAAAAGAAAAGAAAAAAAGAAAAGAAAAGAAAAAAGAAAAGAAAAGACATCTGGCATTTTGATGCCCCTGGCTCTGATTTTCTTTTTCAATATTCCTCTGGCTATTTGGCATCTTTTCTGATTCCACACAAATCTTAAGATTATTTGTTCCAACTCTGTGAAGAAAGTTCATGGTATTTTGATAGGGATTGCATTACATGTGAAAATTGCCCTGGGTAGGATAGACATTTTCACAATATTAATTCTTTCAATCCATGAGCATGGAATATTTTTCCATCTCTTTGTGTCTTCCTCCATTTCTTTCAGAAGTGTTCTGTAGTTTTTAGGGTATAGATCCTTTACCTCTTTGGTTAGGTTTATTCCTAGGTATCTTATGCTTTTGGGTGCAATTGTAAATGGAATTGACTCCTTAATTTCTCTTTCTTCAGTTTCGTTGTTAGTGTGGAGAAATTCCACTGATTTATGGGCAGTGATTTTGTATCCTGCCACATAACTGAATTGCTGTATGAGTTCTAGCAATCTTGGGGTGGACTCTGTCAGGTTCTCTAGATACAGAATCGTGTCATCTGCCTAAATGGAGAGTTTGACTAACAGTGGTGACAGTGGATATCGCTGTCGTGTTCCTGATCTTAGGGGAAAGGTTCTCAGTGTTTCCCCATTAAGAATCCTGTTCACTGTGGGCTTTACACAGATGACTTTAAAGATACTGAGAAATGTTCCCTCTATCCCTACACTTTGAAGAGTTTTAATCAGGAATGGATGCTGTATTTTGTCAAATGCTTTCTCTGCATCTATTGAGAGGATCATATGTTTCCTGTTTTGTCTCTTATTGATCCAATCTATCATGTTGATTTTATTACAAGTGTTGAACCAACCTTGCATTGTGGGGATAAATCCCACTTATTCATGGTGAATAATCCTCTTAAGGTACTGTTGGATCCTATTGGCTAGTATCTTGGTGAGAATTTTTGCATCCATTTTCATCAGGGATATGGTCTATAATTTTCCTTTTTGGTGGGGTCTTTGTCTGGTTTTGTTTTTTTTTTTAAATGATATATATATTTTTAATTTTATTTATTTATGATAGGCACACACACACACACACACACACAGAGGCAGAGACATAGGCAGAGGGAGAAGTAAGCTCCATGCACTGGGAGCCTGACGTGGGATTCGATCCCGGGTCTCCAGGATTGCACCCTGGGCTAAAGGCAGGCGCTAAACCGCCGTGCCACCCAGGGATCCCTTTGTCTGGTTTTGGAGTCAGGGTAATGCTGACCTCATAAAATGAGTTTGGAAGTTTTCCATCCCTTTCTATCCTTCAAAATAGCTTTAGTAGAATAGGTATTATTTCTTCTTTAAAGGTTTGATAGAATTCCCCTGGGAAGCCATATGGCCCTGGACTTTTGTGTCTTGGGAGTTTTTTGATGGCTTACTTCAATTTCCTTGCTGGGTATTGGCCTCTTCTGGTTTTCCATTTCTTCCTATTCCAGTTTTGGTAATTTGTGGTTTTCCAGAAATGCATCCATTTCTTCTAGATTGCCTATTTGTTGCCATACAGCTGCTCATAATGCGTTTTAAAAATCATTTGTATTTCCTTGATATTGTTTGTGATCTCTCGTCTTTATTTCCTGATTTTAGAATTTGAGTCTTTTCTCTTTCTTTTTTATAAGGCTGGCTAATGGCTTATCTATATTATTAATTCTTTCAAAGAACCAACTCCTGGTTTTGTTAATCTGTTCTACATTTCTTCTGGTCCCTATTTCATTGAATTCTGCTCTAATCTTTATCATATCTTTTTCTGCTCGGTGTAGGCTTTACTTGCTGTTGTTTCTCCAATTCCTTTTTTTTAAAGATTTTATTTATTTATTTATTTATTTATTTATTTATTTATTTATTTATGAGAGCAATAGAGAGTGAGAGAGGAAGAGACACAGGCAGAAGGAGAAGAAGGCTCCATGCAGGGAGCCCGATTCAGGACTTGATCCAGGGATTCCCGAATCATGCCCTGCTCTGAAAGTAGGTGCTAAACTGCTGAGCCACCCAGGGATCCCCTTCCTCCAGTTCTTTTAGGTGCAAGGTTACCTTGCATATTCCAGTTTTCTACATTTTTTTGAGAGAGGCTTCTATTTCGATGTATTTCCGTCTTACAACCACTTTTTGTGTATCTCAAAGATTTTTGAAGTTTTGTGTCTTCATATTCATTAGTTTCCATGAATCATATTAATTCTTCTCTAATTTTCTGGTTGATCCATTCATCTTGTTGTAGGATGCTCTTGAACCTCCATCTGTTTGAGTTTCCTCCAAATTTCTTCTTGTGAATGAGTTCTAGTTTCAAAGCATTGTGGGTTGAAAATATACAGGAGACAAAATCTTTTGATGTAAGTTGGGACCTGATTTGTGACCCAGTATGTGGTCTATTCTGGAGAAAGTTCCATGTGCACTTGAGAAGAATGTGTGTTCAGTTGCTTTTTGATGGAACTTTCTGTATGTATCTGTGAAACCTATTTGTTCCAGTGTATTATTTAAGACCCTTGTTTCCTTGGTGATGTTCTGCTAAAAGATATGTTATTTGCTGAAAGTGCTGTGGTGAAGTCTCCTACTATTAAGGTATTATTATCTAAGTATCTCCTTATTTTGGTTATTAATTGATTGATATACTTGGCAGCTCGCACATGTGAGGCATAAATATCCATGATTCTTAGGTCTTTGTTTTGGTTAGACTCTTTAATTTTGATATAGTGCCCTCTTCATCTCACACTATAGTCTTTGGGATAAAATCTAATTTATCTGATATGAGGATTGCTACCTTAGCTTTCTTTTCGAATGGTAAATGGTTCTCAACTCCTTCATTTTCAGGCTGTACATGTCCTTAGGTCTCAAATGAATCTCTTGTAGCTAGCAAATAGATGGGCCTTGCTTTTTTATCCAATCCAATAACTTGTGTCTTTTGATGGGATCATTTAGCCCATTCACGTATAGAGTAACTATTGAAACATATGAATTTAGTGTCATCTTATTACTTATTCAGTCCCTGTTTCTGTGGATTGTTTCTTTGCATCTGTCTTTCTTTTACAGGGTCCTCCTTAATATTTCTTGCAGAGTTATTTTGGTGGTCACATATTTTTTTCATTTTCTGCGTATGCTGGAAGCTTCTTATCTCTCTTTCTCTTCTGAATCACAGCCTTTCTGGATAAAGTATTCTTGGCTGCATGCTCTTCTCATTTAGTACCCTGTTTATATAATGACAGCACTTTCTGGCCTGCCAGGCCTCTGTGGAGAAGTCTGCTCTCAATCTGATATTTCTCCCCATGTATGTTAAGTATCTCTTGTCTCATGTTGCTTTAAGAATTTTCTCTTTATCTTTGAATTTTGCAAGTTTTACTATTAAATGTTGAGGTGTTGAACAGTTCTTATGGGTTTTGGGGAGAGGGTCCTCTCTATTCTCTTGGATCTGAATGCTTGTTTCCTTCCCCAGATGTGGGATGTTCTCAGCTATGATTTTTTCACACTACTTTGTGTTCTTCTTTCTCCTTCATTCTCTTCTGGAATCCCAATTAGACATATATTCTTCCTTCTCATGCTATCATTTATTTACCTAAGCCTTTCCTCATGAGCTCTTAATTGTTTTTCTCTTTTTTCCTCAGCTTCCTTTCTTACCATCAACTTGTTTTCTATGTCACTCACTCTTTCTTCCACCTCATTAACCCTCACAGTTAGAACATCCAGTTTCAATTTCATCTCATTTAATCTATTTTTAATTTTGGTCTGATTAGATCTCAATTCTGCATTAACAAAGTCTCTTGTCATTTTTTTGCTTTTTTTCCAGAGCCACCAGTTTTATAATTGTATTTCTGAATTGAATTTCTGACATTGTATTTAAATCCATATTCTATGACTTTGTGGCAGAGAGTATTTTTTCTGATTCTTCCTTTTGTGGTGAATTCTTCCTTCTAGTCATTTTGTCCAGTGCAGAGTGGCTATATGAGTGGGCTGAGTCAAAAATATCAACCACAATCTACATAAAATGCACCCTAGATGATTCTGAAGATGTCAGAGACCAGAAAATAAAAGAAAAAAGAACAGAACAAAATAAAACAAGAGGGCCACTAAAGTGAAAAACAAATTTAAAAATATAGTAGTCAAAATAGCCAAAAACCAAAAGGAAAGAAGAAAAAAGAAAAAAGAAAGAGAAAAGTAAAGGAAAGAGAGAAAAGGGGGGGGGGCGATGGTGGTATTGAGGAAGTGGTAGTGGAGAGAGAATGTAATCTACCTGAGTGGTCCAGAGGGTGACCTTTGGGTCCGAGTGTATTATGTTCTATATGTTAGAAGATGATCAATCCCAAATTTATACAAAGCAGCAATACTTAGATAAAGCCCCAGCACAAAACATAAACACAAAACAAGACCACAGAAACATAAACAAGATAAAAGGGCATGCAGAATGGGAAGGAAGAGGGAATATAATCTCACAGAATGGACCAAGATGGTGTTCCACTTGGTTCTGGGTGTATTTTGGTCATGTGTTAGAATGTACTAATTTCTACCATTGTAAAACAAAATGAAGTAGAAAAAACATAATCAAAACCAAACACCCATATCTTATATATATACCAGAGTTTTTAATACTTTGAAGGGAACCCAAAAGTGAAAAATTTATGTAAGATGTGTAATTGTAGAAATATGAAAGCCATAAAGGAAAAAAAATAAAAATGAGGAGCTGGTAAAATATTGTAGTTAAGGTGGGAAAAGAGAAAAATATTGGAAATTTTTAGTCTGATATAAAAATGAGTCATAATGGAAAAAGAAAAAAAGAATAAAAAAAGAAAAAAAGAACTCCCTTGTTTAATATACTGTTTTCCCTCAGTCTTGGAGCTTTCCAGTGCTGCTTGTTCAGTAAACTTGCTTTTCTCTTGTTCTTCCAGCAGTTCTTCTGGGGAAGGGATCTGCTGCACTGATTCTCAGGTGTCTGTGCCTTCGAGGAGATGCCCCACCCCTTGTCAGGTGCTGGGCACAGTATGAGCTGTTTATCCTGTAAGGCCTTTGTTCCCTAGAGGCCCTGCCTCTCCCAGGCACAAAGTGAAACAAAGAGAAAAAAATGGTGGCGGCCATATTTCTAGCTCTGGAGTCGAGCTCTCTGCGAGTAACTAACAGCATTTTCCAGTCCAAACTGGCCTAAATGCTTCTGGAGGCAGGTGCAGATGCAGTGATCTGCACAGCTTTTGAGGCGCCCAGCAACAGAGGAGTTCTTGCTTTCCTGTGTCCTCCCCACTTCTGCCTGTTCCAGGGGGAACAGAGGATCACTGGCTTTGTCTGCTTGGGCACCCTGGGATCCAGGGCCCTGTGTGCCTCTGGACCCAAGCTCCTGGGAACCACCTCTCCCAAAGGGAATGGAGGACAGCCACTTCCCTCCATTGCCAGGCTCTAGTGTATAGGCCACCCCGGAACCAGCCTGCCTAACTGGCTTCTCCCAAATGCCCCAGAGGGCTGGGGTGCTCTAGCCCTTTACCAGTATGGGATCATGGCTTATGATGAGCTTTCCCCTGGGTGCCTCTCCTGTTTTAGTGACTCTGGGAATCTTGAGGCTTAACTGCCCCTCCTGTGATTCTGCCTGATTTCCATGCTAAGCTCTTTTCCATCAGGGAAAACTCTGGCAAGGATTTTTAAAGTTCCCATTTCTCCAGGGCTGGGCTTTCATGCGAGGGAGGTTTTCAAGTATCTCTTTAACCTTGCTAGTCTCCATTCCCCTCCCCCACTTTATTCTTTTTTTTTCACCTTCTTACCTTGTTAGAAGCAAAAAATTTTCTCTCTGTAGCATTCCAGTTGTTCCCACATTAAATCTCAGGTTGAATTCTTAGGTGTTCAGGATGTTAATGTTATCTAATTAAGTTTGTGGGACCAGATGAGTTGAGGACCTCTACTCTTCCACCATCTTGCCCCTCCTCCCCAATTTTTTTAATGCAGTCTCAATAATTTTTCTTTTCTTTTCTTTGCCAAAGGAGATCTATACCTAGAAAAATGTTTCCATGACTGATGTAAAAGAAATAGCTGCCTATGTTTTCTTCTAGGAATTTTATGGTTTTGGTCTCACATTTATGTTTTTAATCCACTTTGAATTTATTTTTTATATGGTATAAGAAAGTGGCCCAGGTTCATTCTTTCATGTGTCACTGAAAAATTTTTCCAACATCATTTGTTGAATAGACTGTCTTCCCCATTATATACTCATTCCTGTTTTGTGCTACATTAATTGGCCTTACTAGCATAGATTTATTTCTGGGTTCTCTGTTCTTTCCATTAATCTATGTGTCTGTTTTTATCCCATTACCATACTGTTTTTATTATGATACATTTGTAGTATATATTGAAATCTAGGATTGTGAAACCTCCAGTTTTGATGTTTTTGAGGATTGCTTTGTGTATTTATTCTTTTGTGGTTCCATAAAAATCTTAAGAAATTTGTTCTACTTCTGTGAAAAATGCTGTTGGAATTTTGATAAAGATTACATTAAATCTATAGATTGCCTTGGACAGTATGGATATTTTAACAATATATGTTCTCACAATCCAGGATCATGGGATATCTTTCCTTTTATGTGTGTCTTCTTCAATTACTTTCATCAGTGTTACTTTTATAGTGTTAGGGGTATACCTCTTTAACCTTAATGGCTAAGTGTATTCCTAGGTATTTCATTCTTGTGCAATTTTAAAGGGGACTGATTCCTTTTTATCTTTCTGCTGCTTCATTATTAGTGTATAGAAATGCAACAGATTTCTGTACTTTATTTTTGTATTTTTGCAACCTTACTGAACTCATTTATCAGTTCTAGTAGTTTTTTTTTGGTGGTGTTTGGGGTTTTATATGTGTACTATGAAGTCATCTGCAAAGAGTAAAAATTTTACTTTATCCTTACCAATTTGAACGCATTTATTTCTTCTTATCTAATTGCTGTCGCTAGGACTTCCAGTACTATGTTGATTAAAAGTGGTGAAAGTGCACATCCTTGTCTTATTCCAGAACTTAGGGGGAGAGCTCCCAGTTTTTTTCCCATTGAGTATGATGTTTGTTGTGTGCTTTTCATATATGACATTTACTATTTTGTTGTGTGTTTTTCATATATGACATTTACCGTTTTGTATGTTTCTTCTAAATCTCCTATGTTGGATGTTTATATCATGAATTAATGTTCCATTTTGTTAAATGCATTTTTTGCATCTTTTGAGATAATCGTACGTGATGTATCACATTGTTTGATTTGTGAATATTGAACCGCCCTTGAATCACAGAAATAACTCCCACTTGATCATGGCAAATTGTTTTGCTAATGTATTGTTAGATTTGATTTGTTAATATTTTCTTGAGAACTTTTGCATCTATGTTCATCTTGGGTATTGGCCTATAGTACTCTTTTGTCTCATGTAGCATAATTATCTGGTTTTGGTATCAGGGTAGTGCTGGCTTCATAAAGTGAATTTGGAAAGTTTCCTTTCTCTTCTATTTCTGCAATAGTTTGAGAAAAGGTATTACCTCTTTTTAAAATGTTTGATAGAATTCCCCTGTGGGAGTAGGGGCAAGATGGCGGCAGAGTAGGGTCTCCAAGTCACTTGTCCTCAACAAATTACCTAGAAAACATTCAAATCATCCTGAAAATCTACGAATTCGGCCTGATATTTAAAGAGAGACCAGCTGGAAAGCTACAGAGAGAAGAGTTCGCGCTTCTATCAAGGTAGGAAGACGGGGAAAAAGAAATAAAGGAACAAAAGGCCTCCAAGGGGGAGGGGCCCCGCGAGGAGCCGGGCTGAGGCCGGGGCGAGTGTCCCCAGGACAGGAGAGCCCCGTCCCGGAGGAGCAGGAGCTGCACCAACCTTCCCGGGGGAAAGGCCTCCCGGGGAATTGGAGCAGGATCCCCAGAAAGGTGGGGATGCCCTCGGGCTCCCTGGGACAGTAACAGAGGAACTGCGCCCCGGGAGAGTGCGCCGAGCTCCCTAAGGGCTGCAGCGCTCGGCGGGACCCGGAGCAGCTCGGAGGGGCTCGGGCGGCGGCTCCGCGGAGGGGGCTGCGCGGCTCCGGGAGCAGCTCGGCGGCGGCGGCTCCGGCGGAGGAAGAAGCTCCGCGGAGGGGCCTGCGCGGCTCCGGGAGCAGCTCGGCGGCGGCGGCGGCTCGGGCAGAGGAAGAAGCTCCGCGCGGAGGGGGCGGCGCGGCTCCGGGAAGAGCTCGGAGAGACTCGGGCTGCGGCTCCGCGGAGGGGGCTGCACCGCGGGGAGCGCGAATCCAGCAGCGCAGGCTCCGGAGCACAGGGCGCCGGGACACAGCCCAGGATCTGGCCTCCCCCGGGACAGGCAGAGGCCGGGAGGGCCCAGGACAGCGAGGACGCTCCTGCCTGGAACTGAGCAGATCAGCGGCCCCGCCCCGGAGCCCCCAGGCCCTGCAGACGGAGAGCCCCGGAGCTACTGCGGGAGCTGACTCCAGGGTCCCAGAGCTGCCCCAGCCACTGTGGCTTCCTCCCGGGGCCTCACGGGGCGAACAACCCCCACTGAGCCCTGCACCAGGCAGGGACAGAGCAGCTCCCCCAAGTGCTAACACCTGAGAATCAGCACAGCAGGCCCCTCCCCCAGAAGACCAAGGAGACGGACCAGTTCCAGGGGAAGTCAAGGGACTTAAAGTACACAGAATCGGAAGATACTCCCCTGTGTTTTTTCTGTTTTTTTGTTTTTGTTTTTTTGTTTTTGTTTTGTTTTGTTTTGTGCTTTTCTTTCTTTCTTCTTGATTTCGGATTGCTTCCCCCACCCCACCCCACCCTTTTTTTTTCTCCTTTCTTTCTTTTTCTTTCTCTTTTTCTTCTCTTTTTCCCCTTTTTTTTCTTCTTTCTCTTTTTTCTTTTTCTCTTTTCTTTCCTTCTCTCTCTTTTTCTCCTTTCCCAATACAACTTGATTTTGGCCACTCTGCACTGAGCAAAATGAGTAGAAGGAAAACCTCACCTCAAAAAAAAAGAATCAGAAACAGCCCTCTCTCCCACAGAGTTACAAAATATGGATTACAATTCAATGTCAGAAAGCCAATTCAGAAGCACTATTATACAGCTACTGGTGGCTCTAGAAAAAACCATAAAGGACTCAAGAGACTTCATGACTGCAGAATTTAGATCCAATCAGGCAGAAATTAAAAATCAATTAAATGAGATACAATCCAAGCTAGAAGTACTAACAATGAGGCTTGACGAGGTGGAAGAACGAGTGAGTGACATAGAAGACAAGTTGATGGCAAAGAGGGAAACCGAGGAAAAAAGAGACAGGCAATTAAAAGACCATGAGGATAGATTAAGGGAAATAAATGACAGCCTGAGGAAGAAAAACCTACGTTTAATTGGGGTTCCCGAGGGCGCCAAAAGGGCCAGAGGGCCAGAATATGTATTTGAACAAATCCTAGCTGAAAACTTTCCGAATCTGGGAAGGGAAACAGGCATTCAGATCCAGGAAATAGAGAGATCCCCCCTAAAATCAACAAAACCCGATCAACACCTCGACATTTAATAGTGAAGCTTGCAAATTCCAAAGATAAGGAGAAGATCCTTAAAGCAGCAAGAGAAAAAAAGTCCCTGACTTTTATGGGGAGGAATATTAGGGTAACAGCAGACCCCTCCACAGAGACCTGGCAGGCCAGAAAGGGCTGGCAGGATATATTCAGGGTCCTAAATGAGAAGAACATGCAACCAAGAATACTCTATCCAGCAAGGCTCTCATTCAAAATGGAAGGAGAGATAAAGAGCTTCCAAGACAGGCAGGAACTGAAAGAATATGTAACCTCCAAACCAGCTCTGCAAGAAATTTTAAGGGGGACTCTTAAAATTCCCCTTTAAGAAGAAGTTCAGTGGAACAATCCACAAAAACAAGGACTGAATAGAAATCATGGTGACACTAAACTCATATCTATCAATAGTAACTCTGAACGTGAGCGGGCTTAATGACCCCATCAATAGGCGCAGGGTTTCAGACTGGATAAAAAAGCAGGACCCATCTATTTGCTGTCTACAAGAGACTCATTTTAGACAGAAGGACACCTACAACCTGAAAATAAAAGGTTGGAGAACCATTTACCATTCAAATGGTCCTCAAAAGAAAGCAGGGGTAGCCATCCTTATATCAGATAAATTAAAATTTACCCTGAAGACTATAGTGAGAGATGAAGAGGGACACTATCTCATACTCAAAGGATCTATCCAACAAGAGGACTTAACAATCCTCAATATATATGCCCCGAATGTGGGAACTGCCAAATATTTAAACCAATTAATAACCAAACTCAAGAAATACTTTGATAATAATACACTTATACTTGGTGACTTCAATCTAGCTCTTTCTATATTAGATAGGTCTTCTAAGCACAACACATCCAAAGAAACGAGAGCTTTAAATGATACACTGGACCAGATGGATTTCAAAGATATCTACAGAACTTTACATCCAAACTCAACTGAATACACATTCTTCTCAAGTGCACATGGAACTTTCTCCAGAATAGACCACATACTGGGTCACAAATCGGGTCTGAACCGATACCAAAAGATCGGGATAGTCCCCTGTATATTCTCAGACCATAATGCCTTGAAATTAGAACTTAATCACAACAAGAAGTTTGGAAGGACCACAAACACATGGAGGTTAAGGACCATCCTGCTAAAAGATGAAAAGGTCAACCAGGAAATTAAGGAAGAATTGAGAAGATTCATGGAAACTAATGAGAATGAAGATACAACCGTTCAAAATCTTTGCGACGCAGCAAAAGCAGTCCTGAGGGGGAAATACATCGCAATACAAGCATCCATTCAAAAACTGGAAAGAACTCAAATTCAAAAGCTCACCTTACACATAAAGGAACTAGAGAAAAAGCAACAAATGGACCCCACCCCCAGCAGAAGAAGACAGTTAATTAAAATTCGAGCAGAACTAAATGATATCGAGACCAAAAGAACTGTGGAACAGATCAACAGAACCAGGAGTTGGTTCTTTGAAAGAATTAATAAGATAGATAAACCATTAGCGAACCTTATTAAAAAGAAGAGAGAGAAGACTCAAATTAATAAAATCATGAATGAGAAAGGAGAGATCACTACCAACACCAAGGAAATACAAACGATTCTAAAAACATATTATGAACAGCTGTATGCCAATAAATTAGGAAATCTAGAAGAAATGGATGCATTCCTGGAAAGCCACAAACTACCAAAACTGGAGCAGGAAGAAATAGAAAACCTGAACAGGCCAATAACCAGGGAGGAAATTGAAGCAGTCATCAAAAACCTCCCGAGACACAAGAGTCCAGGGCCAGATGGCTTCCCAGGGGAATTCTATCAAACGTTTAAAGAAGAAATCATACCTATTCTACTAAAGCTGTTTGGAAAGATAGAAAGAGATGGAGTACTTCCAAATTCATTCTATGAGGCCAGCATCACCTTAATTCCGAAACCAGACAAAGACCCCACCAAAAAGGAGAATTACAGACCAATATCCCTGATGAACATGGATGCAAAAATTCTCAACAAGATACTAGCCAATAGGATTCAACAACACATTAAGAAAATTATTCACCATGACCAAGTAGGATTTATCCCCGGGACACAAGGCTGGTTCAACACTCGTAAAACAATCAATGTGATTCATCATATCAGCAAGAGAAAAACCAAGAACCATATGAGCCTCTCATTGGATGCAGAGAAAGCATTTGATAAAATACAGCATCCATTCCTGATCAAAACCCTTCAGAGTGTTGGGATAGAGGGAACTTTCCTCGACATCTTAAAAGCCATCTACGAAAAGCCCACAGCAAATATCATTCTCAATGGGGAAGCACTGGGAGCCTTTCCCCTAAGATCAGGAACAAGACAGGGATGTCCACTCTCACCACTGCTGTTCAACATAGTTCTGGAAGTCCTCGCCTCAGCAATCAGACAACAAAAAGACATTAAAGGCATTCAAATTGGCAAAGAAGAAGTCAAACTCTCCCTCTTCGCCGATGACATGATACTCTACATAGAAAACCCAAAAGCCTCCACCCCAAGATTGCTAGAACTCATACAGCAATTTGGTAGCGTGGCAGGGTACAAAATCAATGCCCAGAAATCAATGGCATTTCTATACACTAACAATGAGACTGAAGAAAGAGAAATTAAGGAGTCAATCCCATTTACAATTGCACCCAAAAGCATAAGATACCTAGGAATAAACCTAACCAAAGAGGTGAAGGATCTATACCCTAAAAACTATAGAACACTTCTGAAGGAAATTGAGGAAGACACAAAGAGATGGAAAAATATTCCATGCTCATGGATTGGAAGAATTAATATTGTGAAAATGTCAATGTTACCCAGGGCAATTTACACGTTTAATGCAATCCCTATCAAAATACCATGGACTTTCTTCAGAGAGTTAGAACAAATTATTCTAAGATTTGTGTGGAATCAGAAAAGACCCCGAATAGCCAGGGGAATTTTAAAAAAGAAAACCATAGCTGGGGGCATCACAATGCCAGATTTCAGGTTGTACTACAAAGCTGTGGTCATCAAGACAGTGTGGTACTGGCACAAAAACAGACACATAGATCAATGGAACAGAATAGAGAACCCAGAAGTGGACCCTGAAATGTATGGTCATCTAATATTCGATAAAGGAGGAAAGACTATCCATTGGAAGAAAGACAGTCTCTTCAATAAATGGTGCTGGGAAAATTGGACATCCACATGCAGAAGAATGAAACTGGACCACTCTCTTTCACCATACACAAAGATAAACTCAAAATGGATGAGAGATCTAAATGTGAGACAAGAGTCCATCAAACTCCTAGAGGAGAACACAGGCAACACCCTTTTTGAACTCGGCCACAGTAACTTCTTGCAAGATACATCCACAAAGGCAAAAGAAACAAAAGCAAAAATGAACTATTGGGACTTCATCGAGATAAGAAGCTTTTGCACAGCAAAAGAAACAGTCAACAAAACTCAAAGACAACCTACAGAACTTATTAAACTCAACACCAAAGAAACAAACAATCCAATCATGAAATGGGCAAAAGACATGAAGAGAAATCTCACAGAGGAAGACATGGACATGGCCAACATGCACATGAGAAAATGCTCTGCATCACTTGCCATCAGGGAAATACAAATCAAAACCACAATGAGATACCACCTCACACCAGTGAGAATGGGGAAAATTAACAAGGCAGGAAACAACAAATGTTGGAGAGGATGCGGAGAAAAGGGAGCCCTCTTACACTGTTGGTGGGAATGTGAACTGGTGCAGCCACTCTGGAAAACGGTGTGGAGGTTCCTCAAAGAGTTAAAAATAGACCTGCCCTACGACCATGCACCCCGATGTTTCTAGCAGCAATGGCCACAATAGCAGAACTGTGGAAGGAGCCTCGGTGTCCATCGAAAGATGAATGGATAAAGAAGATGTAGTTTATGTATATAATGGAATATTACTCAGCAATTAGAAACGACAAATACCCACCATTTGCTTCAACGTGGATGGAACTGGAGGGTATTATGCTGAGTGAAGTAAGTCAATCGGAGAAGGACAAGCAGTGTATGTTCTCATTCATTTGGGGAATATAAATAATAGTGAAAGGGAATATAAAGGAAGGGAGAAGAAATGTGTGGAAATATCAGAAAGGGAGACAGAACATAAAGACTCCTAACTCGGGGAAACGAACTAGGGGTGGTGGAAGTGGGGAGGAGGGCGGGTGTTGGAGGGGATTGGGTGACGGGCACTGAGGTGGACACTTGACGGGATGAGCACTGGGTATTTTTCTGTATGTTGGTAAATTGAACACCAATAAAAATTAATTAAAAAAAAAAAAAGAATTCCCCTGTGATGCCATCTGTTCCTGGACTTTTTTTTTTTTTTTTAGTATTTTTATTGCTCTTAGAATTTCATTGCCAGTAATTGGTCTGTTCAACTTTTTTAATGTCTTATTGTTTCGATTTTGATAATTCAGTTTAGTTTGATAGTTTGATAGTTTAATTTGATGTTTCTAGGAATTTATCCTTTTTTATATTTTCCAATTTGTTATCATATAATTTTTCATAATATCGTCATAATCCTTTGTATTTCTGTGGTGTTGGCTGCTATTTCTCCACTTTTAGTTCTTATTTTATTTATTTGAGTCTTCTTTCTTATTTTTGTTTTATGAGAACTCTGTCAAAATATTTTTCAATTTTATTTATCTTTTTAGAAAAACAGTTCTTGGTTCCATTTATTTCCTTACAGTTTTTTTTTAATGTCTTTTTCATTTCTTTCTGCTTTAATTTTTATTATTATTTTTTCTACTGGCTTTGGGATTCATTTTTTTTCTATCTCCTTTAGGTGTAAGGTTAGGGTATTTACTTGAGATTTTTCTTGATTTTTGATGTAGGCCTGTATTGCAATAATCTTCCCTTTTAGAACAGCTTTTGCTGCATCCCAAGACTTTGGACTGCTGTGTTTTCATTTCCATTTGGTTCTATGTATTTTAAATTGTTTTCTCTTTAATCCTTGGTTGATCCATTCATTGTTTAGTAGCATTTTATTTAATTTCCATGTATTTGTGGTCTTTCCAGATTTTTTTCTTGTGTCTGATTTTTAGTTTTATACTGTTGTGCCCAGAAAATATGCACCATAAAACTTCAAACTTTTTGGTTTTGTTGAGATATGTTTTGTGGCTTATCATGTGATCTATTCTGGAGACTGTTCTGTGAGCACATGAAAAGAATGTGTATGCTATGTTTTAGGATGAGATGTTCTGAATATATCTGTTAAATCTATCTGGTCCAATGTGTCATTCAAACCTAGTTTCCTTGTTGATTTTCTGATTAGATGTTTTATCTCTTGATGGACATGGGGGTGTTAATGTCCTCTACAATTATTGTATTACTCTTGATTACTTTCTTCATGTTTGTTAATAATTGCTATATATACTTGGGTGCCCCAGTGTTGGATGCAAAAATATTTACCATTGTTATATATTCTTGTTGGATTGTTTCTTTTATGGTTATGTAGCATTCTTGTTTGTTTCTTGTTATACTCTTTTGCAAAGTCTATTTTTTTCATATAAATATTGCTACCTCAGCTATCTTTTTGTTTCCTTCAGAATGATAAATATTTTCCTATTGTTTCACTTTTAATCGACATGGTCTTTATTTCTGAAATGAGTCTATTGCATGAAGCATATAGGTGAGGCTTGTTTTTTTTCACATTCAGTCACTCAATGTCTTTTGATTGGAGCATTTAGTCCATTTAAATACTAAGTAATATTATACTTATTGCTATTTTGCTATTATATGCTATTGCATATACTTATTGCTATTTTGTTACTTCATTTACAGTTTTCATATTTGTACTCTGCCCTTTCTTCTATTAGTCTCTTCCCTTGTGGTTAGATGGCATTTTTTTATTGATATGCTTGGATTCTTTTCAATTTATTTTTTGCATATCTCTTATATGTTTTCATTTGTGGTTACCATAGGATTTATATATAATATTCTATACATATACAATTCTATATTATGTTGATGGTTGTTTAAATTTATACCTATTCTAAGAACAATACATTTTATTAACCTCCTCCCACATTTTATTTATGGTGTCATACTTTACTTCCTTTTATTTTGTGAATCATTTGACTGATATATTTTACTCTACTGCAAAATATATATTAAAATTTATTTGGACACATAATTTGGAGTTATTTAAATGTTTTTATTTAAATTCTACATAATTAACATACAGTGTAATATCAGTTTCAGGTCTACAGTTTAGTGATTCAACACTTACAACATCCCATGCTGATCACAAAAACTTCACTCCTTAATCCCCATCACCCCCAACATACCTCCCTTCTGGTAGCCATCACTTTGTTCTCTATAGTTAAGAATCTGCTTCTTGGTTTGTGTATCTCTCATTTTTTCCCTATGCTCATTTGTCTTGTTTCTAAAATTCCACATATGAGCAAAATCATATGGTATACGTCCTTCTCTGACTGACTTATTTCATTAGAATAGTAATCTCTAGTTCCATCATTTATATACTGCATCTTCTTTATCCATTCATCAGTCAATGGACATTTGGGCTCTTTCCATAATTTGGCTGTTGTTGATAATGCTACTATAAACATCAGGGTGCATGTATTTTTGTATTCTTTGGTAAATGCTTAGTAATGAAATTGCTGGACCATAGGGGAGTTCCATTTTTTACTTTTTCTGGAATATCCATATTGCTTCCCACAGTGGCTATACCAGTTTGCATTAGCACCAAAAGTGTAAGAAGGTTTCCATTCTTCCACAGCCTCATCAATATTTGTCTCTTATGTTGTTGATTTTAGCCATTTAGACAGGTGTGAGGTGCTATCTTATTGTAGTTTTAATTTTCATTTCCCTGATGATCAGTGATGTTGAGCATCAGTTCATGTATCTGTTAGTCAGCTGTATGTCTTCTTTGAAAAATATCTATTAATATCTTCTGCCCATTTATTTAATTGTACTATTTGATTTTTGAATGTTGAGCTTATAAAGTTTTTTTGTCTTTTGTAATTTTATTTATTTATTTTTATTTATTTTATATGTATTTTTATTGGAGTTTGGTTTACCAACATATAGTATAACACCCAGTGCTCTTTATACATTTTACTATCCCTTTATCAGATATGTCATTTGCAAATATCTCCCATTCAGTAGGTTGCGTTTTAGTTTTGTTGATTGTTTCCTTCAGTATATAGAAGCTTTTTGTTTTGATGAAGTTCCAATAGCTTATTTTTGCTTTTGATTTCCTTGCCTCAGTAGACATATCTAAGAAGAAGTTCCAAGGGCCAATGTCAAAAGGTTTACTGCCTGTGCAGTCCTCTACAATTTTAATGGTTTCCTATCTCACATATATGTCTTTCATCCATTTTAAATTTATTTTTGTGTATGGTGTAAGAAAATGGTCTAGTTTCTTTCTTTTCCATGTTGCTTTCCATTTTTCCCAACACCATTTTTTGAAGAGACTGTCCTTTTTTCTATTGGATATTCTTTCCTGCTTTGTTAGAGATTAATTGAAAATACAGGTGTGGGTTCATTTCTGGATTTTGCATTATTTTCTATTGATCTTTGTGACTATTTTTGTACCAGTATCATACAGTCTTGATCATTATAGCACTATAATATAGCTTGAAATCCAGAATTTTGATGTCTCCAGCTTTGCTTTGCTTTTCCAAGGTTGTTCTGGCTATTCAGGGTCTCTCATGGTTTCATACAAATCTTAAGATAATTTATTATATCTCTGTAAAAATATACTGTTGGTATTTTGATAGGGATTGCATTAAATGTGTGGATTACTTTGGATAGTATCGAAATTTTAACAATATTTTTTCTTCTGATCTATAAGCATGGGATGTCTTTCCATTTGTGTCATCATTAGTTTCTTTCACCAGAGTTTAGTAGTTGTCATATTACAAATCTTTCATCTCTTTGGTTAGGCTTATTCCTAGGTATCTTTTGGTGCAATTGGCAATGGGATTGATTATATTATTACTCACTCTTTTGCTTCATTATTGGTATATAGAAATGCAGATTTCTGTATGTTGATTTTGTAACCTGAAAGTTTACTGAATTCTGCATCAATTCTAGCAATATTTTAGTTGATTATTTCTAGTTTTCCACATAGAGTATCATATCATCTGCAGATAGTGAATGTTGTACTTTTTCCTTGAAGTTTTGAATGTCTTTTACTTTTTTACTGTCTGATTACTGTGGCCAGGACATCCAGTACTATATTAAACACATGGTGAGTGTAGATATCTCTGTCTTATTCCTGATCATAGACTTAAAGCTTAGTTTTCCTCATTGAGGATATTATCTGTGGGTTTTACATATATGGCCTTTATTATGTTGAAGTATGTTTCCTATGTCCCTACTTTGTTGAGGGTTTTTGTAAATAATAGTTTGTCAAATGCTTTTCCTTCATCTACTGAGAGATTCATATGGTTCTTATCCTTTCTATCAATAATGTGGTGTGTCATGTTGATAGATTTGTGAATATGGTACAACCCTGGCAACCCCAGAATAAATCTCACTTGATGGTGTTGAATGGTTCCCGTGTGCACAAGAAAAAAAAATGTGTACTCTTTTGTTTTCAGATGGAATGTTCTGGGGGACAGCTACATAGAAAGCAGACCCAGAGCTTGCCTCATCCCTCCAACACAGCTACATAACTACCAAATAATTCTGAATACTCAAGAAATTAACCGAAGATTGATAGAACAAACTGCAAAACTAGAGGGATTGAAGAGGCCTATTGAGGAAATTAGGAAGAACAGAGACATTGTTTGGAGAGGAACAGAGTGTAGATGATCTGGAAGGGTTGGAGCCTTTGGGGGCAGAGAAAGGCAAGAGACAGTGGCTCTCACAGGGATACATAAAAGGAGAACACTTCCCCCAAAGCCACTAGATAGGCAAAGAGGAAGATTGAATTTCATGAGTTTTTGCAACCAGTGGGGTTCAAACACTAGAGTTTTGGAGGTCCCCAGGCTTGGCTATAATAGAGACCTGAGGACACTGCAGTACACCTGGAACAGAGGCTGGCAAACACCCTGAGGCTGATTGTATGATCTAAAGATCACCTTAGGGGCACAGGGAGGTACTATTTATAATTTTTGGAGCATATCTTTGAGAAGTGGCATTGACTCTATGGGTATAAAAGAAGCAATGAGTGTCCTCCCCGCCCCCCACCAGTCAGTATAGGCACAGGGACACCTGGTGAGGGCAGTTAAACAAGGGACTCCTGTTTAGCCTGCTTACTGCAAATCCCATGCCCTTGAAACCTGGCATAAGTGCCCATCTGGGTTATACTTACATAAGCCCCAGCATGGCAAGGCCCTATCCCAGAGGACCAGCACAGGTCCCCACTACACCAGATCCATGAAGTTTACAATTTTAAAGGTCAGTAGCATGGCTAGTATAGAGCCCAACATATACCATGCTGCTCTAGTTAGGCAGATGGCTCAGAGACAGACATGTGAAATCAGTGATCTGAAAAACTATGATGCATGAGGAGAAATTATTTGCTCCTCTGCAGTGCTTCACTGAGAGCAACAAGCACAGACTCCTCTCTCCAGGGACAAAGGAGCAGGATGGTACCATTTACCTCCCCACCTCTCACCAAAAGCCACCTTCAGGAAACAGCATAGCACCAATACTGTCTACCTCACCTGCTTACACCTAGTCCTGCTGCCCTGCCCTCTGTTGGCACTGCTTTTCTAAGGAAAGTATGTCTAAGGACTAACACAGTGGTCTTCTCCCACAGAAGACCAACACACACCTGTGTATGCACCATGTCTACTGATAAGAGAGTTCTGCAAAGTTTCCATTCTGTTGGAAATAGCATCAGGTGTATTTTCGCAAGCATCTAGAGCATACCTAGTTAAAACTTGCCACATTTTGGCCAAGGTCCAAACATTCCATACTGCAAACAAGAAACTCTTCAGAGGACTGACCTGAGGGATAGAGCAACCATAACACAGCATCAAAGTGTACATAGCACACAATAGAGACACGTCTCGAAGTGCCAGTCCCTGGAATTATATGACCTATTGTTCATGAGGCCTGTTTTTTTATTACTCTCAGGAGCAAGAAATACAACAATCTCCTAACAAGAAAAGAAAACAGGGACCTAGACAAAATACAAGATGGAGCAATTCATCCTAAAATAATGAACAAAAAGATCATGGCCAGAGATCAAATTAAAATGGGTATAAGTAACATGCCTGGTCCAGAAACAACAATCAAGGATACTAGCTGGGTTTGAGAAAAGTATGGAAATATCAGATAGAACATTACCACAGTGATAAAAGAACTAAAAAACCAATCAGGCCAAATGAAAGCTATAATAACTGAGATTCAATACAGACTGGAGGTAATGAAAACAAGGATGGAAGAAACTGAGGAATGAATAAGTGATATGGAAGATGGAATTATGGAGAATCATGAAGCTGAAAAAAAGAGGGAAAGAAAAATGTTGGATCACAAAAGTAGACGTAGTGAACTCAGTGGCTCTACTAAGTGTAATAACATTTGTATCATAGGACTCCCAGAAGGGCAGCCTGGGTGGCTCACCAGTTTAGCACCGTCTTCAGCCCAGGGTGTTATCCTGGGGCCCCTGGATTGAGTCCCACATCAGGCTCCCTGCATGGAGCCTGCTTCTCCCTCTCCTTTGTCTCTGCCTCTCTGTCTCTCATGAATAAATAAATAAAATCTTTAAAATTAAAAAGGACTCCCAGAAGAAGAAGAGAGAAAAGGGGGCAGAAAAATTATTTGAGGAAATTATAGCTGAAAATTTCCCATATCTGGCAAAGGAAATAGACACACAGATCAAGGAAGCACAGAGAACTCCCATTAAAATTAAGAAAAGCAGACGAACACAAAGACATACTTAGTTAAATTTGCAAAATATAGAGATAGAGAAAAAATCCTAAAAGGAGCAAAACAAAAGAAGTCTCTAAAAGGGTAGGCCCATAGGTTTAGTAGCAGAACATTACAAAAAATTAGTAAGCCAGAAAAGAGAGGTATGATATATTCAACCTCTTGAATGGCAAAAACATGCAGCCAAGAATACCCTATCCAGTAAACATACATTCAGAATAGAAGGAGAGATATGTTTTCCAGATAAACACAAAGAAAAGTATTTTGTGACACTAAAGCCACCCTGCAAGAAATAGTAAAAGGGCCTCTTTGAGTGGGAAAGAAAGACAAGAAGCAACAAAGACTAGAAAGGAACAGAAAATTTCCAGAAACAATGACAAAACAATTAATAAAATGGCATTAAATTCATATTTATCAATAATTACTCTGGATGTAAATGACCTAAATGTTATATTCAAAAGACATAGGGTACCAGAATGGATAGAAAAACAGGAACCATCTATATGCTGCCTCCAAGTGATTCTTTTGACACCTAAGGACACCTGCAGATTGAAAGTGAGGGAATGGATGCAAATGAATGTCAAAAGAAAGCTTCAGTATCAATACTTAAAATCAAACAAAATAGATTTTAAAGCAAAGACTGTAACAAGAGATGAAGAAGGGCACTACATCAGATAAAGAGGACTATCCAACAGGAAGATCTAATAATTGTAAATATTTATGAAGTTGACTTGGTAGCATGCAAATATATAAAAAATTAATAACAAACATTAAATAACTCATTGATAATAATACAATAATAGAAGATTTTTATTTTTTAAAACATATTTTATTAATTTATTTTAGAGAGAGAGAGAGAGAGAGAGAGAGAGAGAGAGAGAGAAAACATGAGGGGGACACAGAGAAAGAGAGGGAGAAGTAAACTCTTCACTGAGCAGGGAGCCCAACATGGGCTCAATCCTAGGACCCTGGGATCATGACCTGAGCTGAAGGCAGAGGCTTAACTGACTGAGCCACTTGGGAGCCCCAGTACTATGGGACTTTAATACCCAACTTACATCACTACATATATAATCTAAGCAGAAGATCAATGGAGAAACAATGGCTTTGAATGACATACTTAACCAGATGGACTTTAAGATACATTTAGAACATTTCATTCTAAAGCAGCAGAATACATATTCTTTTGAAGCACACATGGGACATTCCCCAGAAAGATCACATAATAGGTCACAAATCAGACCTCAACAAGTACAAAAAGGTTGAGACCATACCATGCATCTTTGCTGAGCAACAATGTTATGAAATATGAAAAGTACAGGAAAAAATTTTGGAAAGACTATAAGTATATGGTGGTTAAAGACCTTGATACAAATGAAGGAATGGATCAAACAGGAAATTAAAGAAGAAACTAATAAAATACATGAAACAAATGTAAATGAAACATGGTGGTCCAAATCCTTGGGATGCAGTGAAAGCAATCCTAAGAGAGAAGTTATATAGTAATATAGTCCTACCTCAAGAAGCAAGGAAAATTTGAAATAGGTAACCTCACCTTAAACCTAAATCAAATAGTAAGAGATAAATGAAGTCTAAAATCAGAAGAAGGGGAAATAATCACAATTAGAGCAGAGGTAAGTGGTACACAAACAACAAAAGAAAAAAACAGAAGAGATCAATGAAATCAGGAGATAATTTTTTGAAAAAAAAAAAACAGTGATAAGCTCCTGGACAGACTTATTAAAAAGAAAAGGTAAAGAACTCAAATAAACAAGATCAAAAACAGGAGAGGAGAATTCACAACCAAAATCACAGAAATACAAACAAATTTTAAGAGATACTATGAAAAATTATATGCCAACAAATTGGACAATTTGGAAGAAATGGATATGCTCCTAGAAATGTATAAACTACCAAAACTGAAACAGGAAGAAATAGAAAACCTGAACTAGCAAGGAAGACCCATTACTAGCAAGGAAATTGAAGCAGTAATAAAAAATATCTCAACAAACAGGAGTCCAGGGCTAGATGGCTTCACAGAGAAGTTATACCAAACATTTAAAGAAGAACTAATAACTATTTTTATGAAACTGTTTCAAAAGATAGAAATGGATAGAAATTCAAATTCGTTCTATGAGACAAGCATTGACTTGATCCTGAAACCAAAGTCTCCATCAAAAAGTAGAATTACAGACCAAAATATCTGATAAACCTGGAAGTCAAAATCCTCACCAAAATACTAGCCAATAGGATCCAACAGTATATTAAAAGGAAATATCAGGAAGGGAGACAGAACATAAAGACTCCTAACTCGGGGAAACGAACTAGGGGTGGTGGAAGGGGAGGAGGGCGGGTGTTGGAGGGGAATGGGTGACGGGCACTGAGGTGGACACTTGACGGGATGAGCACTGGGTGTTTTTCTGTATGTTGGTAAATTAAACACCAATAAAAGTTAATTAAAAAAAATAAAATAAAATAAAAGGATTATTCACCATGACCAAGTGGGATTTATTCCTAGGCTGCCAGACTAGTTCAATATTCACAAATCAATCAATGTAATACATCACATAATAAAAAACAGGACAAGAATCATATGATCCTCTCAATAGATGCAGAAAAAGCATTTGACAAAGTATAGCAAACTTTCTTTACTAAAACTTCACAGTGTAGGGATAGAGGGAACACACCTCAGTATCATATAAGTCATATTAGAAAAGCTCACAGCAAATATCATTTTCAATGCGGAAATACTAAGAGCTTTTCCCCTACAATCAGGAACACGACAGGGATGTTCACTCTTACCATTGTTGTTCAATGTAATACTCAAAGTCATAGACTCAGCAATCAGACAACAAAAAGAAATAAAAGTCATCCAGATTCTAAAGATGAAGTCAAACTCTCACTCTCCACAGATGACATGATAGTCAGTGTGAAAAACCCAAAAGACATCACTAAAAGAATTGCTAGAACTGACACAGGAATTCAGCAAAGTGGCAGTATATAAAATCAGTGCACAGGAATCAATTGCATTTCTATACATAAATAATGGGACTGAAGAAAGAGAAATTAAGGAATCAATCTCATTTACAATTGCACCCAAAACCATAAGGTATCTACGAATAAACCTAACCAAAAAGTAAAGAATCTGCACTCTAAAAACTACAGAACACTTACAAAATAAATCTAGGAAGACACAAAGAGATGGAAAAACATTCCATGCACATGGATTAGAAGAATAAATATTAGGAAAATGTCTATGCTGCCTAGAGCAATTTACACATTCAATGCAATCCCTATCAAAATATGGACTTTCTTCACAGAGTTGGAACAAATAATTCTAAGATTTATATGGAATCAGAAAAGACCCCAAATAACAGAGGAATATTGAAAAAAAATCAAAGCTGGGGGCATCACAATGCCTGACTTCAAGCTGTATTACAAAGCTGTAATCATCAAGACAGTATGGTACTGGCACAAAAACAGACACATGGATCAATGAAACATATTAGAGAATCCAGAAATGGACCCTCAACTCTATGGTCAATCATCTTTGACAAAGCAGGAAAGAATATCCACTGGAAAAAAGACAGTGTCTTCAATAAATGGATCTGGGACAATTGGACAGCCTCATACAGAAAATGAAAGTGGGCTATTCTCTTATACTACACAAAAAGATAAATTTGAAATGGTTTAAATATCTAAATGTGAGTCAAGAATCCATCAAAATTCTAGAGTTTAACACAGGCAACAACCTCTGTGGCCTCAGCTACAGCAACTTCTTTCTAGACACATCTCCAAAGGCAATGGAAACAAAATTGAGTTATTGATACTTAATCAAGATAAAACACTTTTGCAGAAAAAGGAAACAGCCGACAAAACCAAAAGACAACCAACAAAATGGGAGAAGGTATTTGCAAATGACATTTCAGATAAAGGGCTAGTATCCAAAATCCATAACAAGCTTATCAAACTCAACCCAAAGAACAAATAACCCATTCAAGAAATGGACAAAAGACATGCACAGACATTTCTCCTAAGAAGACATAAAAATGGCCAACAGACACATGAAAAAATGCTCAACATCACTTGGCATCAGGGAAATACAAATCAAAACCACAATGAGATGCCACCTCATACCAGTCAGAATGAGTAAAATTAGCAAGTCAGGAAACAACAGATGTTGGCAAGGATGTGGAGAATGGGGGACACATTTACATGTTTGGTGAATGCAAGCTGGTGCAGCCACTTTGGAATACATTATGCAGGTTCCTTTAGAAGTTGAAAATAGAGTTACCCTCCAACCCAGTAATTGCACTACTAGGTATTTACCTTAAAGATACAAATGTACTAAACCGAAGGGGCACCTGCACCTCAATGTTTATAGCAACAATGTCCACATTAGCCAAACTATGGAGAGAGCCCCAATATACATCAACAGATGAATGGATAAAGATATGATATATATGTATAATGGAATACTCAGCCATCAAAAAAATGAAATATTGCCATTTGCAATGACATGAATGGAACTAGAGAGTATTATGCTAAGGCAAGTCAATCAGAGAAAGACAATTATCATATGATCTCTCTCATATGTGGAATTCAAGAAACAAAACAGAGGATCATAGAGGAAAGGAGAGAAAAATAAAATAAAATGAAATCAGAAAGGGAAACAAACCAGAAAAAAACTCTTAATCATAGCAAAAAAAAAAAAAAAAAAAAAAAATGAAGGTTGCCAGAGGGGATGGAGTTTGGAGGGCGGAGTAACTGGGTGATGGACATTAATAATGCCATGTGACGGGGCAGCCCTGGTGGCCCAGCAGTTTAGCACTACCTTCAGCCCAAGGTGTGATCCTGGAGACCCGGGATCAAGTCCCATGTCAGGTTCCCTGCATGGAGCCTGCTTCTCCCTCTGCCTGTGTCTCTGCCTCTCTCTCTCTCTCTCTCTCTCTCTCTCTCTCTGTCTCTCATGAATAAATAAATAAAATCTTAAAAGACAAGAAAAAAATGCCATGTGATTTAATAAGCACTGGGGATTATATAAGACTGAGGAATCACTGAACTCTACCTCTGAAATTAATAATACACTATATGTTAATTAATTGGATTTAAATTAAGCCATATATTTCAGAAAATCCTTTACAAATGCCTAACCTTTTTTGTTTCTGTCTCAAATATCTGAATAATAGACTGAATTTTTCCATTTCCACCTGGATTTTTGTTAGATATGTCTATATTTATTGGTATTTTCTGAAATAAAAGTTTATTAAACTTTCTCTGAAATATTTTACTTTTGACTTAACTTCAATGAAATTAATAAAATATTTGAAGTGTAAGGATATTCTTGGTGAATTTAAAAATTAATCCTTTAGAATGATGTCTAAATGAAACATTCAATACAATGTAACACTGATTATAATACAAGAATATTTATATTTCTATAGCATTTCTTTTAAAAGAAAATCACAAGTTATACTTATTAAATTGGACAAAAGAAGCAAGTAATTGTTTTCTTTTTTAAGAAGATTTTTATTTATTTATTTGACAGAGAAAGAGAGAGAGAGCGCACAAGCAGGGGTACTGGCAGACAGAGGGAGTGGGAGAAGCAAGCTTCCCACTAAACAGAAAGCCTGACTTGAGGCATAACCCTGGTATCATGACCTGAGCCAAAGGCAGATGCCTAACTGAGCCACCAAGGCATCCCAGAAGTAAGATAGTTGAATCAATTATCAAAATCTCCCCCAAAAATGTCCAGGGCCAGATGACTTCCCATGGCAATTCTACCAGACAGTTAAAAAAGAATCAGTACCTATTCTTCTGAAACTATTCCCAAGTAATAGAATTGGGGGGGGGGGGGGAATCCAAACTCTTTCTATGAGGCCAGGATTGCCTTGATTCAAAAATGAATCACTCTACTACTATAAAGAGAACTACTGCCAATATCTCAGATGAATATGGATGCAAAACTCTGAATAAAATACTAGCAAATTGAATCCAACAGTTCATTAAAAGAATTATTCACCATGATCAAGTGGGATTGAGAATATTATTCTCAAATCAATCAATGTGATATAACACATTAATAAAAGGTTAGGAAACATTTGATACCCTCAATAAGTGCAGAAAAAGCATTTGACAAAGTACAATGATTAAAAACACTCAACAAAGTAGAGATAGAACATATCTCAATATCATATAGGCCATATATTAAAAACCTACAGCTAATAACATCATCAATAAGGGAAATCTGAGAAATTTTACTTTATGGTTAGGGACAAGACAAGGATGCCCACTTTTACCAGTTATTTAACATAGTCTTGTAAGTCCTACACTCAGGAATAAGACAATAGAAAGAAATAAAAGATAACCCAAATTGACAAGAAAGACATCAAACTCACAATTTGTAGACAACATGGTAGCCTATATGGAAAACGCAAAGGATCTACCAAAAATTTGTTAAAAATGATACACAAATTCAGTAGAGTCACAGGATACAGAATCAACATTCAGAAACCTGTTTCATCTCTATCCTCCAATAATGAAGGGGCAGAATGAGAAATCCAGGAATTTACTCCATTTGCAATTGCATCAAAAGCCATAAGATACCTAGAAATAAGCCTACTCAATACAGTTAAAGATTTGTACTTTGAAAACCATAAAGCAGTGATGAAAGAAATTGAAGATGACACAATGAAATAGAAAAATAATCCATGCTCGTGGATTGGAAGAACACATATTGTTAAAATGTCTATACTACCCAAAGCAATCTAGGTATTTGGTGCAGGCCTGGTCAAGATACCAGCAGTCTTTTTCACAGAGCTAGCAGAAACAATCCTACAATTTATATAGAACCAGAAGACACCCTGAATAGTGAAAAGAATCTTGAAAAAGGAAAATAAAATCTGGAGGCAAATGATTCCTTATTTCGATTTATATTACAAAGTTGTGGTGATGCAGGCAGTATGGTACTGGAATGAAAACAGACCCTTAGATCAATGGAGCAGAATAGAAAACCCAGAAATGGACCCTCAGCTCTATGTTCAACTAATCTTCGACAAAGCAGGAAGGAATATTTAATGGAAAATAGTCTTTTCAACAAATGTTGAGAAAAGTAGACAGTAACATGCAAAGGAATGAAAATGGACCACTTTCTTAACATCATACACAAAAATTCAAAATGGATGAAAGACCTAAATATGATACAGGAAACAATCAAAATCCTAGAGGATAACACAGGCATTAAGCTCTTTGATATAGGTATAGCAACTTCTTACCAGAAACGTCTCTTGAGGCAAGAGAACAAAAGTAAAAATCATTATTGAGATGTCATCAAGATAAAAAGCTTCTGCACAGTGAAGGAAGCAATCAACAAAACTAAAAGGCAATCTGATTAATTAGATGATATATTTGCAAACAATATATCTGATAAAGGATTAGTATCCTGGGATCCCTGGGTGGCGCAGCGGTTTGGCACCTGCCTTTGGCCCAGGGCGCAATCCTGGAGATCCAGGATCGAATCCAACGTCGGGCTCCCGGTGCATGGAGCCTGCTTCTCCCTCTGCCTATGTCTCTGCCTCTCTCTCTCTCTCTCTGTGTGTGACTATCATAAATAAAAATTAAAAAAAATTAAAAAAAGGATTAATTAAAATTAATTTTAAATAAAGGATTTTAAATTTATTTAAATTTTAAATAAAGGATTAATTTAAAATTAATTAAAAATTAAAAAAGGATTAGTATCCAAAATATGTAAAGAATTTCTAAAAGTCAACACCCCCAAAAACCCAAATAATCCTGTTAAAACATCGGTAGAAGACATGAATAGACATTTTTCCAAAGAAGACATACAGATGATAACAGACACATGAAGAGATGCTGAACATCACTTATCATCATTGGAATGCAAATCAAAACTACAATGAGATGTAGATGTGTAGATGTACACCTGTCAGAATGGCTGAATTTAACAACACAAGAAACTACAGGTTTTTATCAAAGATGCAGAGAAAGGAGAACCTTCTCACACTATTGGTGGGAATGTAAACTGGTGCAGCCATTCTGGAAAATAGTATGGAATTTCCTCAAACCTGAATAGTGGAACTACCCTATGATCTAGCAATTGAACTACAGATATTTACCCAAAGATACAAAAATACTAATTCCAAGTAATACATACCCCCTAATATTTATAGTAGCATTATCAACAATACCTACATTATGGAAAGAGCTCAAAAGTCCTTCAACTGATATATCTCCATTGTGTGTGTGTGTGTGTGTGTGTGTATGCAATTATATATTATATATATAATGGTATTCCATTATATTTCCTTATTTTTTTAAGTTTTTAAATAAAATATTATTCATGAGAGACACAGAGAGGCAGAGACATAGGCAGAGAGAGAAGCAGGCTCCCTGCGAGGAACCTGATGTAGGACTCGATCCCAGAACCCTGAGATCACGACCTGAGCCAAAGACAGATTCTCAACCACTGAGCCACCCAGGTGCCCCAATAAAAATCTTTAAAAAAAAAAAGAAAGAAAGAAAACAGATGAACATAGGGGAAGGGAAGGAAATATATAATAAGATGAAAACAGATAGGGAGACAAACCATAAAAGACTCAACTATAGGTAACTGAGGGTTTGCTGGAGGGGAGATGGGTGGCAAGAAGAGAAAATTGGGTGATGGACATTAAGAAGTGCACTTGATGTAATGAGCACTAGGCTCAATACTTTTTTTTTGTTTGTTTGCTGTTATTTGTGCATTGCAGATATTTATCAGTACCCCTGACCTCGAAGTACTAAATGCCAGTAGCACCCACCTCCAATAGGGATGGCCAAAAATTGCCAAAATTCCCCCCCGGGGGTGGGACGGGCTAAATCTTCCTTCCCGAGTGGTGAGTCACTGATGCAGACCCCTTACAGATCATGGATATACAGTAGCAAAACAGTGCTGTTTCTCCTAATGGATGAGGGAGGAGTGCAGCAGAATTTCAGGGCTGGAAATGTCCACAGACACTATCTAAGAAATGACTCCCTTCATGGCACAAACAAAGATGTGGAGGCCCAGAGGAGTGACATGATATCTTCATCTTTGAAAACCAATGTTTTCTGGGACGGCTCAGCAGTTGGGTGCTCAGCAGTTGAGCGTCTGCCTTCGGCTCAGGGCGTGATCCTGGGGTCCCCAAATCGAGTCCCACATTGGGTTCCCCGCCGGGAGCCTGCATCACCCCCTGCCTATGTCTCTGCCCCTCTCTGTGGGTCTCTCATGAATAAATAAAATCTTTAAAAAAGCAAAAACAAATAAAAAAACCCCAATGGTTTCAACATCATGTTCCAAAGCACATTCCACATGGCACTAGTTCCTTAAGTCATTTCTCTAAAAACAGGTTCTGGGGTCTCCTAAGTGGGAGAAACACTTCATACCAAATCATTCACTTGCAAGTAAGAAAAACTTTTAAAAATTTCATTTACACAAGGACGTCTCAAAGATTTCTGATCCTGGATCCTCTTTTCATGTCTGATCCCTACTAACAGGAAGCTGAGCGCCTCTGCCCTTAGGGCGCGAACGCACTAACTACCAGGTACTCTCCCCCTCTTGGAGGGCTGTTTTAAACCTGTCTGTGGTACTCCGAAATTCCTTATGAGGCATGCCAACTATTCCAGTTTTCAGGTGGGACATTTAACCGAGGGTAAAAAACTTTTTTTTTTTTTTTTTTGGTAAACCCAGTTTGGTTTACTGGTTGGAATGACAGATGATTTTAAGCAATTCATCCTGTGCTAGGCACCAAGGAAATTATAAAAGAAGGCTTCTTCTGAGGCCCTCTCTGACCATCCCAAGCACCCTTTCTTGTGGATCCTACGGTCCCTGCCATTCATTTGGCACTTAACACATACTGCTTTTTGTTTTGAGTGGGTGTGGCCTTCTTCCCTCAACCTGACCAGTTTCCAGCAGGCTAAGGACTATGTTTTATGAATCTTCATATAAATTATCCTCTTGCTATGTTAACATATCATGCAATAAATCCTTTTTAAGCTATTTCTTTTAAAAATGTGCTCAACACAAATAATCTTTTTATAAACTGGTATTCAATATAGAGGCCTGGGTTTAAGTACAGAAAGGTTCTCCCAGTAGAAACCATGTTTACCTGGTCCCTGTAATGCTTTTATAGTTGTCCTTGGAGTATACTGCTAGAACGCTGACACCTGAGCCCATGTTCGCCGGCAAAATAGGGTATGGGTTATCAAGGCAATAAGGCATATATATATTTTTTTTACACAATTCAGGATTTGTAGGATTTTCAAAATAGTAACATTCCGGCTTGCCGTTGAAGCCGACGGAGTCAACATAAAACAGGCCCTGAATCAGACAGTCCAGTTCATCCAGTTTATGGAGCTGCAGGTCAGCAATCATTCTGAAGTCCTTTACAAACTTGAAAGCCCCGCCTCCGGTGGCGCAGAGGGTGGTGCATAGGCTGGAGAAGTTCTCGCCGCGCATCTGAATAAACCTGTGCATGGCACAGCTGGGGAAGCGGATGAAGTGCAGGTTCCTTTTGCGCCCACACACGGTCAAATTTTTCATTTCTAGATGGACGTCTCGGATCCCATGGACGGTTTTCCCATAAGCCATATTAGAAGTGAAATACTTCATGATGCTCTTCAGGTTCTCCACCTCTTCTCTTTCCTCTTCAGCTGTAATATCCTTCGGTTCGAAGTAGACCAATTTAATCAGCGTTCCGCCGATATCCATGCTGAACCATGGGAATGGCAGCCTGTGTTTCCTCATTCTCCTCTGCAGCCGGCATTTCTTGGCTGGGGAGTCGTGCTGAGGGGGCAGTGGCTGCGGCTGGAGCTCTGGCAAGAGCGGGAGGCGCTGGGGCTGGAATGGCGGCGGGTGGAAGCCATTGTGCAGCAGCGCCTTCATGGCTGCAGCGCCGGTGTCGGCGGGGGCCCCCGGGGCGTGCGTAGCTGAGTGCTCCGACCGCCCGCCCGAGTCACCCAAGCGGGGGGCTGGTGCGGCGGCGCGCGGGCCCCGGCTCAGGCGGCCTCTCTGGAGGTCCTTCTCGGGCGTCTTTATTTCCCCGGATCCTCCCTGCGGTTTCTGATTCAGCAGCCGCAGAGCCGGCGCCGGGGGGATGGCGAGCCCGGCGCTCCTCCCCTTCTCCCACCGGCTCCTCTGGGCTCCTCCGCTTTCTGCCCCGCGCGCTTGCCTCGCCGCGCCCGCCGCCGGGAGCATGCAGGATCCTGGCACGGAACCGGGGATCCCCGCGGACCCCCAGCCGGGGCCCCCACAACCTGCCTCCCCCTGATCCCGGGCCGCGCGACTAAAAACGCTGCTTCCTTGCCTCCCCCTTTATACAATTTTAAGTGCTAGGGTTTTCTCTTGGTGATCTAAAATAATATTGAACACTGAGAGTTAGAAAATACAAGTATATTTTCACTATTATCAATGTGCCTTAATAATGTGGAAGAAGGGGCAGTCCAGCTGGCTCAGCCCGGGTGGCTCAGCGGTTTAATGCCACCTTTGGCCCAGGGCGTGATCCTAGAGACTGGGGATCGAGTCCCATGGAGCCTGCTTCTCCCTCTGCCTGTGTCTCTGCCTCTTTCTCTGTCACTCATGAATAAATAAATAAAATCTTTAAAAAAAATAATGTGGAAGAAGTTTCTACTTATTTTGGTATTGCTATGCGTTTCTTTTTTATCCCCTTGTCATATAGCCTTATCTATTTTTTCTATAAGTTTTAAAGTTTTATTTTTCACATTTAGATCTACACTCTATCTGGTATTCATATTTGTGTGTCTTGTTGGGTATCAGTGTTATGCTGAAATCAGTTTGCCAGAGATGATTGGGTGCATCTCTTCCCAATTTTCCATTCCTTAACATCATGGTTTACCCCATGGTGGGAGTATTTATACTACAGAAATTGGCAAGTAATCAAAATCAGGCTCCAAATCTCCATGTTGTAGAGAATGTGTTGCTAAACATTCCTTGTCACATCACTGAAGGAGGGATCTAATTTTGTCATAGACAAAGTTGTTATGACTAGTTGTCATAACATCACTTAATGTATAATTCATCCTTTATTCACTTAGTGAATAAATTTCTGTGAAACAGAAATTACTTGAAGAATTGAATATTTTTGTGTATAAAAAATAATTTATCAGGTACTTAGTAAAATAATTAAGCCAAGATTAAACTGTGTAGTTAATGATCTTAATGTGTTTTTTATTACCAAGATATATAATATATTGATTTTATTAACAGAACAAAATATATAGATAAAATTCTGAGTGAAAATGTCTTTTTATTTTTATTTATTTTTTTAATTTTTATTTTTTGTATATTTTTTATTGGAGTTTGATTTGCCAACATATAACATAACACCCAGTGCTTATCCCATCAAGTGCCCTTCTCAGTCACCCCATCCCCCCGCCAACCTCCCTTTTCACTACCCCTTGTTCATTGGCCGCACTACTATATCAAATCTTTAAAAACCTTAGTAGTGTGGCCAATGGTAAGTAATAAGGAATAAAATCTAAGAATGAGGCACCCCTAAAATCAGCGCTTAAGTGACCACCATTGACTGAAATCAAAGCTCTCTCTGAAGTGTGAGCTATTCTACAACCTTTCTAAATATTTTGAAGAAAGTATTTATTTGCAGATAATCTCTAGATAAAATTTAGGACTTGCTAAAACTGTATGAAATAGGATTTCTTTATGCCATTTAATCCATGGAAACTTAAACTAATGTCTTATATTAAATGTTTCCAATGTTTTCTGAAGTTCACAATATTTTGTTCAAGAATTTCAAAATAGGTATATGAAGGATAAATTGGAATAGCTGGGTTTAAAAAAATATTTTATTTATTTATTTATTCTTTTTTTTTTAATTTTTATTTATGATAGTCACACAGAGAGAGAGAGAGAGGCAGAGACACAGGCAGAGGGAGAAGCAGGCTCCATGCACCGGGAGCCCGACGTGGGATTCGATCTGGGGTCTCCAGGATCGCGCCCTGGGCCAAAGGCAGGTGCCAAACCGCTGCGCCACCCAGGGATCCCTATTTATTTATTCTTGAGAAACACAGACAGAGAGCCAGAGACACAGGCAGAGGGAGAAGCAGGCTCCATGGCAGGAAGCCTGATGTGGGATTGGGATTATGCCCTGAACCAAAGTAGACACTCAACCACTGAGCCACCCAGGCGTCCCTGAACCAAAGTAGACACTCAACCACTGAGCCACCCAGGCGTCCCTGAACCAAAGTAGACACTCAACCACTGAGCCACCCAGGCGTCCCTGAACCAAAGTAGACACTCAACCACTTAGCCACCCAGCCACCCAGGCATCAGGAAGCCTGATGTGGGATTGGGATCATGCCCTGAACCAAAGTAGACACTCAACCACTGAGCCACCCAGGCATCCCTGGAATAGCTGGCTTATTTAAAATATTCATCCATAGTCAAATAAAGCCATAAAGGTTCATAAATGGTGGGAAACCTTAGTGGATATTTGAACAACTGATTTTAGAGACAAGAAAATTGAGGGCCAGAGAAGTTAACTAACATTTGAGTTAGTTGGTCATGTGCCCAGCAGAATGTATGTTGCTTATAGTGACTCTCTTCCTTTTTATTACACATACATATCATTTACATATGACAAAAAAAAATATCCCCTTGGATAAGGACTACTGAACAATTCTGACCATTGGACCATTGGAACAAAAGTTTGTTGTGTCCTCTATTGCACCCAGTGGCTATGTTTGTTGGCACTTTCTTACATAATGCACAGAAGATGGAAAATGGCTTTCACTTCCTATTCTAGGGCATGTCCTTATACCAACATTATTTTCTAGCATGACTATTCTGTGTAGATTTTCAATTAAGTTTGAGATTTCCAAGTATATAGACTTTAGGAATGAAGAATATAGGGGGAAACTTCTAGGCAATTAGGGTTTCATTAATGATAGCTAATGAGCAAGGATAAAAGTGATATAATGTATGTAAGTGGGAACTAGAAACAAATTACTTTGGAAATACTTAAGAAATACAACTAATACAATTTATTTAGCTAGATATCAACCATCTAGGTCAGAGGCACTATGGAAACGGCTGATTCCACTAGATGAGAAGATAAGAGATATCAGGCTACCATTTTACATGCTCTCAGCCATTTAAATCTAAATTTGTTTAACCAAGAGTTTAGAACAGGGGTTTCTCTTAAGGTATTTAGAATTAAGTAGACCTGGATTCAGATCCCTTTTTTGCCTTCGTTATTTGTGAAATCTCAGATAATACATTGTATAAATCTTGGGATTTAAAAAAAAAGATTCTAAAATCATGAAGTATTTAATTTGTTTTTTGTTTTTTGTTTTTTTTTTCATGAAGTATTTCAAATATAAAAGTAAAGACTATAGCAAACACCTATGTTCTCTCCATCCATGTTTGAAAAATACCAAATATATTTTTGATATTTGATGCAGATTTATTTATAATAAATACAGTTTTACTTCTCTCTAATCTCATGCATGTCCCATCATCCACAGAAATACCTACTGCCCTGGAGATGATATTTTTACATCCCATGAGTGCATTTTTACAATTTTTTATTGTAAAAAATAACATAAAATTTACCATCTTAACCATTTTATTATTTTTTAAAAATTAAAGATTTATTTATTTTAGAGATAGGGGAGAAACAGTGGGAGAGGGAGGGAGAGAGAATCTTAAACAGACTCTTTGCTGAGCTCAAACCCTGACATGGGACTCAATTTCATGACCCTAACATCACCACCTGAGCTGAAACCAAGAATTGGATGCTTAACTGACTGTGCCACCCAGGTGCCCCTATTTTTTTATTTAAATTCCAGCATAGCTAACACACAGTATTATATTAGTTTTAGGTATACAGTATAGTGATTTAATAATCCATACATTACCCAGTGCTCATCACAACAGGTGCATTCCTTAATCCCCATCACCAATTTCACCCATTCCCCTACCCACCTCCCCTCTGGTAACCATCAATTTGCTTTCTATAGTTCAGAGTATGTTTCTTGATTTGTTCCTTTTTCCTTTGCTCATTTTCTTTTTGTTTCTTAAATGCTATGTATGGGAGAAATCATATTTGTCTTTATCTGACTTATTTCGCATAGCATTATATTCTCTAGCTCCATCAATGTTGTTGCAAATGATAAGATTTTATTCTTTTTTATGGCAAATTATATATATATATATATATATATATATATATATATATATATTATCTATGGATGGACATTTGGGGGTGCTTCACTACTTGGTTATTGTATATAACCCTGCTATAAGCATAGGGTTGCATGTATCCCTTTGAATTAATGTTTCTGTAATTTTTAGGTAAATACTCAGTAGTATGATTACTGGATAATAGGGCAGTGCTATTATTTAATATTGAGGAACCTCCACACAATTTTCCATAGTGGCAACACCAGTTTGCATTCCTATAAGCAGTGCACGTGGTTTTCTTTTCCTTCACATCCTCACCAACATTTATTGTTTCTTGTGTATTTGATTTCAGCCATTCTGACAAGTATGAAATGATACCTCATTATAGTTTTTATCTACATTTTCCTGTTGATGAGTGATGTTGAGAATCTTTTCAATTGTTGGCCATCTGGATGTTTTCTTTGGAGAAATGTCCCTTCGTGTCTTCTGCCTATTTTTAATTAGAGTATTTGTTTTTTGGGTGTTGAGTTGTATAAGTTCTTCATAAGTTTTGGATACTAATCTTTTATTGGATATGTCATTTGCAAATATCTTTTCCATTCCATAAAAAGCAGTAGGCTGCTTTTTCTTTTTGTTGATCATTTACTGTGCAGAAGCTTTTTATTTTAATGGAATCCCAATAGTTTATTTTTGCTTTTATTTCCCTTGCCTCAGGAGACATATCCAGAAAAATATTGCTACAGCTGATGTCAAAGAAGTTACTGCCTGTGCTATCTGCTAAGATTTTTATGGTTTCAGATCTTTCATTTAAGTCTTTAATCTATTTGGAATTTATTTTGGGGTATAGTGAAAGAAAGTGGTCTAGTTTCATTCGTTTGCATGTAATTATCCAGTTTTCCCAATATTATTTGTTGAAGAGACTGTTTTATCCCCCAGTGGATATTCTTTCCTACATTGCCAGATGATTGACCATATAATTTTGGGTTAACTTTTGTGTTCTCTATTCTATTCTATTGATCTATATGTCTATTTTTGTGCCAGTACCATACTGTTTTGATTACTACATCTGAGTAATATCAATTGAAGTCTGGAACAGTGATAACTCCATCTTTGGTTTTCCTTTTAAATTTGCTATGGCAATTTGGGACCTTTTGTGTTTCCATATACATTTTAGGATTCTTTGTTCCAGTTCTGTGAAAAATGCTGTTGGTATCTTGATAAGAATTGAATTAAATCTTTAGAATGCTTTGGGTATTACAGAAGTTTTAACAATATTTGTTCTTCCAATCTATGAGCATGGAGTGTCTTTCCATTACTTTGTGTCATGTTCAGTTGCTTTCATCAGTGTTATAGCTTTCAGAGTACATATCTTTAATCTATTTGGTTCAGTTTATTCTTAGATATTTTATTCTTTTTGGTGCAATTTTCAATGGGACTGTTTTCTTAATTTCTCTTTCTGCTTGTTCATTAGTGTATAGAAATGCAACATATTTCTGCACATTGATTTTTTTTATCTTGTGACTTTGCTGAATTTGTGTATTAGTTTTAGCAGGTTTGTGTGTGTGTGAAATCTTTAGGGTTTTCCATATAGAGTATTTTGTCATCTGTAAATAGTGAATGTGTTACTTATTCCTTATCAATTTGGATACCTTTTATTGCTTTTTGTTGTTTAATTGCTGCGGCTAGGACTTCCAGTACTACGTTGACTAAAAGTGTTGAGAGTGGACATCCTTGCCTTATTCCTGATTTTAGGGGAAAGCTGTCAGTTTTTCCCCATTAGGTATAATGTTTGCTGTATGTTTTCCTATGGCCTTTATTATGTTGTGGTGTTTCCTCTAAACCTACTTTGTTGAGGGCTTTTATGATGAATGGATGTTGTACTTTGTCAAATGCTTTTCCTGTGTCTATTGAAATGCTCATAAGGTTTTTATCCTTACTCTTATTGATGTGATGTAACACATCAATTGAATTGTGATTATTCCACCACACTTAGATACTGGGAATAAAGCCTACTTGACGGTGGTGAATGATTTTTTAAAATATATTTTTGGTTTCTGTTTGCTAGTATTTTTTGAGGATTTTGGCATGTAGGTTCATCAAAGATATTGGCCTTTAGCTCTCTCTTTTTTCGGTATCTTTATCAGATTTTGGTATCAGGGTAATGCTGGCCTTGCGGAATGAATTTCAAAGTTTTCCTTCCATTTTAATTTTTTGGAATTGTTTGAGAATAGGTATTAACTCTTCTTTAAATGTTTGGAAAGAAGATATTGTATATATATATACAATGGAATATTACTCAGCCATTAGAAATGACAAATACCCACCATTTGCTTCGACATGGATAAAACTGTAAGGTTTATGCTGAGTGAAGTAAGTCAATCGGAGAAGGACAAACATTATATGGTCTCATTCGTTCAGGTAATATAAAAAATAGTGAAAGGGATTAAAGGGGAAAGGAGAGAAAATGGGTGGGAAATATCAGTGAGGGTAACAGAACATGAGAGACACCTAACTCTGGGAAACGAACAAGGGGTAGAGGAAGGGGAGGTGAGCGGGGGGATGGGTTGACTGAGTGATGAGTACTGAGGGGGGCACTTGATGGGATGAGCACTGGGTGTTAGGCTATATGTTAGCAAATTGAACTCCAATAAAAAAGTATCCAAAAAAAGCAATAAAAAATTCCACTTCACTTAAAAAAATAAATGGTTGGTAGAATTCATCTGTGAAGGAATCTAGTCTTGGACTTTTGTTCATTGGAAGCTTTTGATTACTGATTCAATCTCCTTGCTGGTATTTGGTTCATTCAAATTTTCTATTTCTTCCTGCTTCAATTTGGCAGATATTCGAGGAGATATTTTTTATCATTTTATTTTATGATTTCCTTGACTGATTTTTTAATAGAAGTATTTATTTTTACTGTTTTTGTGTTTTACATTCATACTGTCACTCTGGTCTCTTCTTTTCACTCAAAGAGAGTTTCATATCTCTTACAGGACTAGTTTAGTGGTCATAAACCCCTATAGTTTTTGCTTATCTGGGAAGCTCTTTATCTCTCCTTCTATTCTGAACGATAGCCTTGCTGGATAGAAAAATCTTGCCTACAGACTTTTCCCACTCAGCATATTAATTATATCATGCCATGTATTTCTGGTTTTCCAAGTTTCTGATGAAAAATCTACTAATAGATTTATGAGAGTCCCCTTGTATGTCACAGTCTTCTTGTCTTGCTGCTTTGTAAATTTTTTTTATCACTCCTTTGACATTTATTTTATTTTATTATTTTATTGTTAATGGTTTTATTTATTTATTTTATTTTAGAGAGATTGAGCACTAGTATGGGGATGGGAGGAGGGAGAGGGAGAGAATCTCAAGCGGACTCTATTTGAAGCATGAAGCCCAATGCAGGTCTTCATCTCATGACTCTGAGATCATGACCTGAGCCAAAACCAAGAGTCAATTATTCAACCGACTGAGCCACCCAGGCACCCCCATTTAAATTAAATTACATGTCTTGGTGTGGATCTACTTTTGCTGATTTTGCTTGGGGATTCTCTCTGTGCCTCCTGGATCTAGATATCTGTTTTCTTCCCCAGATTAGGAAAGTTTTCAGCTATTATTTCTTCAAATACATTTGCTGCCTCCTTTTTCTCTCACTTCTTGTGGCATTCCTATAATGTAAATTTTAATGCATGTGATGAAGTCATTGACTCCATGAGTCTATTCTAATTTTGCATAATTCTTTTTCTTTCTTTCTTTCTTTTTTATTTTTTATTGGTGTTCAATTTGCCAACATATAGAATAACATCAAGTGCTCATCCCATCAAGTGCCCCCTTCAGTGCCCGTCACCCAGTCACCCCCACCCCCCGCCCACCTCCCCTTCTACCACCCCTAGTTCGTTTCACAGAGTTAGGAGACTTTCATGTTTTGTCTCCCTGTCTGATATTTCCAGCTCATTTTGTCTCCTTTCCCCCTATTCCCTTTCACTATTTTTTATATTCCCCAAATAAATAAGACCATATAATGTTTGTCCTTCTCTTTCCTTCATGGATGTATCTTGCAAGAAGTTGCTGTGGCCAAGTTCAAGAAGGGTGTTGCCTGTGTTCTCCTCTAGGATTTTGATGGAATCTTGTCTCACATTAAGATCTTTCATCCATTTTGAGTTTATATTTGTGTATGGTGTAAGAGAATGGTCTAGCTTCATTCTTCCGCATGTGGATGTGCTATTTTCCGAGCACCATTTATTGAAGAGACTTTCTTCGAGTGGATAGTCTGTGCTCCTTTGTCAAATATTAGTTGACCATAAAGTTGAGGGTCTACTTCTGGATTCTCTATTCTGTTCCATTGATCTATGTGTGTATTTTTTTGCCAGTATCACACTGTCTTGATGACCACAGCTTTGTAGTACAACCTGAAATCTGGCATTGTGATGCCCCCAGATATGGTTTTATTTTTTAATATTCCCCTGGCTATTTGGGGTCTTTTCTGATTCCACACAAATCTTAAAATAATTTGTTCAAACTCTCTGAAGAAAGTCCATGGTATTTTGATAGGGATTGCATTAAACGTGTAAATTGCCCTGGGTAACATGGACATTTTCACAATATTAATTCTTCCAATTCATGAGCATGGAAAATTTTTCAATCTCTTTGTGTCTTCTTTAATTTCTTTCAGAAGTGTTCTATAGTTTTTAGGGTATAGATCCTTTATCTCTTTGCTTATGTTCATTCCTAGGTATCTGATATATTTTAGGTGCAATTGTAAATAGGATTGACTCCTTAATTTCTCTTTCTTCAGGCTCATTGTTAGTATAGAGAAATGCCACTGACTTCTGGGTGTTTATTTTATATCCTGCCACACTGCCAAATTGCTGTATGAGTTCTAGTAATCTTGGGGTGGAGTCTTTTGGGTTTTCTATGTAAAGTATCATGTCATCTACAAAGAGGGAGAGTTTGACTTCTTTGCCATTTTGAATGCCTTTTATTTCTTTTTGATGCCTCATTGCTGAGGCTAGGACTTCTAGTATTATGTTGAATAGCAGTGGTGAGAGTGGACATCCCTGTCTTGTTCCTGATCTTAGGGGAAAGGCTCCCAGTGCTTCCCCATTGAGAATGATATTTGCTGTGGGCTTTTTGTAGATGGCTTTTAAGATGCTGAGGAATGTTCCCTCTATCCCTACACTCTGAAGAGTTTTAATTAAGAACGGATGCTGTATTTTGTAAAATGTTTTTCTGCATATGTGGAGAGAATCATGTAGTTCTTGTATTTTCTCTTGTTGATATGATCTATCACGTTGATTGCTTTACGAGTGTTGAACCAGCCTTGTGTCCCGGGGATAAATCCCACTTGGTCATGTTGAATAATCTTCTTAATGTATTCTTGGATCCTATTGGCTAGTATCTTGTTGAGAATTTTTGCATCCATTTTCATCAGGGATATTGGTCTATAATTCTCCTTTTTGGTGGGGTCTTTGTCTGGTTTTGGAATTAACGTGAGGATGGCCTCATAGAATGAGTCTGGAAGTATTCCATTTCGTTCTACCTTTCCAAACAGCTTTAGTAGAATAGGCATGGTTTCTTCATTAAACATTTGATAGAATTCCCCAGGAAAGCCATCTGGCCCTGGACTTTTGTGTCTTGGGAGGTTTTTGATGACTGCTTCAATTTTCTCCCTGGTTATTGGCCTCTTCAGTTTTCTGTTTCTCCAGTTCCAGTTTTGGTAGTTTGTGATTTTTCAGAAATGCATCCGATTCCTCTAGATTGCCTAATTTACTGGCGTATAGCTGTTCATAATATATTTTTAAAATCCTTTGTGTCCTTGGTGTTAGTCGTGATCTCTCCTTTCTCAGTCCTGATTTTATTAATTTGAGTCATTTCTCTATTCTTTTTAATAAGGCTGCCTAATGGTTTATCTATCTTTTTTTTTATTTTTATTTTATTTTATTTTATTTTTTTTCAGATTGCCCTTTCTTTTTTTTTTTTTAATTAATTTTTATTGGTGTTCAATTTACCAACATACAGAAAAACACCCAGTGCTCATCCCATCAAGTGTCCACCTCAGTGCCCGTCACCCATTCCCCTCCAACACCCGCCCTCCTCCCCTTCCACCACCCCTAGTTCGTTTCCCAGAGTTAGGAGTCTTTATGTTCTGTCTCCCTTCCTGATATTTCCCAACATTTCTTTTCCCTTCCTTTATATTCCCTTTCACTATTATTCATATTCCCCAAATGAATGAGAACATACACTGTTTGTCCTTCTCGGATTGACTTATTTCACTCAGCATAATACCCTCCAGTTCCATCCACGTTGAAGCAAATGGTGGGTATTTGTCGTTTCTAATTGCTGAGTAATATTCCATTGTATACATAAACCACATCTTCTTTATCCATTCATCTTTCGATGGACACCGAGGCTCCTTCCACAGTTTGGCTATTGTGGACATTGCTGATAGAAACATCGGGGTGCAGGTGTCCCGACGTTTCATTGCATCTGAATCTTTGGGGTAAATCCCCAACAGTGCAATTGCTGGGTCGTAGGGCAGGTCTATTTTTAACTCTTTGAGGAACCTCCACACAGTTTTCCAGAGTGGCTGCACCAGTTCACATTCCCACCAACAGTGTAAGAGGGTTCCCTTTTCTCCGCATCCTCTCCAACATTTGTTGTTTCCTGACTTGTTAATTTTCCCCATTCTCACTGGTGTGAGGTGGTATCTCATTGTGGTTTTGATTTGTATTTCCCTGATGGCAAGTGATGCAGAGCATTTTCTCATGTTCATGTTGGCCATGTCCATGTCTTCCTCTGTGAGATTTCTCTTCATGTCTTTTGCCCATTTCATGATTGGATTGTTTGTTTCTTTGGTGTTGAGTTTAATAAGTTCTTTATAGATTTTGGAAACTAGCCCTTTATCTGATATGTCATTTGCAAATATCTTCTCCCATTCTGTAGGTTGTCTTTTAGTTTTGTTGACTGTATCCTTTGCTGTGCAAAAGCTTCTTATCTTGATGAAGTCCCAATAGTTCATTTTTGCTTTTGTTTCTTTTGCCTTTGTGGATGTATCTTGCAAGAAGTTACGGTGGCCAAGTTCAAAAAGGGTGTTACCTGTGTTCTCCTCTAGGATTTTGATGGAATCTTGTCTCACATTTAGATCTCTCATCCATTTTGAGTTTATCTTTGTGTATGGTGAAAGAGAGTGGTCCAGTTTCATTCTTCTGCATGTGGATGTCCAATTTTCCCAGCACCATTTATTGAAGAGACTGTCTTTCTTCCAATGGATAGTCTTTCCTCCTTTATCGAATATTAGATGACCGTACATTTCAGGGTCTACTTCTGGGTTCTCTATTCTGTTCCATTGATCTATGTGTCTGTTTTTGTGCCAGTACCACACTGTGTGATGACCACAGCTTTGTAGTACAACGTGAAATCTGGCATTGTGATGCCCCCAGCTATGGTTTTCTTTTTTAAAATTCCCCTGGCTATTCGGGGTCTTTTCTGATTCCACACAAATCTTAAAATAATTTGTTCTAACTCTCTGAAGAAAGTCCATGGTATTTTGATAGGGATTGCATTAAACGTATAAATTGCCCTGGGTAACATTGACATTTTTACAATATTAATTCTGCCAATCCATGAGCATGGAATATTTTTCCATCTCTTTGTGTCTTCCTCAATTTCTTACAGAAGTGTTCTATAGTTTTTAGGGTATAGATCTTTTACCTCTTTGGTTAGGTTTATTCCTAGGTATCTTATGCTTTTGGGTGCAATTGTAAATGGGATTGACTCCTTAATTTCTCTTTCTTCAGTCTCATTGTTAGTGTATAGAAATGCCATTGATTTCTGGGCATTGACTTTGTATCCTGCCACGCTACCAAATTGCTGTATGAGTTCTAGCAATCTTGGGGTGGAGGCTTTTGGGTTTTCTATGTAGAGTATCATGTCATCGGCGAAGAGGGAGAGTTTGACTTCTTCTTTGCCAATTTGAATGCCTTTAATGTCTTTTTGTTGTCTGATTCCTGAGGCGAGGACTTCCAGAACTATGTTGAACAGCAGTGGTGAGAGTGGACATCCCTGTCTTGTTCCTGATCTTAGGGGAAAGGCTCCCAGTGCTTCCCCATTGAGAATGATATTTGCTGTGGGCTTTTCGTAGATGGCTTTTAAGATGTTGAGGAAAGTTCCCTCTATCCCAACACTCTGAAGGGTTTTGATCAGGAATGGATGCTGTATTTTGTCAAATGCTTTCTCTGCATCTAATGAGAGTATCATATGGTTCTTGGTTTTTCTCTTGCTGATATGATGAATCACATTGATGGTTTTACGAGTGTTGAACCAGCCTTGTGTCCCAGGGATAAATCCTACTTGGTCATGGTGAATAATTTTCTTAATGTGTTGTTGGATCCTATTGGCTAGTATCTTGTTGAGAATTTTTGCATCCATGTTCTTCAGGGATATTGGTCTGTAATTCTCCTTTTTGGTGGGGTCTTTGTCTGGTTTTGGAATTAAGGTGATGCTGGCCTCATAGAACGAATTTGGAAGTACTCCATCTCTTTCTATCTTTCCAAACAGCTTTAGTAGAATAGGTATGATTTCTTCTTTAAACGTTTGATAGAATTCCCCTGGGAAGCCATCTGGCCCTGGACTCTTGTGTCTTGGGAGGTTTTTGATGACTGCTTCAATTTCTTCCCTGGTTATTGGCCTGTTCAGGTTTTCTATTTCTTCCTGCTCCAGTTTTGGTAGTTTGTGGCTTTCCAGGAATGCGTCCATTTCTTCTAGATTTCCTAATTTATTGGCGTACAGCTGTTCATAATATGTTTTGAAAATCGTTGGTATTTCCTTGGTGTTGGTAGTGATCTCTCCTTTCTCATTCATGATTTTATTAATTTGAGTCTTCTCTCTCTTCTTTTTAATAAGGTTCGCTAATGGTTTATCTATCTTATTAATTCTTTCAAAGAACCAACTCCTGGTTCTGTTGATCTGTTCCACAGTTCTTCTGGTCTCGATATCATTGAGTTCTGCTCGAATTTTAATTAACTGTCTTCTTCTGCTGGGGGTGGGGTCCATTTGTTGCTTTTTCTCTAGTTCCTTTATGTGTAAGGTGAGCTTTTGAATTTGAGATCTTTCCAGTTTTTGAATGGATGCTTGTATTGCGATGTATTTCCCCCTCAGGACTGCTTTTGCTGCATCCCAAAGATTTTGAATGGTTGGATCTTCATTCTCATTAGTTTCCATGAATCTTTTTAATTCTTCCTTAATTTCCTGGTTGACCTTTTCATCTTTTAGCAGGATGGTCCTTAACCTCCATGTGTTTGTGGTCCTTCCAAACTTCTTGTTGTGATTAAGTTCTAATTTCAAGGCATTATTGTCTGAGAATATACAGGGGACTATCCCGATCTTTTGGTATCGGTTCAGACCCGATTTGTGACCCAGTATGTGGTCTATCCTGGATAAAGTTCCATGTGCACTTGAGAAGAATGTGTATTCAGTTGAGTTTGGATGTAAAGTTCTGTAGATATCTGTGAAATCCATCTGGTCCAGTGTATCATTTAAAGCTCTTGTTTCTTTGGAGATGTTGTGCTTAGAAGACCTATCCAGGGTAGAAAGGGCTAGATTGAAGTCACCAAGTATAAGTGTATTATTATCAAGGTATTTCTTGAGTTTGGTTATTAATTGGTTTAAATATTTGGCAGCTCCCACATTCGGGGCATATATATTGAGGATTGTTAAGTCCTCTTGTTGGATAGATCCTTTGAGTATGAGATAGTGTCCCTCTTCATCTCTCACTATAGTCTTTGGGGTAAATTTTATCTTATCTGATATAAGGATGGCAACCCCTGCTTTCTTTTGAGGACCATTTGAATGGTAAATGGTTCTCCAACCTTTTATTTTCAGGTTGTAGGTGTCCTTCTGTCTAAAATGAGTCTCTTGTAGACAGCAAATAGATGGGTCCTGCTTTTTTATCCAGTCTGAAACCCTGCGCCTTTTGATGGGGTCATTAAGCCCATTCACGTTCAGAGTTACTATTGATAGATATGAGTTTAGTGTCATCATATCTATTCAGTCCTTGTTTTTGTGGATTGTTCCACTGAACTTCTTCTTAAAGGGGAATTTTAAGAGTCCCCCTTAAAATTTCTTGCAGAGCTGGTTTGGAGGTTACATATTCTTTCAGTTCCTGCCTGTCTTGGAAGCTCTTTATCTCTCCTTCCATTTTGAATGAAAGCCTTGCTGGGTAAAGTATTCTTGGTTGCATGTTCTTCTCATTTAGGACCCTGAATATATCCTGCCAGCCCTTTCTGGCCTGCCAGGTCTCTGTGGAGGGGTCTGCTGTTACCCTAATATTCCTCCCCATAAAAGTCAGGGACTTTTTTTCTCTTGCTGCTTTAAGGATCTTCTCCTTATCTTTAGAATTTGCAAGCTTCACTATTAAATGTCGAGGTGTTGAACAGTTTTTGTTGATTTTAGGGGGGGATCTCTCTAATTCCTGGATTTGAATGCCTGTTTCCCTACCCAGGTTAGGAAAGTTTTCAGCTAGGATTTGTTCAAATACATATTCTGGCCCTCTGGCCCTTTCGGCGCCCTCAGGAACCCCAATTAAACGTAGGTTTTTCTTCCTCAGGCTGTCATTTATTTCCCTTAATCTATCCTCATGATCTTTTAATTGCTTGTCTCTTTTTCCTCAGTTTCCCTCTTTGCCATCAACTTGTCTTCTATGTCACTCACTCGTTCTTCCACCTCGTTAAGCCTCGTCGTTAGGACTTCTAGCTTGGATTGCATCTCATTTAATTGATTTTTAATTTCTGCCTGATTGGATCTAAATTCTGCAGTCATGAAGTCTCTTGAGTCCTTTATTGTTTTTTCTAGAGTCACCAGTAGCTGTAAAATAGTGCTTCTGAATTGGCCTTCTGACATTGAATTGTAATCCATATTTTGTAACTCTGTGGGAGAGTGGGGTGTTTCTGATTCTTTTTTTTGAGGTGAGGTTTTCCTTCTAGTCATTTTGCTCAGTGCAGAGTGGCCAAAAACAAGTTGTATTGGGAAAAGGAGACAAAGAGAGAAGGAAATAAAAGAGAAAAAGAAAAAAGAGAAAGAAGAAAAAAAGGGGAAAAAGAGAAGAAAAAGAAAGAAAAAGAAAGAAAGGAGAAAAAAGAAAAAAAAGGGGGGGTGGGGGAAGCAATCAGAAATCAAGAAGAAAGAGAGAGAGAAAAAAGCACAAAACAAAACAAAACAAAAAAAACAAAAACAAAACACGGGGGAGTATCTTCCGATTCTGTATACTTTAAGTCCCTTGACTTCCCTTGGAACTGGTCCGTGTCGCTGGTCTTCTGGGGGAGGGGCCTGCTGTGCTGATTCTCAGGTGTTAGCACTTGGGGGAGCTGCTCTTCCCCTGCCTGGTGCAGGGCTCAGTGGGGGGTGTTTACCCCGTGAGGCCCCGGGAGGAAGCCACAGTGGCAGGGGCAGATCTGGGACCCTGGAGTCAGCCCCCGCAGTAGCTCCGGGGCTCTCTGTCTGCAGGGCCTGGGGGCTCCGGGGCGGGGCCACTGATCTGTTCAGCTTGGGGCATGAGCGTCCTTGTTGTCCTGGGCCCTCCCGGCCTCTGCCTGTCCCTGGGGGAGGCCGGATCCTGGGCTGTGTCCAGGCGCCCTGTGCTCCGGGGCCTGCGCTGTTGGATTCGCGCTCCCGCCCCGCAGCCCCCTTCTCGGAGCCCCCTTCGCGGAGCCGCCATCCGAGCTGCTCCCGGAGCCCCGCAGCCCCCTCCGCGGAGCCGCCGCCCGAGCCCCTCCGAGCTGCTCCGGGTCCCGCCGAGCGCTGCAGCCCTTAGGGAGCTCGGCGCATCTCCCGGGGCGCAGTTCCTCTGTTACTGACCCAGGTAGCCCGAGGGCATCCCCGCCTTTCTGGGGATCCTGCTCCAATTCCCGGGGAGCCCCTTTCCGCCCGGGAAGGTCGGTGCAGCTCCTGCTCCTCCGGGACGGGGCTCTCCTGTCCTGGGGACACTCGCCCCGGCCTCAGCCCGGCTCCTCGCGGGGCCCCTCCCCCTTGGAGGCCTTTTGTTCCTTTATTTCTTTTTCCCCGTCTTCCTACCTTGATAGAAGCGCGAACTCTTCTCACTGTAGCGTTCCAGCTGGTCTCTCTTTAAATCTCAGGCCAAATTCGTAGATTTTCAGGATGATTGGATGGTTTTCTAGGTAATTTGTTGAGGACAGGTGACCTGGAGACACTACTCCTCCGCCATCTTGCCCCTCCCCCCTGGTTTATCTATCTTATTAATTCTTTCAAAGAACCAACTCCTGGTTTTGTTGATCTATTCCACAGTTTTTCTGTTCTCTATTTCATTGAGTTCTGCTCGAATCTTTATTAACTCTCTTCTTCTGCTGGGTGTAGGATATATTTGCTCTTTTTTCTCTAGCTCCTTTAGGTGCAAGATTAGCTTTTGTATTTGAGTTCTTTCCAGTTTTTGGATGGATGCTTTTATTGGGTTGTATTTCCCCCACGGGACTGCTTTTGCTGTATACCAAAGATTTTGAACGGTTGCATCTTCATTATCATTAGTCTCCATTAATCTTTTTATTTCTTCTCTAATTTCCTGGTTGACCCTTTCATCTTTTAGCAGAATGGTCCTTAACCTCCACCTGGTTGAAATCCTTCCAAACTTCTTATGATTTATTTTTTTTATTTTTTATTTTTTTTAAAAAATTTATTTTTTATTGGTGTTCAATTTAACAACATACAGAATAACACCCAGTGCTCATCCCATCAAGTGCCCCCCTCAGTGCCCGTCACCCATTCACCCCCACTCCCCGCCCTCCTCCCCTTGCACCACCCCTACGTCGTTTCCCAGAGTTAGCAGTCTTTATGTTCTGTCTCCCTTTCTGATATTTCCCACACATTTCTTCTCCCTTCCTTTATATTCCCTTTCACTATTATTTATATTCCCCAAATGAATGAGAACATATAATGTTTGTCCTTCTCCAATTGACTTACTTCACTCATCATAATACCCTCCAGTTCCATCTACGTTGAAGCAAATGGTGGGTATTTGTCGTTTCTAATGGCTGAGTAATATTCCATTGTATACTTAAACCACATCTTCTTTATCCATTCATCTTTCAGTGGACACCGAGGCTCCTTCCACAGTTTGGCTATCGTGGACATTGCTGCTATAAACATCGGGGTTCAGGTGTCCCGGCGTTTCACTGCATCTGTATCTTTGGGGTAAATCCCCAACAGTGCAATTGCTGGGTCATAGGGCAAGTCTATTTTTAACTCTTTGAGAAACCTCCACACAGTTTTCCAGAGTGGCTGCACCAGTTCACATTCCCACCAACAGTGTAAGTGTGTTCCCTTTTCTACGCATCTTCTGCAACATTTGTGGTTTCCTGCCTTGTTAATTTTCCCCATTCTCACTGGTGTGAGGTTGTATCTCATTGTGGTTTTGATTTGTATTTCCCTGATGGTAAGTGATGCAGAGAAAGATCTAAATGTGAGATGAGATTCCATCAAAATCCTAGAGGAGAACACAGGCAACACCCTTTTTGAACTCGGCCACAATAACTTCTTGCAAGATATATCCTTGAAGGCAAAAGAAACAAAAGCAAAAAAGAACTATTGGGACTTCATCAAGATAAGAAGCTTTTGCACAGCAAAGGATACAGTCAACAAAACTAAAAGACAACCTACAGAATGGGAGAAGATATTTGAAAATGACCTATCAGATAAAGGGCTACTTTCCAAGATCTATAAAGAACTTCTTAAACTCAACACCAAAGAAACAAACAATCCAATCATGAAATGGGCAAAAGACATGAAGAGATATCTCACAGTGGAAGACATAGACATTGCCATCATGCACATGAGAAAATGTTCTTATTATGATTTAGTTCTAATTTCAAAGCATTATGGTCTGAAAATATGGAGGCGACAATCCCAATCTTTTGCTATCGGTTAAGACCTGATTTGTGTCCCAGTATGTGGTCTATTCTGGAGAAAGTTTCATGTGCACTTGAGAAGAATGTGTATTCAGTTACGTTTGGATGTAAAGTTCTGTAAATATCTGTGAAATCCATCTGGTCCAGAGTATCATTTAAAGCTCTTGTTTCTTTGGAGATGTTGTGCTTAGAAGACTTTTCGATTGTAGAAAGTGCTACATTGAAGTCACCAAGTATAAGTGTATTATTATCTAAGTATGTCTTAACTTGGGTTATTATTTGATTAATATATTTGGCAGCTCCCACATTCGGGGCATATATATTTATGATTTTTAAGTCCTTTTATTGGATGGATCCTTTATGTATGATGTAGTGTCCCTCTTCATCTCTCATTACAGTCTTCGGGATAAACTTCAGTTTATCTGACATAAGGATGGCTACCCCTGTTTACTTTTGAGGACCATTTGAATGGTGCATGGTTCTCCAACCTTTTATTTTCAGGCCTTTTATTTCAGGTAGGTATTCTTATGTCTAATATGAGTCTCCTGTAGACAGCAAGAAGATGGGTCTTGCTTTTTTATCCAGTCTGAAACCCTGCGCCTTTTGATGGTTTCATTAAGCCCATTCATGTTCAGAGTTACTATTGAAAGATATGAATTTAGTGTCATCTTGATATCTAGTCAGTCCCTGTTTTTCGGGATTGTTCCCTTGGACTTCCTCTATTACAGAATCCCCCTTAATATTTCTTGCAGAGGTGGCTTCATGGTCACATATTCTTTCAGTTTCTGCCTATCTTGGAAGCTCTTTATCTCTCCTTCTATTCTGAATGAGAGCCTTGCTGGATAAAGTATTCTTGGCTGCATGTTCTTTTCATTTAGGACCCTGAATATATCCTGCCAGCCCTTTCTGGCCTGCCAGGTCTCTGTGGAGAGGTCTGCTGTTAATCTAATATTTCTCCCTATAAAGGTTAGTGATTTCTTGTCTCTTGCTGTTTTAAGGATCTTCTCTTTATTTTTGTAATTTGCAAGCTTCACTATTAAATTTCGAGTTGTTGAGTGGTTTTTATTGATTTTAGCGGGGATCTCTCTATTTCCTAGATCTGAATGCGTGTTTTCCTTCCCCGTTTAGGAAAGTTTTCAGCTATGATTTTTTCAAATACACTTTCTGGACCTCTGTCCCTTTTCGTGCCCTCTGGAACCCTAATTATACACAGATTTTTTTTTCTTCTGAGGCTCTCATTTATTTCCCTTAACCTATCCTCATGATCTTTTATTTTTAAATTTTTAAATTTTTTTTAATTTTCATTTTTTTAAATAAATTTATTTTTTTTGGTTTTAAATTTAACAACATACAGAATAACACCCAGTGCTCATCCCATCAAGTGCCCACCTCAGTGCCTGTCACCCATTCACCCCCACACCCCGCCCTCTTCCCCTTCCACCTCCCCTAGTTCGTTTCCCAGAGTTAGGAGTCTTTATGTTCTGTCTCCCTTTCTGATATTTCCCACACATTTCTTCTCCCTTCCCTTATATTCCCTTTTACTATTATTTATATTCCTCAAATGAATGAGAATATATCATGTTTTCCTTCTCCGATTGACTTACAATGAAACGTAGGTTTTTCTTCCTCAGGCTGTCATTTATTTCCCTTAATCTATCCTCATGGTCTTTTAATTGCCTGTCTCTTTTTCCTCAGTTTCCCTCTTTACCATCAACTTGTCTTCTATGTTACTCACTCGTTCTTCCACCTCGTTAATCCTCGTCGTTAGAACTTCTAGCTTGGATTGCATCTCATTTAATTGATTTTTAATTTCTGCCTGATTGGATCTAAATTCTGCAGTCATGAAGTCTCTTGAGTCCTTTATGGTTTTTTTCTAGAGCCACCAGTAGCTGTATAGTAGTGCTTCTGAATTGGCTTTCTGACGTTGAATTGTAATCCAGATTTTGTAACTCTGTGGGAGAGAAGGCTGTTTCTGATTCTTTTTTTTTTGAGGTGAGGTTTTCCTTCTAGTCTTTTTGCTCAGTGCAGAGTGGCCAAAAACAAGTTGTATTGGGAAAAGGAGAAAAAGAGAGAGAAGGAAAGAAAAGAGAAAAAGAAAAAAGAGAAAGGAGAAAAAAGGGGAAAAAGAGAAGAAAATGAGAAAGAAAAAGAAAGAAAGGAGGGAAAAAAAGGGGGTGGGGTGGGGGAAGCAATCAGAAATCAAGAAGAAAGAAAAAAAAAGCACAAGCAAAAACAAAAAACAAAAACAAAAACAAAAAAACACGGGGGAGTATCTTCCGATTCTGTATACTTTAAGTCCCTTGACTTCCCCTGGACCTGTTCCGTCTCGCTGGTCTTCTGGGGGAGGGGCCTGCTGTGTTGTGTCTCAGGTGTTAGCACTTGGGGGAGCTCCTCTGCCCCTGCCCGGTGCAGGGCTCAGTGGGGGGTGTTTACCCCGTGAGGCCCCGGGAGGAAGCCACAGTGGCGGGGCGGCAGCTCTGGGAACCTGGAGTCAGCTCCCGCAGTGACCTCGGGGCTCTCCGTCTGCAGGGCCTGGGGGCTCCGGGGCGGGGCCACTGATCTGTTCAGCTTGGGGCATGAGCGTCCTTGTTGTCCTGGGCCCTCCCGGCCTCTGCCTGTCCCTGGGGGAGGCCGGATCCTGGGCTGTGTCCAGGCGCCCTGTGCTCCGGGGCCTGCGCTGTTGGATTCGCGCTCCCGCCCCGCAGCCCCCTTCTCGGAGCCCCCTTCGCGGAGCCGCCATCCGAGCTGCTCCCGGAGCCCCGCAGCCCCCTCCGCGGAGCCGCCGCCCGAGCCCCTCCGAGCTGCTCCGGGTCCCGCCGAGCGCTGCAGCCCTTAGGGAGCTCGGCGCATCTCCCGGGGCGCAGTTCCTCTGTTACTGACCCAGGTAGCCCGAGGGCATCCCCGCCTTTCTGGGGATCCTGCTCCAATTCCCCGGGAGGCCTTTCCGCGGGGAAGGTTGGTGCAGCTCCTGCTCCTCCGGGACGGGGCTCTCCTGCCCTGGGGACACTCGCCCCGGCCTCAGCCCGGCTCCTCGCGGGGCCCCTCCCCCTTGGAGGCCTTTTGTTCCTTTATTTCTTTTTTCCGTCTTCCTACCTTGATAGAAGCGCGAACTTTTCTCACTGTAGCATTCCAGCTGGTCTCTCTTTAAATCTCAGGCCGAGTTCGTAGATTTTCAGGATGATTTGAAGGTTTTCTAGGTAATTTGTTGGGGACAGGTGATTTGGAGACCCTACTCTGCCGCCATCTTGCCCCTCCCCCTCCTCTAGCTTTTCAGGTAGATTGCACTTTTCCTGAGGGCAGGCTCTGTGACCAATGGCTTAAAATTATCCTAGTATAGTGCCTTAAAGGCTAGACATACAACAATTAATTTCAAAATTAGCATATCATATCCTAAGCTATTTTTAGGGCAGCCATTGTTTTCTCTTTCTTTTCATTGTGCCTCTAGATGTTTTGGGCTATTTTCCCGAGAGTTCTTACACCTGGCCTCCTACAGAGCAAATGCATATCTAGCTATTTCTTCCTGGTTGTTTTATTTGAGTTTTCCTTGTAGTTTTTTTTTCTTATTCATTACTGACAAACGATTTCTTTGTCCCTTGGAGTTAAATTAAACTGTATTGGGATAGAAGAGGTAACTATAGACTCCGCATTTATCTAACTTTTTAAAAGTTGATAGGAAGTCTAGGCAGCACAAGAATAATTCTAAAAGAAACAAGCCAATAAACAACATTACAATATTTTTATTAAAAAAAAAATTGGAAGTCGGGCACCTGGGCAGCTCAGTGATTGAGCATTTACCTTTGTCTTGGGTTGTGATCCTAGAGTCTTGGGATTGAGTCCCACATCAGGCTTCCAGAGGGGAACCTGCTTCTACCTCTGCCTATGTCTCCATCTCTCTCTGTCTTTCATGAATAAATAAATAAAATCTTTAAAAAAATAGAAGAGGGAGTTCTCTTTGCACATTATGAAACTTTACTCTAACGGTTTGCTTTATACAAAACTAAAAGTCACATGTAAGAAAAGTAGTAGACTTAAAAAGGAGGAGGAAGAAAGAGAACACTAAACATAATTATTATGCAAAAACTCACCTTATACAATGGGATAATGAACATTTATGATGATTAAGAGATAGAACCCCTGGTGAGAATGAGTCAGTGCTAAATGCTTGCTAAACAAATAGTGGTACAGAATATTGTTTTAATATCATTTTACTCAGACATTAGAAATGACGAATACGCACCAACAGCTTCAACATGGATGGAACTGCAGGGTATTATGCTGAGCAAAGTAGGTCAATCAGAGATGGACAAACATTATATGGTTTCACTCACATGGGGAATATGAAAAATAGTGAAAGGAATTATAGGGGAAAGGAGAGAAAAGGAGTGGGAAAAATAATAGAGGGTGACAGAACACGAGAGACTCCTAACTCTGGGAAACGAACAAGGGGTAGTGGAAGAGGAGGTGGGTGGCGGGATGGGATGACTGGGTGACGGGCACTGAGGGGAGCACTTGATGGGATGAGCACTGGGTATTATTCTATATGTTGGCAAATCGAACTCCAATAAAATATACAAAAAATCATTTTAAAATACACTTCTGTGATGTCAAATGAAAATCTAACTATGAAATATTTTTTAAGATTTTATTCATTTATTCATGAGAGACACAGAAAGAGAGGCAGAGACATAGGCAGAGAGAGAAGCAGGCTCCCTAAGGGGAGCCGGATGTGGGACTCGATCCCAGGACCTGGTATCACGACCTGAGCTGAAGGCACATGTGCAACTACTGAGCCATCCAGGTGCCCCAGGAGATTTTAATTTAAATTACATTTATTGAATGAGGCAAGATGGCGGAAGAGTAGGGTCCCCAAGTCACCTGTTCCCACCAACTTACCTAGATAACTTTCAAATCATCCTGAAAACCTACGAATTCAGCCTGAGATTTAAATAGGGGAACAGCTGGAATGCCACAGTGAGAAGACTTCATGCTTCTATGAAGGTAGGAAAATGGAAAAATATAAAGAAATAAAAAAGCATCCAAAGGGGAGGGGCCCCCGGGAGGAGCCGGGCTAAGGCCAGGCCACAAGGCCCCCAGGACAGGAAAGCCCAGTCCCGGAGAAGAGAAGCAGGAACTTTACCAATCTTCCCAGATGAAAAGGCGCTCTCAGAGAACTCCAGCAGGATCCCAGGAGGGGCGGGGATGCCCTGAGTCTCCAGGGGCACTAACAGAGGAAGCACTCCCCGGGGGAGAGCAGCCGAACTCCCTAATGGGGTGGAGTGCACCGGTGGGGCCCCAGGAGCAGCCCAGGAGGCAGCTCAGGTGGCAGCTCCACGCTGAGGGGGCTGTGCAACCCCAGGAACATGATTCCAGCATTGCCCAAGGCGCAGGGGACACAGCCCAAGATCCGGCACTACCCACTGGGACAGGTGGAGGCTGGGAGGACACAGGGCAGCAAGGACGCTCCTGTCGCTGGGCGGCCCTGAGCAGTGCATATTGGCCCACTGGGCTCTGGAGGATCCAGGCCCGTGAGGACTGGGAGATGCAATAGTTACTGCGCGAGCTGACTCCAGAGCTGGAGAGCTGCCCCCGCCAATGTTGTTGTTTCTACTGGTGTCACCCTGTACCTGGGACTGAGCAGGGCCGCCAGGGAGGAGGGGCCTCACGGGAAAAACAGCTCCCACTGAGCACTGCACTTGGCAGGGGGCTGGGCAGCTACCACAGGTACACACACCTGAGAATCAGCACAAAAGGCCCCTTCCCCAGAAGACCAGCTGGAAGAACAGGGGAAAAGCAAGTTATTGACAAAGCAGCGCTGGAAAGTTCCAGTGGAAGTATAGGGACTTACAGTATATAGAATCAGAGGATACACCTCATTATTTTTCTTTTCTGTTTGTCTCCCCCTTTTTTTCTCTTTTTCTCCTTTTTCAAGTACAACTTGTTTTTAGCCACTCTACACTGAGCAAAATGACAAGAAGGAAATACTCACCACAAAAGAAAGAATCAGAAACAGTCCTCTCTCCCACAGAGTTACAAAATTTGGATTATAATTCAAAGTCAGAAAGCCAATTAAGAAACACAATTATAAATCTAAGGGTGGCTCTAGAAAAAAGCATAAAGGATTCAAGAGACTTCATGTCTTAAGAATTTAGATCTAATCAGGCAGATATTAAAAATCAATTAAATGAGATGCAATCCAAACTGGAGGTCCTCACGACAAGGGGTAAAGAGGTAGAAGAAATAGTGAGTGACATAGAAGACAAGTTGATTGCAAGGAAGGAAACTGAGAAAAAAAGAGAAAACCAATTAAAAGATCATGAGGATAGGTTAGGGGAAATAAATGACAGCCTGAGAAGGAAAAATCTACATTTAATTGGGGTTCCTGAGGGCGCCGAAAGGGACAGAGGTCCAGAATATGTATTTGAACAAATCATAGCTGAGAACTTCCCTAACTTGGGGAGGGAAACAGGCATTCAGATCCAGGAGATAGAGAGATTCCCCCACTAAAATCAATAAAAACCATTCAACACCTCGACATTTAATAGTGAAACTTGCAAGTTCCAAACATAAAGAGAAGATCCTTAAAGCAGCAAGAGAAAAGAGATCCCAAAACTATATGCGGAGAAGTATTAGGTTACCAGCGGACCTCTCCACAGAGATGTGGCAAGCTAAAAAGGGCTGGCAGGATATATTGAGGGCCTTAAATGAGAAGAACCTGCAGCCAAGAATACTTTATCCAGCAAGGCTTTCATTCAGAAGGGAAGGAGAGATAAAGAGCATCCAAGATAGGCAGAAAATGAAAGAATATGTGACCACCAAACCAGTTCTCCAAGAAATATTAAGGGAGACTGTAAAATAAAGAGGAAGTCCAAGGAAATAATCCACAAAAACAGAGACTGAATAGGTATCATGATGACACTAAATTCATATCTTTCAATAGTAACTCTGAACAAAAATGGGCTTAATGATCCCATCAAAAGACACAAGGTTTCAGACGGGATAAAAAAGCAAGACCCATCTACTTGCTGTCTACAAGAGACTCATTTTAGATGTAAGGACCACTCCAGCCTGAAAATAAAAGTTTTGACAACCATGTACCATTCAAATGGTCCTCAGAAGAACTCAGGAGTAGCCATCCTCATATCAGATAAATTAAAGTTTATCCTAAAGACTGTAGTAAGAGATGAAGAGGGACACTATATCATACTTAAAGGATCTATCCACCAAGAGGACGTAACAATCATAAATATTTATGCCCCTAATGTGGGAGCTGCCAAATTTATCAATTAACAACCACAGTTAAGACATACTAAGATAATAATACACTTATACTTAGTGACTTCAATGTAGCACTTTCTACAGTCGACAGGTATTCTAAGCACAACATCCCCAAAGAAACAAGAGCTTTAAATGATACACTGGACCAGATGGATTTCACAGATATTTACAGAACTTTACATCCAAACGCAACTGAATACATATTCTTCTCAAGTGCACATGGAACTTTCTCCAGAATAGACCACATACTGGATCACAAATCAGGTCTGAACCGATACCAAAAGATCGGGATAGTCCCCTGTATATTCTCAGACCATAATGCCTTGAAATTAGAACTAAATCACAAGAAGTTTGGAAGGACTTCAAACACGTGGAGGTTAAGGACCATCTTGTGAAAAGATGAAAGGGTCAACCAGGAAATTAGGGAAGAATTAAAAAGATTAATGGAAACTAATGAGAGGGATCCCTGGGTGGCGCAGCGGTTTGGCGCCTGCCTTTGGCCCGGGGCGCGATCCTGGAGACCCAGGATCGAATCCCACGTCAGGCTCCCGGTGCATGGAGCCTGCTTCTCCCTCTGCCTATGTCTCTGCTTCTCTCTCTCTCACGGTGTGCCTATCATAAATAAATAAAATTTAAAAAAAAAAAAGAAAGAAACTAATGAGAATGAAGACACAACTGTTCCAAATCTTTAGGATGCAGCAAAAGCAGTCCTGAGGGTAAGTACATTGCAATACAAGCATCCATCCAAAAATTGGAAAGAACTCAAATACAAAAGCTAACCGTGAACCTAAAGGAGCTGGAAAAGGAACAGCAATTGAAACCCTCACCCAGCAGAAGAATACAGTTAATAAAGATTCGAGCAGAACTCAATGAAATAGAGATCAGAAGAATGGTGGTACAGAACAACAAAAACAGGAGTTGGTTCTTTGAAAGAATTAATAAGATAGATAAACCATTGGCCAGCCTTATTAAAAAGATGAGAGAAAAGACTCAAATTAATAAAATCATGAATGAGAAAGGAGAGATCACCACTAATACCAAGGAAAAAGAAATTATTTTAAAAACTTATTATGAGCAGCTATACGCCAATAAATTAGGCAATCTAGAAGAAATGGACACATTTCTGGAAAACCACAAACTATCAAACCTGGAGCAGGAAGAAATAGAAAACCTGAACAGGCCAATAACCAGGGAGGAAATTGAAGCAGTCATCAAAAACCTCCCAAGACACAAAAGTCCAGGGCCAGATGGCTTCCCAGGGGAATTCTAGGAAACATTTAAAGAAGAAATCATACCTATTCTACTAAAGCTGTTCGGAAAGATAAGAAGAGATGGAGTACTTCCAAACTCATTCTCTAAGGCCAACATCACCTTAATTGCAAAACCAGACAAAGACCCCACGAAAAAGGAGAATTATAGACCAATATCCCTGTTGAACATGGATGCAAAAATTCTCAACAAGATACTAGCCAATAGGATCCAACAATACATTAAGAAGATTATTCACCATGACCAAGTGGGATTTATCCCTGGGATGCAAGGCTGGTTCAACACTCGTAAAACAATCAATGTGATTGATCATATCAACAAGAGAAAAATCAAGAACCATATGATCCTCTTCATAGATGCAGGGAAAACATTTGACAAAATTCAACATCAATTCCTGACCAAAACTGTTCAGAGTGTAGGGATAGAGGGAATATTCCCCAGCATCTTCAAAGCCATCTATGAGATGCCCACAGCAAATATCATTCTGAATGGGGAAACACTGGGACCCTTGCCCTAAGATCAGGAACAAAACAAGGATGACTACTCTTACCATTGCTATTCAACATAATACTAGAAGTCCTAGCCTCAGCAATTAGGCAACAAAAAGACAAAAGGCATTCAAATCTGCAGAGAAGAAGTCAAACTCTCCCTCTTCACAGATGACATGATACTGTGCATAGAAAACCCAAAGACTCCACCCCAAGATTGCTAGAACTCATACAGCAATTCGGCCATGTGGCAGGATACAAAATCAATGCCAAGAAATCAGTGGCATTTATCTACACTAACAATGAGACTGAAGAAAGAGAAATGAAGGAGTCCATCCCATTGACAATTGCACCCAAAATCATAAGATACCTAGGAATAAACCTAACCAAAGAGGTAAAGTATCTATACCCTAACAACTACAGAACAGTTCTGAAAGAAATTGAGGAAGACACAAAGAGATGGAAAAATATTCCATGCTCATGGATTGGAAGAATTAATATTGTGAAAATGTCAATGTTACCCAGGGCAATGTACACATTTAATGCAATCCCTATCAAAATACCATGGACTTTCTTCAGCGACTTGGAAGAAATCATCTTAAGATTTGTGTGGAATCAGAAAAGACCCCAAATAGCCAGGGGAATGTTAAAAAAGAAAACCATAGCTGGGGGCATCACAATGCCAGATTTCAGGTTGTACTGCAAAGCTGTGGTCATCAAGACAGTGTGATACTGGCCCAGAAACAGACACATAGATCAATGGAACAGAATAGAGAATCCAGAAGTGGACTCTCAACTTTATGGCCAACTAATACTCGACAAAGAATTAAAGACTATCCACTGGAAAAAGGACAGTCTCTTCAATAAATTGTGCTGGGAAAATGGAACATCCACATGCAGAAGAATGAAACTAGACCATTCTCTTACACCATACACAAATATAAACCAAAATGGATGAAAGATCTAAATGTGAGACAAGATCCCATCAAAGTCGTAGAGGAGAACAAAGGCAACCCCCTTTTTGCACTTGGCCACTGCAACTTCTTGCAAGATATATCCATGAAGCCAAGAAAAACAAAAGCAAATATGAATTATTGGGACTTCATCAAGATTAAAATCTTCTGCACAGCAAAAGAAACAGTCAACAAAACTAAAAGACAACCTATAGAATGGGAGATGCTATTTGCAAATGTCATATCAGATAAAGGGCTAGTATCCAAGATCTGTAAAGAAGTTATTAAACTCAACAGCAAAGAGACAAACAATCCAATCATGAAATGGGCAAAAGACATGAACAGAAATTTCACAGAGGAAGACATAGACATGGCCAACAATCACATGGGAAAATGCTCCGCATCACTGGTGATCAGGGAACTACAAATGAAAACCCCAATGAGATACCACTTCACACCAGTGAGAATGGTGAACATTACCAAGACAGGAAACAACAAATGTTGGAGAGGATGTGGAGAAAGGGAACCGTCTTGCACTGTTGGTGGGAATATGAACTGGTACAGCCAGTTTTCCAGCCTGGAAAACTCTTCTCCAAGAGTTAAAAATATATCTGCCCTATGACCGAGCAATTGCGCTGCTGGGAATTTACTCCCAAAGATACAGATGCAGTGAAACACCGGGACACCTGCACCCCAATGTTTATAACAGCAATGTCCAGAATAGCCAAACTGTGGCAGGATCCTCCGTGTCCATCGAAAAATGAATGGATAAAGAAGATGTGGTTTATGTATACAATGGAATATTACTCAGCCATTGGAAACAACAAATACCCACCATTTGCTTCGTTGTGGATGTACCTGGAGGGTATTATGCTGAGTGAAATAGTCAATCAGAAAAGGACAAACAGGGATCCCTGGGTGGCGCAGCGGTTTGGCGCCTGCCTTTGGCCCAGGGCGCGATCCTGGAGATCCGGGATCGAATCCCACGTCGGGCTCCCGGTGCATGGAGCCTGCTTCTCCCTCTGCCTGTGTCTCTGCCTCTCTCTCTCACTGTGTTCCTATCATAAATAAATAAAAATTAAAAAAAAATAAAGATTTAAAAAAAAAAGGACAAACGTTATATGGTCTCATTCATTTGGGGAATATAAAAAATTGGTGAAAGGGAATAAAGGGAAAGGAGGAAAATGAGTGAAAATATCCGTGAGGGTGACAAAACATTAGAGACACCTAACTCTGGGAAACGAACAAAGTGTAGTGGAAAGTGAAGTGGGCAGGGGTTGGGGTTACTGGGTGATGGGCACTGAGGGGGGCACTTGGCAGAATGAGCACTGTATGTTATGCTAAATGTTGGTAAATTGAACTCCAATAGAAAAAAATTTAAAAAAATAAATTACATTTCTTTTGCCTTCATTTTCCACATTACTACAATGCTGTGAGGCCAGAGTACCTTTCAGTTAGGACAGATTACTGACTGTCATTCCACTTGTGCAGCTCCCAGTGAAACCAACAGTAATCTTGCAGCGGTTCAATTTTTTTCATGTAGCTCTCAGATCTTAAAAGTTTTGAGCTTTAATCAGTATGTAAATGTAGTGTTTTCATAGAAAGCAGAAAAGTCAGTGCATTCCAAAATAATGTTATCTGGACTCTTCCATAATGAGGAACCACTGATATTATTTAACCAGACTGAATGAAGGTCACAACCTAAACAAAATAAATTATACTCTCACGTCTGTCTTGGCCTTATATCAGGTTTCTATTGGCAAAGCCAAGTAGAGGATTGGACTTTTTTTTTTGTAGATAATTTTAAGTTTAAAGCAAAAGTAAAATACAAACTTTATTATTTAAATAATTATTAGGTCTTTTGGAATTAAAATAATATTTTGGTAGTACTAACATGAATTAAAACTTAAAAGTAACAGGGACGCCTAGGTGGTTCAGCAGTTGAGCCTCTGCCTTTGGCTCAGGGTGTGGTCCCAGGGTGTCCCGGGAGGCCGGAGCCTGCTTCTGCTTCTGCCTATGTCTCTGCCTCTTCTCTCTGGGTGTGTGTCTCTCATGAATAAATGAATAAAGTCTTTAAAAAAAGAACTTAAAAGTAACAAAACTTAGCTTGAACTTGTTAAATTATTGTGTATGTTTTCTTTGTGCATTTACACATGCATCTTTAAATACAAATTCCAATTATGCTTTACTGAAGGAAGACAAGCTCTCTCAAAAAATGCTAATGAAGAATTCTTTACTGAGTCCTTTTAAAAGGCAGCTGACAAAACCTTTGCTAAGCATTATTAAATTGCTTCTATGTGATTCATTACCCCTAAAATTTTAGCCAGATGGATAATAGAGAAGGAATTTTGTTCTTCTTTAGGAATTAGTTGAATATCCACCTCTTCTTGGTTATTTTTTTTGTCAAGATAGAAACACTGTATAGCTTTTTTTAAAGATTTTATTAATTTATTCATGAAAGACATAGAGGAGAGAGAGAGGCAGAGACACAGGCAGAGGGAGAAGCAGGCTCCATGCAAGGGAGCCTGACGTGGGACTTGATCCCGGTACTCCAGGATCACGCCCTGGGCCAAAGGCAGGCACTAAACCACTGAGCCACCCGGGGATTTCCCCTGTATAGCTTTTTTTCCCCTGTATAGCTTTTTTTTAAAAAAAAACCTTTAATTAAATTCCAGTTAGGTAAAAAATAAAAATAAATAAAAAATAAATTCCAGTTAGGTAACATACAATGTTATATTAGTTTCAGGTGTACAATATAGTAATTCAACACTTCCATATAATACCTTGTGCTCATCCTTGCAAGTGCACTCCTTAATCTCCATCACTTATTTAAAACCCAACCCCCCATCAGTATGCCCCCTGGTAAACATCAGTTTCTTCTCTATAATTAAGAGTCTGTTTCCTCATTTGCCTCTCTTTTCTCCCTTTACTCATTTGTTTTCTATATTAAATTCCAAATATGAGTGATATCATATACTTGTATTTCTCTAACTGACTTTTTGGCATAGCATAATATTCTCTATCTCCATCATGTTGTTACAAATGGCAAGATTTCATTTTTTAATGGCTGAATAATATATATACCACTTCTTTACCCAGTCATTAGTTGCTGGACACTTTGGCTGTTTCCATATCTTGGCTATTATAGATAATGCTGCTATAAATATCAGATTGCCTGTATCACTTTGAATCAGTATTTTTTTGTATTCCTTGGGTAAATTGCCAAGTAGGGCAATTGCTAGATTGTATAGTAGTTCTATTTTTAACTTTTTGGGGAAACTCCATACTGTTTTCCATAGTGGCTGCACCAGGATGCATTCCCACCGATAGTGCAAGAGGGTTCCCATTTCTCCACACCCTTGCAAACACCTATTGTTTCTTCTGTTGTAGATTTTAGCTATTCTGACAGGTTTGAGGTGATACTTCGTTTTAGTTTAGATTTGCATTTTTCTGATGATCCATGAAGTTGAGCATCCTTTCAAGTGTCTCTTGGCCATCTGTATTACTTCTGTGGAAAAATGAAGATTCTACCTATTCATGACTGTTGCCCATTTTTTAATTTGTATTTTTCTTTTTTTTTTTTGGTGTTCAGTTTTATAAGTTCTTAATATATTTTGGAAACTTACCCTTTATCAGGTATGTCATTCACAAATAACTTCTCCTATTCCACTGGTTGCCTTTTAATTTTGTTTATTGCTTCCTTCATTGTGTAGAAGCTTTTTATTTTGATGAAGTCCCTAGAATTCATTTATATGCTTTTGTTTCTCTTGCCTCCAGAGACATGTCTAGACAGAAGGTGCTATGGCCAATGTCAAAGAGGTTACTGCCTATGTTGTCCTCTAGAATTTTGATGATTTCTTGTATCATTTAGGTCTTATATACATTTCGAATTTATTTTTTTGTGTATGACATAGAAAAATGTCCCAGTTTCATTCTTTTGCATGTAGCTGTCCAGTTTTCCCAACACCATTAGTTGAAGAAATTGTCTTTTTTCCCCATTGGATATTTCTTTCTGCTTTGTCAAACATTAATAGAACGTATAGTTGTGGCTTCATTTCTGGGTTATCTATTCTGTTCTATTGATTGATGTGTCTTTTTTTATGCCAGTGCCATACTGTTTTGATCATAGCAGCTTGTTTTAAAAGATTTTATTTATTTATTCATGAGACACACACACACACACACACAGAGGCACAGGCAGAGGGAGAAGCAGGCTCCATGCAGGAAGCCCAACGTGTGACTCCATTCTGGGTCTCCAGGAATCAGGCCCTGGGCTAAAGGCGGCGCTAAACCGCTAAGCCACCTGGGCCGCCCTGATCATAACAGCTTTGTAATACAATTTGAAGTCTAGAATTGTGATGCTTCCTGCTTTGCTTTTCCTTTTCAAGACTGCTTTGCCTATTTGGGGCTTTTCATGTTTTCATGCACATGTTAGGATTATTTGTTCTAGCTCTGAGAAAAATGCTGTTGGTATTTTGATGAAGATTGCATTGAATGAGTAGATTGCTTGGGGTAATGTAGACATTTTAACACCATTCTTCGATTCCATGAGCATGGAATATCTTTCTATTCCTGTTTGTCATCTTCAATTTTTTTTTTCATCAGAGTTTTTTTACTTTTTGGAGTACAAGTCTTTCATTTCTTTGCATAGATTTATTCTTAGGTATCTTATTGTTTTTGGTGCAGCTGTAAATGGGATTGATTCCTTGATTTCTCTTTCTTCTGCTTCATCATTGGTTAATAGAAATGCAACAGGTTTCTGTACATTGATTTTGTATCACACAACTTTACTGAATTCATATATTAGCTCTAGAAAATTTTTGGTTTTTTTTTTTATATGGGGTATCATGTCATCTGCAAATAGTGAAAGTTGGACTACTTCCTTGCTATTTTGGATGTTTTTTATTTTTGTTGTTGTTGTTGTGTTGCCTGATTGCTGTCGCTAGAAGTTCCAGTACTATATTAAGTAACAGTGGAAAGAGTAGACATCCTTGTCTTGTACCTGATCATAGAGGAAAAGCTCTCAGTTTTTCCTCATTGAGGCTGGTATTAGTTGTAGGTTTTACATATATGACCTTTCTTACATTGAAGTGTATTCCCTGCATCCCTACTTTGTTGAGAGATTTTATCATGAATGAATGTTTTACTTTGTCAACTGTTTTTCAGCATCTATTGAAAGGATCCTATGTTTCTTAATTTTTCTTTTAGTAATATGGTGTATCATATTGACTGATTTGTGAATATTGAACCCCCTTTGCAGCCCAGGAATAAATCCCACCTGATCTTAGTGAATGATTCTTTTGATGTATTGTTGGATTCTGTTTGCTAATGTTTTGTGGAGAATTTTTGCATCCATGTTCATCAGGGATATGGGAGTTAGTTCTCTTTTTTAATACGGTCTGGTTTTAGAATCAGGGTATTGCTGACCTCATGGTATGAGTTTAGAAGTTTTTCCTTCCACTTTTATTTTTTGGAAATTTTGAGGGAGATAGGCATTAGATCTTTAAAATTTGGTAGATTTCACCTGTGAAGCCATCTGGCCCAGGACTTTTGTTTATTGGGAAATTTTTTTATTACTGATTCAATTTATTTGCTGGTTATCAGTCTATTCAAGCTTTCTATTTCTTCTTGTTTCAATTTTTGTAGGTAATATGTTTCTAGGATTTTATCCACTTCTTCCAAGTTGTTGAATTTGTTGGCACCAATTTGTCATAGTATTCTCTTAGAGCTGTTTGTATTCCTGTGGTGTTAGTTGTTATATCTTATCTTTCATTCTTGATTTTATTTATTGTGTCCTTTCTCTTTTCTTTTTGATAAGTCTGGCTAGGAGTTTATCACTTTTATTAATTTTTCTCAAAAACCAATTCCTGGTTTCATTGATCTGTTCTAGTTTTTTATAGCTTCTATATCATTTATTTCTGCTCTAATCTTTATTATTTCCCTTCTTCTGCTGGCTTTAGGCTTTATTTCTTTTCAATTTTTTAGCTCCTTAAGGTGTTAAAGTTAGATTGTGTATTTGAGATTTTTCTTACTTCTGGAGGTAGGCCTTAATTGCTATATACTTCTTCCTTAGGACCTCTCTTGCTGCATCTCAAAGGTTTGTACCATTGTGTTTTCATTTTTATTTGCTTCCATGTATTTTTAATTTCATCTTTAATTTCCTGGTTAACCCATTCAATTTTTTGCAACATGTTTTTTGAGCCTCCATGTATCTATGGTCTTTCCAATTTTTTATTGTGATTGTGCATAACTTCAATTTTTATAACATTGTGATCAGAAAACATGCATGGTGTGATCTCAATCTTTTTGTACCTGTTGAGGCCTGGTTTGTGTCCTATTATGTAATCTATTCTGGACAATGTCCCATGTGCACTTGAAAAGAAAATTTATTCTTCTGCTTTAGAATGAAATGTTCTGAATATATCTGTGAAGTCCATCTTGTCCAGTGTATCATTCAAAGTCATTTTTTCCTTGTTTATTTTCTATTTAGATGATCTTCCTTTTGATGTAAGTAGGATGTTAAATTCTCCTACTATTATTGTATTCTTTTCAGTTAGTTGTTTTATGTTTATTAGTAATTATTTTATATGTTTGGGTGCTCCCAAATTTGGGGCATAAATATTTATAATTGTTAGATCTTGTTGGAATGACCTGAGCTGAAGGTAGATACTTAACCAACTGAGCCACCCAGGTGCCTTCTGTCTTTCTCACTTTTGGTGTCTCCTTTCCACTCAAAGAATCCCCTTTCATATTTCTGGAAGGGCTGGTTTGGTGGTCACAAACTCCTTTAGTTTTTGTTTGTCTAGGAAACGCTTCATTATCTCTCTATTCTGAATGATAACCTTACAGGATAGAGTATTCTTGGCTGTAGATTTTTCTGCATGAATAACACACTAGACTAGATGGACTTAATGGATATATCCTGAACATTCCTCCTAATACTGAAGAATGCACATTATTTTAAAATACATATGGAATATTCTCCAGAATACATTACACAAGTCACAAAACAGCCCTCAACAAATACAAAAAGGCTGAAATCATGCCGTGCACCTTTCCTGACCATAACACTGTGAAAGTAGAAGTCATTCACAAGGAAAGCTCTGGAAAGACCAAAACAAATACATGAAATTAAACAACATCCTACTAAGTAATGAATGGGTCAGCCAGGAAATCAAAGAAGAAATGTATAAAATACATGGAAGAAAATGAAAATGAAAGCACAATGTTCCAAGACCTTTGGGATATAGCAATTGCAGTCCTAATACAGAAGTATATGTTAGTACAGGTCTACCTCAAGAAGCAAGAAAACTTTCAAATAAACAACCTTACCTTACAACTAAAAGAGCTGAAAAAGAAACAACAAACAAAATTCAAACTCAGAAGAAGGAAGGAAATACTAATGATTAGAGTAGAAGTAAATGATATAGAAATTAAAAGCACAGTAGAAGAGATCAATGAAACCAAAAGCTGGTTGTTTGAAAAAAATAATAAAATTTATTAACCTCCACTCAGTCTTACCAAAAAAAGAAAAAAGAAAGTATCCATACTCTTGATTACTACAGCTTTGTAGTGTATCTTGAAATCTGGAATTGTGATACTTCCTGCTTTGTTCTCCTTTCTCAGATTGCTTTGATTCTTTGGGGTCTTTTGTGTTTCCATAAAAGTTTTAGTATTATTTGTTCTAGTTTATAACAGTTATTTATGTAATAAAATATGGTTTATAATTTAAAAAGAGATAAAATAGCAATGCTTATGATTTTATTATCTTTTCCCAGTGCTACTAGTTCTCTGGCATCTACTTTCCTTTTCAAAGTGAACAGATTGATATGAAGATTAAAAACCAACTTTCTAGGGGGATTTCTTACACTGCTGATATTTCATGGTCAAGGTGGTTGTGGGTTTCTCAGTCTGTTTCACAAAATGTGTACAGTAGGTCAATTGGAATTGCCTTTGTATAAGTTAATGCTTTTTATTGAGTTATTTTGTAGAATTTTTTCCAATCTATATTTATAATGTTCTTTGTAAAGCAGAGATAGTTATCATGACTTAATATAGAAAGTCAGAGTTTGCATCCATGCCATGCAACAACAACAACAACAAAACAACAACAACAAGAAAAGGAAATAAAAATAGAGGGAAAATCCACTGAGTACAGTCATTTTAATTAGGATTATTAAATTATATTTATTTCTTGAATAAAACTATGGCCAGTAGCAGTTGTGGATAATTTAGCACAAGATAGAGTGACCTAATTTTTTCCCAAAGATTTTATTTATTTATTCCTGAGAGACAAGGAGAGAGATCGAGAGGCAGAGACACAGGCAGAGGGAGAAGCAGGCTCCATGCAGGGAGCCTGATGTGGAACTCCATTCTGGGTCTCCAGGATCACACCCTGCGCTGAAGGTGGAGCTAAACCACAAAGCCACTGGGGCTGCCCTAGAGTGACCTAATTATACAAACTTTCATGGACAATTTCAATCTCGCATATGTTCATATTACGTGCCCCTTGAACTCTACATGTGTTTAGTATGATTTCTTGTGATTTATCAATGACAAAATCATTTCTTATGACTTATCAATGATTATCCCAACAAGGGAAAACAGAAAATCAACAAAATTAGAATATATATATATATATATATATATATATATATATAATATTCAAATTTAATACTAACTCCAGTCTCCCCTTTGAGATAACATAAGAAAGATAGAATATCAAGGTAAAAGTTTTGGTAACTAAATTAGACTATATTTAAAGGGTAAGTGAGCTTATTTTATAGCCATATAATAAAATATCCTACTGGGTAGAAAGGTTTCTCCCTCTCCATTGATATCAATTGTCAGATTAGTTCTAGATTTGAAACCCAAATTTGTTCTTTCTGGTTTTGAAATTTTGTTTAAAGTTGTGAGTTTTTATCTTTTCTTAAACTATGCTGTCATAATGTGATGCTTTCCATTTTCCTTCCAACTTTTGTAATGGAATTAACTTTTCTTTCTAGAACTTTGTAATTTTAAGATTAGAATTCTTTGAACAGAAGAAACCATTGTCTGACCTCAGTCTTTTCATTTCTGATCTCAGGTTCATCTAAACTCCATGATAGCACCATCGTCCACTAAAAACTTCTGTCTGAAATACTTTCTCTTTGTGTTTTAGGAAAGTTAAAATGAGTCTTAAATCCCTTTATGCAAAGCTGGTCTTGATCTCTGGGTCTTCAGCTTCACTTAGAGTAAGTGCATTATTTTTAACAGATGACTCATTCTTCAATACTAATTAATGTCAGAATTTAATTTAAAATAGTATATATTTGAAATTTCCTGTAATCAGAAGAACTTCTCCCATCCAAGTACTAACTAGGCCCGACCCTGCTTAGCTTTCGAGATTAGATGAGACGGGGCACGTTCAGGGTGGTATAGGCATAAACAGAGATAGAACTTCTAAAACAAAGTTTCTGTGATAGTCTGTAATTTCTTGAACAGGATAAGGTGAAGTTACTTCACAAATTTAAGATTTAAGTTTTTGAAAATTATTATCATTTTGTTAAAATCAAAGAACCTGCTAAAAAAGAGGTCAAAAGTAAGGCAGTGCATCAGTGAGCCAGAAGCCTGAAGCAGGCAATTCTTCTTGATTGCTGTCCACTGGAATAAAACAGAAGAGTTAATAGGCATAAAATATATATCCACAAGTTCTAAAACACTACCAATAGCATTCAGTAAAAAGAAATAGATAGTGGAGAAAGGAAATAAAGGGTAATAAAACAATACAAATATTAATTTATTCAACAAATTAGAACCTACTGTGTCCCAGGCACTGTTCCAGACTCAGAGAAACAAAAGATAATAAAAGGCAGAGAAAAGTCTCTGTATGTCTTGAGCTTACCTTCTCCTTGAAAAAACCTACCCTAAACAGGGTGAAAAAATATAGTATAGCATGTTAGAGTATGATATAGAATGAATAAATAAAGCAAAGAATAAGAATTTGAAATAGTGGGGTAAATTTTTCATGCTGGAATAATGACAAAGGAAGGCCTCACTGACCCAGAGAAATATGTGCATTCAATGAGGGAATGAACCATGCAGCTGTCTAGAGGAAGGGCATCCCAGATAGAATAATTATACATATGAAGGTATTTGAATTAAGAACATACCAGATATATTAAAGGAACAGCAAGAAGGTGCACTTTGGAGAGAACTAAGGAAGATAATATCAGAGGAAAGGAAGGACAGCTTGTGTAGTTTCTAAGAACTTTGACTTACAATGGAAAGCCTGTGGAGGCTTTTGAGAGGAGGACTTACTTCATATCACAGGTTTTAAGAAGATCACTCTTTGTGTTGAGTGGAGAAAATTGTACAAGAGATTAAGAATGAAAGTAGGGTGTTTAGTTAAAATGTTATTTTATTAATTCAGAAAAGAGATAATGGTGGCTTGGACCAAGGTAGTGGCAGTGAAGTAGTAGAAATGTCAAATTCTGGATATATTTGTAAGTTACTGCCAAAAGGATTTGCTGATGGAACAGAGTTTAGGTGTGAGAGAATGTGGAGAATCATGAGTGAAGTTAAGAATTTTGGCAAAAATAACTGAAATTAACTCAGATGGGTAAGACTGCATGAAGAAAAAGCTTTGGAGGAAGAATATTGGGAACTGAGTTTGAATGTCATTAAGGCTTAGTGACTATTAGTCATTGAAGTGAAGATGTCTAATAAACAATTGAGTACAGATGTCTGGAGTTCAGAGAAGAGGTCTGAGCCAGGATAACATTTTTGAGTCATCAGGATATATATATATATATTTATATATATATATATATATATATATATATATATATATATATATATATATTTATATATATATATATATAGCCTTGGACTGTGATCATCAAGGACATAAAATATAGCTAGAAAAGAAGACTAAGTTCTAAGGCAACACCTTGTTTTTAGACTAAGCCTTAAAAGACTAGAAAAGATATTAAGAAGGAACAATCACAATAAATAGGAAGAAAACTGAATGAGCATAGTAATCTAGAAGTGACAAAGTGTCTTAAGGAGGACAAAGTGATAAACTCTGACAAATGCTGTGCTTAGTCAAATAAGAAGAGGACAGAGAAATGACCATTGCATATAAAGTCATTAGCAACTATAACAGAATCAGTTTCTGTGGACACCTAATCATTTTGGAATGGATTCAAGAGAAACCTGTGAGGAGTATAAATAAACAACTTTTTCTAATTGGGGGAAATTGAGTAAAGGAACTCTTGTCTATGTGATAGGAGAAATAACAATTCCTGTACCGATGGGAATTATTAAAGAAGAAAAAATTGATGATAAAAATGTGGAGGATATTTGGAACAATGCCATTAGAATGGTGGAAAAACAGTTCTTATAGGAAGAGACCTTGTGTGGGAGCATGGGTAGTCCATTCATAGAAATAGAAGGGAAGTAGGCTATATGTAGAGATACATGTAGGTAGGTAAATATGGTGGTGAGAATGTGTGGAAGCTCTCATCCAGTTATTAAGTTTTCTCGATGGAATAGAATGCAAGATCATTATTTGAGCATGAGGATAGGCAAGAAGATACTGAAAGTTTAAGAGAACCAAAGTAATAATGCAATAGTCAAATAGAAGTGTGGGAGAGTGAATATACTAGGGAAATATGGCATGATGTTTGCCTCATATAAGGCAGATTTATCTATATAAAAATATGACTTATTGAGGAATTTGGGGGGTTATTTATGAGGCAGCTGTTTGTAGGGAATCTACTTAGACAAGGTTTCCTGAGGTGGAGTGACTTCCAGAAAATTGATTTGTTAACTTTGCCCTCGTGTGACAAGGCTCTCCTGGTTATGTGAGCTAAAACATTTTTTTTTTTTTTGCATTATAGGTAAAAGTACTTGTGAGCACTTGAGTATAGCACTTAACTTTCAGGGTATCTTAGCTGCAATTCTTCCCTGAGTAGCAATTCTTCTTTTTTTTTTTTTTTTAAAAAGATTTTATTAGAGAGGGAGAGAAAGAACATGAGCAGAGAGGAGCAGTAGGGGAGGAGAAGGAAAGAGAATCTCAAGCAGATTCCTCACTAAGTTTGGAGCCTGACATAGGGCTAGATCCCATGACTGTGAGATCATGACCTGAGCTGAAGCCAAGAATCAGATGCTTAACCAACTGAGCCACCCAAGGACCCCCTTATATAAGCCTCAGACTGGCTGCCCAAACCTCAGTCCTATCTACAGGACTCTAGATAGACTCTGAGGGTCTAATTGTTTGTAGGGTTTTTTTTTCTTCCAATCATTTAAAATACTCCCCCCTCCCTATTTAGGTACAGGATTTTTTTTTTTTATCTTTGTGGTAGCTTTGTATGATTGTGGGGCTTTTGTTGCTGCTATTACTCTTAATTTTATGTCCTCATTTACTGAATAGTACTTGATCTTATTTTAATTTATTTTCCCATTACTTTTTTATTTATCACTGTGAAATGGGGAATAAAAATGTAGTGCTGAGAGTAAAGTCAGGACAATTATTTGTCCAGTCAGTGGAAACCATGGGCCATATTATTTTCTCTTCTGTTAGCTCTTTAAAGATCCTTCTTGAGCTTCCAAGAGGCTTCCTGAAGTTAAGCTCTTCTCTGTAAAGCTTATTTAGGTGCTTAGTAATAACTGAACACTTTATCTGGGTGAGTTGGGATAACTGAAGGCCATAATTGCTATAATAACCAGTTTTCTTTTTTTAAGAGATATTCAGAACTTCTGTGAGGAGATATAAGAAATAAAAACCATGGTGTTTGATATGAAAGTCCAGCTAATTCATACCATTTCTAACCAGTCCATGGCACAGATGGACAAATAAGTAGAGAAAAAATTAACTAAGAAGGATCATCTAATGATTGTATGGTAGGTTTTATATGAGAAAAGAGCTATGTAATTTCAAATATCCTTTGAGACAATAGGAGATTTAATTACCCAACTATAACTAAGCTTTTGAGATTTCTTTTGTGCTTGCCTGTCTTTAGGATAAACTGGCCTGAAAAATGGAGATTCAAAAGAATTATACTTTTGTATAGGGCTTTTCAACTCTTATATAATCATTTTAGATAAGAACTTTCGTATGGGGGGAGGGGCAAGATGGCGGAGGAGTAGGGTCTCCAAGTCACCTGTCCTCAACAAATTACCTAGAAAACCATCCAGTCATCCTGAAAATCTACGAATTCGGCCTGAGATTTAAAGAGAGAACAGCTGGAACACTACAGTGAGAAGAGTTCGCGCTTCTATCAAGGTAGGAAGACAGGAAAAAAGAAATAAAGAAACAAAAGGCCTCCAAGGGGGAGGGGCCCCGCGAGGAGCCGGGCTGAGGCCAGGGCGAGTGTCCCCAGGACAGGAGAGCCCCGTCCCGGAGGAGCAGGAGCTGCACCAACCTTCCCCGCGGAAAGGCCTCCGGGGAATTGGGGCAGGATCCCCAGAAAGGCGGGGACGCCCTCGGGCTCCCTGGGACAGTAACAGAGGAACTGCGCCCCGGGGAGATGCGCCGAGCTCCCTAAGGGCTGCAGCGCTCGGCGGGACCCGGAGCAGCTCGGAGGGGCTCGGGCGGTGGCTCCGCGGAGGGGGCTGCGCGGCTCCGGGAACAGCTCGGAGGGGCTCGGGCGGAGGAAGAAGCTCCGCGGAGGGGGCTGCGGGGCTCCGGGAGCAGCTCAGCGGCGGTGGCTCGGGCGGAGGAAGAAGCTCCGCGCGGAGGGGGCGGCGCGGCTCCGGGAACAGCTCGGAGGGGCTCGGGCGGCGGCTCCGCGGAGGGGGCTGCGCGGCCAGGAGCGCGAATCCAACAGCGCAGGCCCCGGAGCACAGGGCGCCGGGACACAGCCCAGGATCCGGCCTCCCCCGGGACAGGCAGAGGCTGGGAGGGTCCAGGACAGCAAGGACGCTCCTGCCTGGAACTGAGCAGATCAGCGGCCCCGCCCCAGAGCCCCCAGGCCCTGCAGACGGAGAGCCCCGGATTACTGCGGGGGCTGACTCCAGGGTCCCAGAGCTGCCCCCGCCACTGTGGCTTCCTCCCGGGGCCTCACGGGGTAAACACCCCCACTGAGCCCTGCACCAGGCAGGGGCAGAGCAGCTCCCTCAAGTGCTAACACCTGAGAATCAGCACAGCAGGCCCCTCCCCCAGAAGACCAGCGAGACGGACCAGTTCCAAGGGAAGTCAAGGGACTTAAAGTATACAGAATCGGAAGATACTCCCCCGTGTTTTGTTTGTTTGTTTGTTTGTTTGTTTGTTTTTGTTTTTGTTTTTTTGTTTTTGTTTAGTTTTGTGCTTTATTTTCTTTCTTTCTTCTTGATTTCTGATTGCTTCCCCCACCCCACCCCACCCCACCCTTTTTTTTCTTTTTTCTCCTTTCTTTCTTTATCTTCTCTTTTTCCCCTTTTTTTCTTCTTTCTCTTTTTTCTTTTTCTCTTTTCTTTCCTTCTCTCTCTTTTTCTCCTTTTCCCAATACAAATTGTTTTTGGCCACTCTGCACTGAGCAAAATGACTAGAAGGAAAACCTCACCTCAAAAAAAAGAATCAGAAACAGCCCTCTCTCCCACAGAGTTGCAAAATATGGATTACAATTCAATGTCAGAAAGCCAATTCAGAAGCACTATTTTACAGCTACTGGTGGCTCTAGAAAAAACCATAAAGGACTCAAGAGACTTCATGACTGCAGAATTTAGATCCAATCAGGCAGAAATTAAAAATCAATTAAATGAGATGCAATCCAAGCTAGAAGTCCTAACGACGAGGGTTAACTAGGTGGAAGAACGAGTGAGTGACATAGAAGACAAGTTGATGGCAAAGAGGGAAACTGAGGAAAAAAGAGACAAGCAATTAAAAGATCATGAAGATAGATTAAGGGAAATAAATGACAGCCTGAGGAAGAAAAACCTACGTTTAATTGGGGTTCCTGAGGGCGCGGAAAGGGACAGAGGGCCAGAATATGTATTTGAACAAATCCTAGCTGAAAACTTTCCTAATCTGGGAAGGGAAACAGGCATTCAGATCCAGGAAAAGGAGAGATCCCGCCCTAAAATCAACAAAAACCGTTCAACACCTCGACATTTAATAGTGAAGCTTGCAAATTCCAAAGATAAGGAGAAGATCCTTAAAGCAGCAAGAGAAAAAAAGTCACTGACTTTTATGGGGAGGAATATTAGGGTAACAGCAGACCTCTCCACAGAGACCTGGCAGGACAGAAAGGGCTGGCAGAATATATTCATGGTCCTAAATGAAAAGAACATGCAACCAAGAATACTTTATCCAGCAAGGCTTTCATTCAAAATGGAAGGAGAAAAAAAAAAATGGAAGGAGAGATAAAGAGCTTCCAAGACAGGCAGGAACTGAAAGAATATGTAACCTCCAAACCAGCTCTGCAAGAAATTTTAAGGGGGACTCTTAAAATTCCCCTTTAAGAAGAAGTTCAGTGGAACAATCCACAAAAACAAGGACTGAATAGATATGATGACACTAAACTCATATCACTCAATAGTAACTCTGAACGTGAACGGGCTTAATGACCCCATCAAAAGGCGCAGGGTTTCAGACTGGATCAAAAAGCAGGACCCATCTATTTGCTGTCTACAAGAGACTCATTTTAGACAGAAGGACACCTACAACCTGAAAATAAAAGGTTGGAGAACCATTTACCATTCAAATGGTCCTCAAAAGAAAGCAGGGGTTGCCATCCTTATATCAGATAAATTAAAATTTACCCCGAAGACTATAGTGAGAGATGAAGAGGGACACTATCTCATACTCAAAGGATCTATCCAACAAGAGGACTTAACAATCCTCAATATATATGCCCCGAATGTGGGAGCTGCCAAATATTTAAACCAATAAATAACCAAACTGAAGAAATACTTTGATAATAAGACACTTATACTTGGTGACTTCAATCTAGCTCTCTCTATACTAGATAGGTCTTCTAAGCACAACATATCCAAAGAAACGAGAGCTTTAATTTTTTTTTTAATTTTTATTTATTTATGATAGTCACACAGAGAGATAGAGGCAGAGATACAGGCAGAGGGAAAAGCAGGCTCCATGCACCGGGACCTGACGTGGGATTCGATCCCGGGTCTCCAGGATCGCGCCCTGGGCTAAAGGCAGGCGCCAAACCACTGCGCCACCCAGGGATCCCGAAACGAGAGCTTTAAATGATACACTGGAGCAGATGGATTTCACAGATATCTACAGAACTTTACATCCAAACTCAACTGAATACACATTCTTCTCAAGTGCACATGGAACTTTCTCCAGAATAGACCACATACTGGGTCACAAATCAGGTCTGAACCGATACCAAAAGATCGGGATAGTCCCCTGTATATTCTCAGACCATAATGCCTTGAAATTAGAACTTAATCACAACAAGAAGTTTGGAAGGACCACAAACACGTGGAGGTTAAGGACCATCCTGCTAAAAGATGAAAAGGTCAACCAGGAAATTAAGGAAGAATTAAAAAGATTCATGGAAACTAATGAGAATGAAGGTACAACCGTTCAAAATCTTTGGGATGCAGCAAAAGCGGTCCTGAGGGGGAAATACATCACAATACAAGCATCCATTCTAAAACTGGAAAGATCTCAAAGTTAAAAGCTCACCTTACACATAAAGGAACTAGAGAAAAAGCAACAAATAGACCCCACCCCCAGCAGAAGAAGACAGTTAATTAAAATTCGAGCAGAACTCAATGATATCGAGACCAAAAGAACTGTGGAACAGATCAACAGAACCAGGAGTTGGTTCTTTGAAAGAATTAATAAGATAGATAAACCATTAGCCAACCTTATTAAAAAGAAGAGAGAGAAGACTCAAATTAATAAAATCATGAATGAGAAAGGAGAGATCACTACCATCACCAAGGAAATAAAAACGATTTTAAAAACATATTATGAACAGCTGTACGCCAATAAATTAGGCAATCTAGAAGAAATGGACGCATTCCTGGAAAGCCACAAACTACCAAAACTGGAGCAGGAAGAAATAGAAAACCTGAACAGGCCAATAACCAGGGAGGAAATTGAAACAGTCATCAAAAACCTCCCAAGACACAAAAGTCCAGGGCCAGATGGCTTCCCAGAGGAATTCTATCAAACGTTTAAAGAAGAAATCATACCTATTCTACTAAAGCTGTTTGGAAAGATAGAAAGAGATGGAGTACTTCCAAATTCGTTCTATGAGGCCAGCATCACCTTAATTCCGAAACCAGACAAAGATCCCACCAAAAAGGAGAATTACAGACCAATATCCCTGATGAACATGGATGCAAAAATTCTCAACAAGATACTAGCCAATAGGATCCAACAACACATTAAGAAAATTATTCATCATGACCAAGTAGGATTTATCCCCGGGACACAAGGCTGGTTCAACACTCCTAAAACCATCAATGTGATTCATCATATCAGCAATAGAAAAACCAAGAACCATATGATCCTCTCATTAGATGCAGAGAAAGCATTTGACAAAATACAGCAAACATTCCTGATTAAAACCCTTCAGAGTGTTGGGATAGAGGGAACTTTCCTCGACATCTTTTTTTTTTTTTTTTTTTTTTTTTTTTTACAATCCTCGACATCTTAAAAGCCCACATGCTTAAAAGCATTTACAAAAAGCCTACAGCAAACATCATTCTCAATGGGGAAGCACTGGGAGCCTTTCCCCTAAGATCAGGAACAAGACAGGGATGTCCCCTCTCACCACTGCTATTCAACATAGTTCTGGAAGTCCTCGCCTCAGCAATCAGACAACAAAATGACATTAAAGGCATTCAAATTGGCAAAGAAGAAGTCAAACTCTCCCTCTTCCCTGATGACATGATACGCTACGTTGAAAACCCAAAAGCCTCCACCCCAAGATTGGTAGAACTCATACAGCAATTTGGTAGCGTGGCAGGATACAAAATCAATGCCCAGAAATCAATGGCATTTCTATACACTAACAGTGAGACTGAAGAAAGAGAAATTAAGGAGTCCATCCCATTTACAATTGCACCCAAAAGCATAAGATACCTAGGAATAAACCTAACCAAAGAGGTAAAAGAATCTATACCCTAAAAACTATAGAACACTTCTGAAAGAACTTGAGGAAGACACAAAGAGATGGAAAAATATTCCATGGTCATGGATTGGCAGAATTAATATTGTAAAAATGTCAATGTTACCCAGGGCAATTTACACGTTTAATGCAATCCCTATCAAAATACCTTGGACTTTCTTCAGAGAGTTAGAACAAATTATTTTAAGATTTGTGTGGAATCAGAAAAGACCCCGAATAGCCAGGGGAATTTTAAAAAAGAAAACCATAGCTGGGGGCATCACAATGCCAGATTTCAGGTTGTACTACAAAGCTGTGGTCATCAAGACAGTGTGGTACTGGCACAAAAACAGACACATAGATCAATGGAACAGAATAGAGAACCCAGAAGTGGACCCTGAAATGTATGGTCATCTAATATTTGATAAAGGGGGAAAGACTATCCATTGGAAGAAAGACAGTCTCTTCAATAAATGGTGCTGGGAAAATTGGACATCCACATGCAGAAGAATGAAACTGGACCACTCTCTTTCACCATACACAAAGATAAACTCAAAATGGATGAGAGATCTAAATGTGAGACAAGAGTCCATCAAAATCATAGAAGAGAACACAGGCAACACCCTCTTTGAACTCGGCCACAGTAACTTCTTGCAAGATACATCCACAAAGGCAAAAGAAACAAAAGCAGAAATGAACTATTGGGACTTCATCAAGATAAGAAGCTTTTGCACAGCAAAGGATACAGTCAACAAAACTAAAAGGCAACCTACAGAATGGGAGAAGATATTTGCAAATGACATATCAGATAAAGGGCTAGTTTCCAAAATCTATAAAGAACTTATAAAACTCAACACCAAAGAAGCAAACAATCCAATCATGAAATGGGCAAAAGACATGAAGAGAAATCTCACAGAGGAAGACATGGACATGGCCAACATGCACATGAGAAAATGCTCTGCATCACTTGCCATCAGGGAAATACAAACCAAAACCACAATGAGATACCACCTCACACCAGTGAGAATGGGGAAAATTAACAAGTCAGGAAACAACAAATGTTGGAGAGGATGCGGAGAAAAGGGAACCCTCTTACACTGTTGGTGGGAATGTGAACTGGTGCAGCCACTCAGGAAAACTGTGTGGAGGTTCCTCAAAGAGTTAAAAATAGACCTGCCCTACTACCCAGCAATTGCACTGTTGGGGATTTACCCCAAAGATTCAGATGCAATGAAACGTCGGGACACCTGCACCCCGATGTTTCTATCAGCAATGGCCACAATAGCAGAACTGTGGAAGGAGCCTCGGTGTCCATCGAAAGATGAATGGATAAAGAAGATGTGGTTTATGTATACCAATGGAATATTACTCAGCAATTAGAAACGACAAATACCCACCATTTGCTTCAACGTGGATGGAACTGGAGGGTATTATGCTGAGTGAAATAAGTCAATCGGAGAAGGACAAACAGTGTATGTTCTCATTCATTTGGGGAATATGAATAATAGTGAAAGGGAATATAAAGGAAGGGAAAAGAAATGTTGGGAAATATCAGGAAGGGAGACAGAACATAAAGACTCCTAACTCGGGGAAACGAACTAGGGGTGGTGGAAGGGGAGGAGGGCGGGTGTTGGAGGGGAATGGGTGACGGGCACTGAGGTGGACACTTGATGGGATGAGCACTGGGTGTTTTTCTGTATGTTGGTAAATTGAACACCAATAAAAATTAATTAAAAAAAAAAGAACTTTCGTATGACTGTAATGACCTTCAATGGAAATTTTTAGGAGAAGAGTGATTGTTTTTCATCTTATGTGTCTCTGCTTCATGATATCTTTATTTTTTATTTCATAATATCTTTCTATGATTAAAATCTGAATAGAATCCTAGCCTCCAAAATCATGGCACCTATTGACTCCCTGATCATCTTCAGCCCCATTCTTCTCAAAACAAAAGGAATAGGGTATCCTAGAGGCCTCACAAAATAATTGATCATTATGTTGGCTTGAGGCCTTGGCATTGATTCTTTCTATGAAAAGACTTATTCACCCACGTGAACTTACAAAACCCCTACCCCATGTTCCCCCTCACTGCCCCATTGGAACTGTTTCAGCTGTGAATCTGTTCAGATTGACAGCTATAACATCTGAAAATATGATCTGTTTTCTTCCCAGACTACTTTTTGCTGATAGTTTTCAACACCTCATGGCTGTTTCCCCCTCTCATTCATTTTCACTATGAATATTATTTAACTTTCATTCTTTAAATTTTTAAAAAGATTTTATTTTATTTATTTATGAGAAGCAGAGAGAGAGAGAGAGAGGGAGAGAGAGAGAGAGATAGAGAGAGAGATGCAGAGACCCGGGCAGAGGAAGAAACAGGCTCCATGCAGGGAGCCCCACGTGGGACTCGATCTCGGATCTCCAGGATCACGTTCTGGGCTGAAGGTGGCGCTAAACCGCTGGGCCACTGGGGCTGCCCTAAATTTAATTCTTTAGAGCCTACTACTACTTATCTCTCTTTATTTCTTAAAGAGACTGATTTTAAATGGTCGCACATTCAACAATCAAGGAGTTGCCCAAACATAGGTAGATGAACTAGATCTTTCCAAAAAGAATTGTTAGCAATAAAACATTCATACTATCATTTGTTTACAAAAAATACAAATATATATTTATATAGGTTATATATATTTATATATATTTCAAGCATATATATGTGTGTATTTGCATCTAACAACTTGGCAAAGCAGACTGATAGCACTGATTTCTGTAATGCTAATGGATAATTTCTAAGTTTTCTGGTATTTATAATAATGACTAATTCATTTTCATTCAGACTCTACTCACTGATAAAACAGAATGATAAATCTTAACTTACATATTAATATCTATTAAAACATATATGGATATATCAAGTGTCTGTCCACAGGAAACTGCTTTGGTTTTTCTTTAACATTTTCGGTGTCTACTGATAAGAAGTATGTTACTAAGCCATTTATAATAATAGTCTCACATAATCATCATACTACTTATTAGCTATCAGATAGATAGTTTTAATTCTCATTTTAAGAAGAAACAACTGAGACTCAGAGAAATTAAATTTCTTATGCAAGTTCTCGTAACTATCACTTGGAAAAACTCAAATAGGAAATAAGATCCAAATCTGTCTGATTTAAGCCAATACCTATTCTAGTACACCCTTCCTGTAGCTTTCTTGATAACTGGAGACTCCTAGGTTTCTATAAGCAAGAATGTGACTACTAAAACTCCAACCATAACACACCTGGACTAGAAAGATGGCTCACTTTAAGGCCATGCTTCTGGAGACACCCATCAAAGGAAAAAACAAATTTGCTAAATCCAGTCTATGTGAAATGGCAATCCCTGAATTCAGTAGGTTTGCCAGATAAGATATAGACACCTAGTAAGATTTGAATTTCAGATAAATGAATAAATTTTTATTTTTATTTTTTTAGATATTTATTTATTTGCTCATGAGAGACACACAGAGAGAAGCAGAGACACAGGCAGAGGGAGGAGCAGGCTCCCTGCAGGGATCCCAGTGTGGGACTAGATCCTGGATCCCAGGATCAGGCCCTGAGCCAAAGGCAGACGCTCAACCGCTGAGCCACCCAGGCATCCCTACGAGTAAATTTTTAGTATAAGTGTAGCCCATGTACTATTTAGGGCATACATGTGTTAAAACTTATCCCCCGTTTATATGAAATTGAAATTTAAGTGAGTATCCTGTATTTTCATTTCCTAAAATTGGCAACCCTTTGAATAAGATAATTGTACTTTCAGCTTCCAATTTCAGGGTACCACTTAGTGTGCTTTCCATGAGACTTTTAGAAAAATAGCCTGGATATAGTACATAGTAAGTGGATAATGGCACCTATATTGTGCTTTAATAAAGGCAAATGATTTTGTTTGGGTTGGAGGGCAATACATCTAACAATATTCTGAACTTCTCTGCCATGTAGAATTATTTGAAAATTTTTTGTAAACGGTTTCTTAAATCAATTTCTCATATATTATGGAACATATAAGTTAGCACTCATTGCATCTGAACTTTTATTTTTTTGTTTTTTTGTTTTTTTTTTTAATAAATTAATTTTTTATTGGTGTTCAATTTACCAACATACAGAATAACACCCAGTGCTCATCCCATCAAGTGCCCCCCTCAGTGCCCGTCACCCATTCACCCCCACCCCCTGCCCTCCTACCCTTCCACCACCCCTAGTTCGTTTCCCCGAGTTAGGAGTCTTTATGTTCTGTCTCCCTTTCTGATATTTCCCACACATTTCTTCTCCCTTCCCTTCTATTCCCTTTTACTATTATTTATATTCCCCAAATGAATGAGAACATACACTCTTTGTCCTTCTCCGATTGACTTACTTCACTCATCATAATACCCTCCAGTTCCATCCACGTTGAAGCAAATGGTGGGTATTTGTCGTTTCTATTGGCTGAGTAATATTCCATTGTATACATAAACCACATCTTCTTTATCCATTCATCTTTCGATGGACACCGAGGCTCCTTACACAGTTTGGCTATCATGGACATTGCTGCTAGAAACATCGGGGTGCAGGTGTCCCAGTGATGGAAAATTGGGCATCTGAACTTTTAGAGTAAAATTGATTGATGGATCTAACTATTGAAAAAAGAAAATAACCTTTATGGGGCATTTTTTTCACTCCATGATTACAATGTGGTGGGGAAAAAAGCATTAACCTTGCATTAGAAAATATGAGCCTTGTTCAGTAGCTTTGTCACTTATTATCAAGTGATGTGGGAAAAGTGATCTATTTTCTCTGAACTTCTTTTATTTATTTATTTATTTTAATTTTTTCTCTTACACATGATTTTATTTATTTACTTATGTATGTATGTATGTTTTATTGGGGTTCGATTTGCCAACATATAGCATAACACCCAGTGCTCATCCTGTCACGTGCCCCCCTCAGTGCCCATCACCCAGTCACCACATCCCCCCACCCTCCTCCCTTTCCACTACACCTTGTTCATTTCCCAGAGTTAGGAGTCTCTCATGTTCTGTCACCCTCACTGATATTTCCCATTCATTTCCTCTACCCTTTATTCTCTTTCACTATTTTTTTTTTGTATTCCCCCAAATGAATGAGACGATATAATGTTTGTCCTTCTCTGATTGGCTTACTTCACTTTCACATTCTTTATTTATATAATGGTGATAAGAATCTCTGCTCAGTCTACATCACATAATTGTTAAGCATAAATAAGACAATAAATGCATTGGGTTCTGTATGTTGTAAAGCACTATTCAAAATGTAAATAATTATCTTAATTTTGCCTTGAAAGAGCTGTAAATGACAACTCTTATGACATTGGAAATACTAATAATGAATAAATTACTTCCCTTTCAGTGAACTTTGGTTGTTTTCTGATTGTTTTTAGCAACAAGAAAGTATTTCATTGCTCTATGATTTAGTATTCTGATATTTTGTGCTTATAAAACTAATTGAAATGGACTTGTTCCAAGCCGAGCAGAAGTAAATAAAGTTAGACAGTCCTGAAAGATTATGTGAATGTGGACTATGTGATCACATATATAACATATAGGTACTCTTGGAAGTGTGATAAACACTATCACTCACATGATGTATGCTTATGGTATACTATCTTTTTAAGAAAATTTATTTTTTTCAGAGACAGAGAGAGAGAGAGAGCATGCCAGGGGAAGGGGTAGAGGGAGAGGAGGAAGGGAAGTAGACTCCCCACTAAACATGGAGTCCAACCTGGGGCTTGATCTCTTGACTGAGAGATCATGACCTGAGCTGAAGTCCAGTCCAACATGCAACAGACTGAGTATTCAGGCACCCCTGTGGTATAATAAATCTTAAAAATAATGTTTAAGTAATTTTATTCAGTGTCTAGATGAAGTTTTATTAAAATCTTGTCAACCAAAATCAGCAGGAAGGAAATTTCCAAGTTTCTTAATGGTTAAGGAAGCTGATCCCTTATGAATTTACACATTTTTATAATTAAATGTCAAACAATCTTATTAATAGAAGTGATTTCAATTTTTAGAAATACTAATTTATATCTCCCTTTTTGCACATCTACATTGTAAGTAGGTGCTAAGAAAATCATCCTTCTGCTATGACATCTATTTCTATGATTTAGGACTGTCCACTGGAATATGGCTTTAAGTATCTATTGATATCATAAAGGAAACAAAGCTACTGAAAGCCAGCAGAGATGTTTTATTCTGCTACATGTTAAGAATCAATCTGTTTTTAACTAAACCCTTTTTTGTAAAGTCATTGGGTTTCTCTTTCTCTCTGTCTCTCCAATCTCCATCTCCTATTTTTTTTTTATTTTAAGGAGTATGTTTGTTGCACATTAAAATGAGTACTTACGGATAATTAGTCTTTTTGCCACTATTAATTCTTCCTGCTTAAAGTGACTTCTAGCAATATATTGAGAATTATTCTCAAGTCTTTTAAACTAACCTTTGAACAGACAGAATGTTTATTTAGTCTTAGCAATTTCATGGCAGTGATATGTAGGTTGGTATCAAAGAACTGCTTCTAAAAATTCAATTTGCTTTCAGAGAGGCCCAAGCTAAAAGCAATTTTTAAATAAAGCTGCTTAATCTTGACCCTATGCTTGTTTTTATATGAAAGCTTTAAAATATCCCTTTCAAGGTATCATGTGGAATTGTAATCTGGTTGCAAACACGGCGGTCACTGCAGCATTGATTTAATTAGGACTTTTTTTATCAAAGTATTTTTAGGTTTGGTTATTTGATTTCACTAAACCTCAATTAAAAGTTAGACATTTTCCCTTGTTCTACATAATTGTGAATTACTTACATTTTAGTTATATTTTCAGAATGGATTATTGTATCACCAATAGTAAACCTATTTTCAGAATGGATTATTCTATTACCAATAGTAAGACTAAAATTTAATACATTATTATCTTCAGATATTGATCTGAGATTAAGTATTGTTGAGGTAGAAAAACTTTATTTAGTATCAAAGAACACCTCTCTTGCCTTTGTTTCAAGGCATCTGTTTCCCTTTTATTACCTGGCGGGCTCAGAAAGCTGATCTTATTTTCTTTTGTCTTTATTATTTAGTGTCAAAGGGTCTTATGATGGTCTTCCCAGGATGATTTATGTTTGTCTTTTAAAGTTGGACACTGAGAGGAAAAACTAAATGTGTGTGTGTATCTGTATATATACATATATATATATATGTATATATACAGATATACCTAGATATACATGATATAAACATATATATCATATACACACATACACATTGTCTATATATGGAGTTAAGTAAGGGCCAGGAAAATAAAAAGCTGAAAGATCAAGAGAATGTGAGAATCCTAACCTTCCATTCATATTATACTAAATCTAGACCCTGCTTTTTGAGGCTCACTTCTGCTGAGCCCTTCCTTAGCAATAAACTCTAAGTTCCATAAGAGCAGAAGTATTTTACCGTATTGGTCATTTGTGCATTTCCAGTGCCTGTCACTGTATCACAGTGCCTATAAAATACTAAGGTATATTTGTTGAATTAATAATCAAAGAATATTTTTTTCTTTTTCAAGTTTTATTTAAATTCCAGTTAGCAAACAGGATATTATTAATTTCAGGTGTAGAATTTAGTGATCCATCAGATACATACAATACTCAGTGCTGGGACACCTGGGTGGCTCAGCAACTGAGCATCTGCCTTCAGCTCAGGGCGTGATCCCGGGGTCCGGGTTTGAGTCCCATATTGGGCTCCTTTCTCTGTGTGTCTAATGAATAAATAAATAAAATATTTTTAAAAATACCCAGTGCTCATCACAAGTCCCCACCTTAATACTCATACACATTTAAACCACCCTGCCTCCTGTCTTCCCCTCCAGCAACCCTCAGTTTGTTCTCTATAGTTGAGAGTCTGTTACGTGGTTTGTATCTCTCTCCCCACCATGTACATCTGTTTTGTTTCTTAAATTTAGCATATGAGTGAAATCATATGGCATTTGTCTCTCTGACTTATTTTGTTTAGCATAATACAATCTAACTTGATCCATGTCTTTACAAATAGCAAGATTTCATTCATTTCTATGGCTGAGTAATATTCCATTGTAAGTAAATCTTCTTTATCCATTCATCAGTTTCAGGACGTTTGGACTCTCCATAATTTTGCTATTGTTGAAAATGCCTCCAAAAACATGGGAAATGCCTGTATCCCTTCAAATCAGTATTTTTGTATCCTTTGGGCAAGTACCCAATAGTGCAATTCCTGGATCAGAAGGGTAGTTCTACATTTCAATTTTTGAAGAACCTCCTTACTGTTTTACAAAGTGGCCACTCCAGTTTGCATTCCCATCGTGTAAGAGAGTTCCCCTTTCTTCACATTCTTGCCAGCACCTATTGTATCCTGTGTTGTTAATTTTAGACATCCTGACATGTGTGAGTTGGTAGATTATTATAGTTCTGATTTGTATTTCCCTGAAGATGAATGACGTTGAGCATCTTTCCATGTGTCTGTTAGACATTTGTATGTATTCTTTGGAAAAATGTCTATTCATATCTTCTGCCCATTTCTTTCTTTTTTTAAAGAATTTTTTTTAATTTTTATTTATTTATGATAGTCACACACAGAGAGAGAGAGAGAGAGAGAGAGGCAGAGACACAGGCAGAGGGAGAAGCAGGCTCCATGCACCGGGAGCCCGACGTGGGACTCGATCCCGGGTCCCCAGGATCGCGCCCTGAGCCAAAGGCAGGCTCCAAACCGCTGCGCCACCCAGGGATCCCTTTTTAAAGAATTTTTAAAAAGACTTTATCCATTTATTGAGACACAGAGAGAGTGAGAGGCAGAGACACCGGCAGAGGGAAGCAGGCTCCATGCAGGGAACCCGATGCGGGACTCGATCCCGGATCTGCAGGGTCATGCCCTGGGCTGCAGGCGGCGCTAAACCGCTGCGCCACCGGGGCTGCCCTCTTTATATATATATATATATATTTCTCATTAAACTTTTGTTTTAATGGGTCTCAAAATTCTGTGACAGATTTTTGGTCAAGTTGTTTCCATTAAAAAGTACTGGTTTTAAAAACTAATAACTTAAAACTGCCACACATGCACAAACAAGCTAAATGGTCCACAAAAACATTCTCCTTTCCTTCTAAAGGTTTTACGATGCATTGTTATCATTAACCAGTCTTTTACTATTAAACTTAAATGGCCAATTGACACAAACATTTCTGAGACCATTCTTCCACCACTGATTAAGACTGGGGTGGCAGGTATTGGGGATACTATTCATTTAGCCTTCTGAGCTTTCTGGGCAGACTTGGTGACTGCCAGCTTCAGCTGCCTTCTTGTCCACTGCTTTGATGACATCCACAGCAACCATCTGTGTCATGTCATGAACAGCAAAATGGCCCAGAGGAAGATAGAGAAGCTCTCAACACACATAGGTTTGCCAGGAACTGTATCAACAATGGCAGCATCAAGAACTTGGGACCGTCTTCCAGCTTTTCTCCAGAACGATGATATATCTTCTAGTTCAGCTCAGCAAACTTTCAAGCAATGTGAGCTGTGTGACAATCCAGCACAGGTGCATATCCAGCACTTATTTGGCCTGGATGGTTCAGGATAATCACCTGAGTCATGAAGCCAGCTGCTTCCATTGGTGGGTCATTTTTGCTGTCATCAGCCACATTGCCACGATAAACATCTTTGACAGATATGTTCTTAACATTGAAGCCCACATTGTCCCCAGGAAGAGCCTCACTCAAAGCTTCATGGTGCATTTCAACAGAATCTACTTTAGTTGTAACACTGACCAGAGCAAAGGTGACTACCATGCCAGGCTTAAGAACACTAGTCTCCACTCGGGCCACTGGGATAGTACTAATACCACCAATTTTGTAGACGTCCTGAAGGGGCAGATGCAAGGGCTTATCAGTTGGACGAGTTGGTGGCAGAATGCAATCCAGAGCCTCAAGCAGTGTGGTTCCACTGGCATTCCCATCTTTATGGGCGACTTTCCATCCCTTGAACAAAGGCATGTTAGCCCTTGACTCCAGCATGTTGTCACCATTCCAACCAGATATTGGCACAAATGCTACTGTGTCAGGGTTGTAGCCAATTTTCATAATGTAGGTGCTGACTTCCTTAATGATTTGCTCGTATCTCTTCTGGCTGTAGGGTGGTGCAGTGGAATCCATTTTGTTAACACCAACAATTAGTTTTTTTACACCCAGTGTGTCAGCCAGAAGGGCATGCTCACGGGTTTGCCCATTCTTGGAGATACCTGCTTCAAATTCACCAACACCAGCAGCAACAATCAGGACAGCACAGTCAGCCTGAGATGTGTCCGTAATCATTTTTTAAAAGATTTTATTTATTTATTCATCAGAGGGAGAGAGAGAGAGAGAGAGAGAGAGAGGGAGGCAGAGACACAGGCAGAGGGAGCAGCAGGCAGAGGGAGAAGCAGGGAGCCTGATGTGGGACTCAATCCTGGGTCTCCAGGATCATGCCCTGAGCTGAAGGCAGTGCTAAACCGCTGAGCCACCCGGGCTGCCCCTGTAATCATGTTTTTGATAAAGTGTCTGTGTTCTGGGCCATCAATGATGGTCACATAATACTTACTGGACTCGAATTTCCACAGGGAGATATCAATGGTGATACCACGTTCACGTTCAGCTTTCAGTTTATCCAAGACCCAGGCATACTTGAAGGAGCCTTTTCCCACTTCAGCAGCCTCCTTCTCAAATTCTTTGATACTTCTTTTGTTAGTCCCACCACATTTGTAGATCAGATAGCCAGTAGTGGTAGACTTGCCTGAATCTATGTGTCCAATATGACGATGTTGTTGTGAGTCTTTTCCTTTCCCATTTTGGTTTAGGTTTAGCAGTGGTTTTCGTGACACCTGTGTTCTGGTGGCAAACCCATTGCGAAAAAGCCCAATAGTTTATTTTTACTTTTGTTACTCTTATCATAGGAGACGTATCTAATAAGAGGTTGCTACAGCTGATGTCAAAGGTCACTTCTTGTGTTATCCCCTAGGATATTGATGGTTTCCTCTCTCACTTTTAGGTCTTTCATCCATTTTGAATTTATTTTGTGTATGGTGTAAGTTTCATTCTTTTGCATGTAGCTGTTCACTTTTCCCAATACCGTTTACTGAAGTGATTTTTTTTTCCATTGAGTATTCTTTCCTGCTTTGTCAAAAATTAGCTAACAATATGCGTTGCCTGGATGACTCAGCATTAAGTGTCTACCTTCAGATCGGGTCATGATCCTAGGGTCATGAAATCAAGCCCCATGTCTGGCTCCTAGCTTAGCAGAGAGCCTACTTCTCCCTCTCCCTGCTGCTCCTCCTGCTTGGGCTCTCTCTCTCTCTGTACTCAAATAGATATACAAAATCCTAAAAATGAAGAAAATTAGTTGATTATATAATTGTGGGTTCATTTCTAGTTTTTTTATCTTGTTCCATTTATCTATATGCCTATTTTTTTGTTTGTTACCATACTCTCTGGACCACTAAAACTTTGTAATATAATTTAAAGTCCATAATTGTGATGCCTCCAGCTTTGCTTTTCCTTTTCAAAGTTGCTTTGGCTATTTGGAGTCTTTTGTGTTTCCATACAAATTTTAGGATTGTTTGTTCTAGCTCTGTGAAAAATGCTATTTCAATATGGATTGTATTAAATGTGTAGATTGCTTTGGGTAGTATAGACATTTTTTAACAATATTAGTTCTTCCAATCCATGAGCATAGAATGTTTTTCCATTTCTTTTTTTCATCCTTAATTTCTTTCATAAGTGTTTTGTAGTTTTCAGAGTACAAATATTTTACCTCTCTGGTTAGGTTTATTTCTAGGAATTTTTCCTTCCTTTTCTATTTTTTTGGAATACTTTGAGAAGAATAGGTATTAATTTTTCTTTAAATGTTTGGTAGAGGGGATCCCTGGGTGGCTCAGCGGTTTATCGCCTGCCTTCAGCCCAAGGCGTGATCCTGGAGACCCGGAATAGAGTCCTACATTAGGCTCCCTGCGTGGAGCCTGCTTCTCTCTCTCTGTATCTCTCATGAATAAATAAATAAAATCTTAAAAAAAAATAAATGTAAAAAAAAAAAAAATAAAAAAAAAAATAAATGTTTGGTAGAATTTATCTGCGAAGCCATCTGGCCCTGGGCTTTTGTTTGTTGCGAGATTTTTGATTACTGATTCAATTTCTTTGCTGGTTATCCATCTGTTTAAGTTTTCTATTTTTTCTTGTTTCAGTTTTGGTAGTTTATATATATCTTGGAGTTTATTCATTTCTTCCAGGTTGTCCAATTTGTGGGCATATCTCTTATAATTGTATTTCTGTGGTGTTGGTTGTTATTTCTCCTCTCTCATTTGTGATTTTATTTTTTGAGGGGTCCTTTCTCTTTTCTTTTTGATAAGTCTGGCTATGGGTTTATCAATTTTATTAATTTTTTCGAAGAACCGGCTCCGGTTTCTTCTATCTGTACCTTTTTTTTGTTTGTTTGTTTCCATATCAATTATTTCTGCTCTAACTTTTATGATTCCCCTTCTTCTGCTGGCTTTTGGCTTCTTTTGTTGTTCTTTTCCTAGCTCCTATAGGTTTTAGGCTAAGTTATTTGAGACTTTCCTTGCTTCTTGACATAGGTCTGTATTTCTATGTAATTCCCCCTTAGGATCACTTTCCCTGCATCTGAAAGGTTTTTGACTATTGTGTTTTCAATTTCACTTGTTTTTCTGTATTTTTATTTCATCACTGATTTTCTGGTTGACCCATTCACTGTTTAGTAGCATTTTTTTAGCTTCCATGCGTTTGTGGTCTTTCCAAATTTTTTCTGCTCCTTTTATCCCCCTCCTCATCTTCTGAGACTCCGATAATATGGATACTATTTCACTTTATGGAGTCACTGAGTTCCCTAATTCTACCTTTGTGGTCTAATAGTTTTCTCTCCCTCTTCTTTTCAGCTCCCTTATTTTCCATATTTTTTTCTTAGATCACTGATTTGCTCTTCTACTTTATTTGTGCTTATTTTTATGGTCTCCATTTTGGATTGCATTAGTTGATAGCATTTTTAATTTTATCCTGATTAGATTTTAGTTCTTTTATCTCTACAGTAAGGGATTCTCTATTATTTTATATTCTTTTCTCAAGCCCAGGTAGTATCTTTTTTTTTTTTCCAGGTAGTATCTTTATAATTGTTGTTTTAAAATGTAATTCAGACATCTTATATCATAATTGGTTAAATCCCTGGAAGTGGGCAGCCGGGATGGCTCAGCGGTTTAGCGCCATCTTCCGCCCAGGGTGTGATCCTGGAGATCTGGGATTGAGTCGCATGTTGGGCTCCCTGCATGGAGCCTGCTTCTCCCTCTCCCTGTGTCTCTGCCTCTCTCTCTCTCTCTCCCTCTCTCTCTCTCTCTGTGTCTCTCATGAATAAATAAATAAATAAATCTTAAAAAAAAATCCCTGGCAGTGAGTACTACCTCCTATTCTTTCCTTTGGGGTGAATTTCTTCATCTCATCATTATGTCCTGAAAAGAAAAGAATAAAGGAATGGAAAATAAAAGCCTACAATAGGGGATCCCTGGGTGGCGCAGCAGTTTGGCGCTTGCCTTTGGCCCAGGGTGCGATCCTGGAGGCCCGGGATCGAGTCCCACATCGGGCTCCCGGTGCATGGAGCCTGCTTCTCCCTCTGCCTGTGTCTCTGCCTCTCTCTCTCTCTCTGTGTGTGTGACTATCATGAATAAATTTAAAAAAATTAAAAAAAAATTAAAGCCTACAATAACAACAAAAACAGAAAAAAAAAAACAAAGCTAGATACTGGGGTGTTTTGGTCTGCCTGTTAAAAGAAACTAGATTAGATCCCCAAATAAGAAAGATAGAAAAATACATCTATCTATCTAAAATAAAATATAGTAAAATGAAACAAAAATTTAAATATATATATATATATATATAAAACATTTAAAATAGAAACTAAAAAAGAATAAGAAAGGAATTGAAAAAAATAAGAAAAAAGCTGAAAAAATAATACTAAAAGACAAAAGAATAAAAATACAAGGACTGCTATATACTGTTTTCTCCAAAAGCTAAAGGTTTGTAGCCCTCTATGATCAGTAAACTTGGTAAGAACAAGTTCTTCCTCTTCTGGAAGAGGGGCCTATTGCACTTTCTTGGGGTTGAATCACCCTAATGGAAAGGTGCCTTCAGTGGGCTGAGGCAGGGCTCGGTATAAGCGACTCTGGACTCAAGTAGGTGGCACTGTTTTATTCCCTGAATGCTTTCAGCCCTGATGGGCAGGATGAATATAGCTGTGCCCTCCCTGCTCTCTAGCCCTAGAGCTGAAAATTTGTGCCCCTCACTCTTCAATGAGTCAGCTTAGGAAAGCAACCAATCACTGTCTCCCCAGTTTCCATCAGAACTCTTTGTTCACCCAGCCTGTGATGGAGCATTTTTATCTTAGGTATGTGACTGTGTTTCAAAACTCCAAATTTTAGGGATTCCTGTGGTAGTGTGGACCCATGCTCTTCTTCCCAGGGGACGGAGGGTGTATCCCCATGCTTCTGCCTTTTGCTGGACCCCTGCCAGGAAAGCAGTGGCATGGCAATGCAATGGTTCACAGTTTATGACAACACAGAGCAGGAAGCCAGCACCTAGACTCACTCTTCTCATCCAGCTTCCTCACTTCTATGCCTGGGAACTCTGAAGCTCTCTGGCACCACTCATTCTTCTTATGACCCCAGGGAACCCCAGACCATTCTGTCACATCTGGGATTCCATACTGCTTCACCACTTAAGTACCTTTAAGCCAGCCACAACTCCCACTGTAGCAGACTTCTAAAAGTTCCAATTTTGCACCCTGCTGCCCACAATACTTTGCAGTAGCCTCCTTAAGCAGCCTACCCCTCCCTCCAGGACTGCATCCTCAGCAATATCACACCCAGATTCAAGTGTCCTTGCCTCCTATCTTGTAAGCATTGGTCGTTTTTGCTTTCTCAGATCACGGACTGATCTCACAGGTGTTCAGAATGATTTGAGAACTATCTAGTTGTATTCAATGGATGAAATACATTTAGGGTCCCCCTACTCCTCTGCCATCTTAACCTCCACTCCCCCAGAGGAAATGAAGCTGCAAGTTTAACAGATGACTTATTTTTTTTTCTTTTGACAAGGAAAGCAAAGCAAGCTATAAATATACTTAACAGAAATGGCGATATATAAAGGTAGTGCAGCTGGTGCACTATTACCAGATGAATCAACAATTAAAAGATGATCTCTATTTTTCTGTGGCACACAAAGTAATATATGGTTGCTGAGATTAATTAATAATTAAATTGAAGCTAAGGGCTTTAATCAATCTCAGAAGCTGCTCATTATAAGCATACCACAACCAAACACACATGTCAAAATAGAGAAATATTTATATTCAATTAGCAGTTTGAAAAAACATCATATTTATTTTCTGGGAAGTATCTCAGGGGGATGCTAATTACTCAGAATGAAAGACTGATCAAAAGTATAGTTAAAAATGGAATGTTTTTTAAAAATGTCAGCACAAAAGAGTGAATTATGTTTGATAGGGATTTGGAGTCAGTGATTATTTTAGAAATGATGTCATTTAGGTATTTTTGTATAACTGCAGATTCAAAATACCTGTTGCAGCCAATAGAATAAAATTAGATTTCTTTAAGACTTTGATACTACAAATAAATCATTGGGCATGTGGAGGGGTAGTTCAGCAGTAGAGAAAACATTAAAATGGGAAACGAGATCTAGGGTCTCATCCTAGCTCTGTTATTAACTATATCCAATGGTCCCTTCCAGTTCTGAATTCTGTGATTTCCGAAAGGAATTTCAATCTAGCCAATGATAAAGTTTTGTTATGTATATATGCCCCAGAATCTGAAATTCGCATTAAACAATTTTACAAAATGTAATTTGCAAGCCATCATGATTTAGATCTTTAAACTGAGACCTCAATCTAATAAATGAAAGAAGACTTTCTGATTAGGATTGATAAAGAACCAATTATAAATATATTTAACTGATTGAGACCATTAATAAATGCAAACAATTATTCTATGAAGGCAAAGGAGGTTATATCTGCTTATTATATGCAGAACTGACATGTTTTATTAAAAACCATAGCTTATTCATAAGTATTATGAATAACATAAATGGATTTGCTTTTCTCGGAGATTTAAGAGGGAAATGGTACTTACAACACTGGAAGGGTAAAAAAGCATTTGATTTAACAGAAATGAGTTTTTAATGTTTCATGTTTTACTGGCTTTTGGTTTTTAGGAGAACTTCATTAAATGGATTGTAACCATATATTCACAATTCACAGCTCACATAATAAGCAATTCCATAAAGTCATTTTACTTTATATAACTGCAAAGCATTAGAGTGGCCTACTATTATTGCCATTATTTATTTTTGATTATTGAAGAATCTTAGTTATAGAGATCTTACTTCACTAGTTCACTACAAAACAGCAAATGAGAAAGATAGGGGAAATACAATGAATTATATGTATTTACATGACCTAATAATTTCTTTAAAATAAGGGTAAATAGGCTTAGAAGTTTTTGACTTAGAAGTAGTCCCAGAAAAAAAAACAACAACAATGAGTTCCAGCAATAGAGTGAGAACTCAGTTTATTATTTCTAGACTCTTTTTTATAATGATCCTAACTTATTTTTAAAATTTGAATTAAATTAGCCAACATATTCATTTCAGAGGTAGTTTTCAATAATTCATCAGTTACATATAACACCCAATGCTCATCACATCATGTGCCCTCCTTATGCCCATCACTCAATTACCCCATCCTCCTGCACCTCCCCTTTAGCAACTCTCAGTTTGTTTCCCAGAGTTAAGAGTCTTTTTTAAAAGATTTTTTTATTTATTAATGAGAGACACAGGCAGAACGAGAAACAGGCTCTATGCAGGGAGCCTGATGTAGGACCCGATCCGGGGCCCCAGAATCACGTGAAATCACTGCTTTTTGGGCCAAAAGCAGGTGCTAAACCGCTGAGCCATCCAGGCGCCCTGAGTTAAGAGTCTCTTATGGTTTGTCTCCCTCTCTGATCTCTTCCCATTCAGTTTCCCTCCCTGCCTTATGGTCCTCTGCACTCTTTCTTATATTCCACACATCATGCTAAGTGATACTAACTTACTTTTATTAGTAGAGAATACCCTGAACAATGTCCCAGTACTTAGCAACATTCAATAAGTGGCAGCTATGTCTGTCAATCTTTAGAGGCAATAATTTAGTGAAAATGAGCCCCCTCCCCCTGAAATTACATATTCTATGTCAGTGGTAGTTTTTGTTTGCCAAAATATTTTTAACTGAGTTAAACAGATGGTTGTCTTTCTTCCAAAGACTAAATAAAAGTCCAAAATAGGGATCCCTGGGTGGCGCAGCGGTTTGGCACCTGCCTTTGGCCCAGGGCGCGATCCTGGAGACCCGGGATCGAATCCCACATCGGGCTCCTGGTGCATGGAGCCTGCTTCTCCCTCTGCCTGTGTCTCTGCCTCTCTCTCTCTCTGTGACTATAATACATAAATAATAAATAAAAATTAAAAAAAAGTCCAAAATAAAAATTACCAAAGTAGCATACTTCTATTAGAAACAGGAATTTTGGGATTTCCCATGTTTGCATTAAAGGCCCAAAATACACTTTTTAAACAAAAATAAGATTATAAGCCCGAATCTATAAAATGTAAACTAATGCCTTATTAAATGTGAAGTTCCAAATATTATATGTATAATAATACAAAATATAAGTTACTGTAACAGACACAAATCAAAGTGTTATTGGTTTAATTGTGCACACCCCCAAAGGAATACTGAGTCATAACTTCAGTACCTGTAATGTAACCTTATTTGGATTTAGAATCTTTGCAGATATAATCAGTATGAAATGAAGTCAGAATGGATTAGAGTATAAATTCAGTGACTAGAGTCTTCATAAGCAAAGAGAGATTTGAGAAACAACATGGAAGGACATGTGAAAATAGAGGAAGAGATCAGAGTGATACAACTACAAATCAAGGAATACCAAGGATTGCCATCAACCACCAGAAACTGAAAGAAATTGGACAAATTCTGTGTCAGAGCTTCCAGAAGAAACCAATTCTCCTAACACCTTGATCAGACTTCTAAATTTCTGAGAAGTGAGAAAATAAATTTCTGCTGTTTAAGCCATTTGGTTTGTTACTCTTTTTTCTAAAAGTTTTTTTAGGATTTATTTATTTTTTTTTCATTGCAGTTCAATTTGCCAACATTTAGCATAACACCCAGTTCTCATTCTGCCAAATGCCCCCCTCAGTGCCCATCACCCAGCCACTCCAACCCGCTGCCCACCTCCCCTTCTACTACCCATTGTTTGTTTCCCAGAGTTAGGTGTCTCTCATGTTTTGTCATCCTCACTGATATTTTCACTCATTTTCTCTCATTTTCCTTTATTCCCTTTCATGAATTTTTGTATTCCCCAAATGAATGACACCATATAATGTTTGTCCTTTTCCAATTGACTTATTTCACTCAGCATAACACCCTACAGTTCCTTCCACGTGGAAGCAAAAGGTGGGTATTTGTCATTTCTAATGGCTGAGTAATATTCCATTGTATACATATACATGCATACAGTTTGTGTTACTTTTTCATAGCAGCCCAACATCTAAACACAAGGTATTCAGGAAAAGAATACTAAGAGAGTTAGTGAGAAAAAAGGTGAGAATTTTCTTTAAAGATCATATGCATACAGTGTTTGTCCTTCTGTGACTGGCTTATGTATTTAACATATTCCAGGTTCACCCATGTTCTCAAAAATGGCAGGATTCCTCTTTTTTTGATGCTGAATGATACTCTACTGTATGTATTGTATGTACCACATTTTTTATCCATTTATCTGTTGATGGACCTTTGCATTGTTTCCACATGCTGGCTATTGTGCAGAATGCTGAAATAAACAAGAGAGAGATAGATATATCTTAGATATCCAAATTTCAATTATTTTTTTTAAAATTTTATTTTATTTATTTATGATAGGCACACAGTGAGAGAGAGAGAGAGGCAGAGACATAGGCAGAGGGAGAAGCAGGCTCCATGCACCGGGAGCCTGACGTGGGATTCGATCCCGAGTCTCCAGGATCGCGCCCTGGGCCAAAGGCAGGCGCCAAACCGCTGCGCCACCCAGGGATCCCTCAATTATTTTTCATATATAACCAGAAGTGAGATTGCTTGATCAAATGGTAGTTCTATTTTTTTTAAAGTTACATTATTTCCATTGACACATCATTTTACATTCCCATCATCAGTGTACAAGGGTTACAATTTCTCTATATCTTCACCAAAACTTATCTTTCTTTTTTTGATAAAAGCCACCCTGAGAGTTATGAGGTGATAATATCATAGTGATTTTGTTTTTTTAATTATTTTTTTATTGGAGTTCAATTTGCCAGTAGATAGCATAACACCCAGTGCTCATTCCGTCGAGTGACCCCCTCAGGGCCTGTCACCCAGTCACTTGAAACCCCCACCAACCTCCTTTCCTACCATCCCTTGTTCGTTAACCACAGTTAGGTGTCTCTCATGTTCTGTCACCCTCTCTGATATGTCCCACTCATTTTCTCTCCTTTCCCCATTATTCCTTTTCAATATTTTTTATATTCCTCAAATGAATGACACCATTTAATGTTTGTCTTTCTCCAACTGACTTACTTCACTCAGCATAATGCCCTCCAGTTCCATCCACATTGAAGCAAATGGTGGGTATTTGTCGATTCTAATGGCTGATTAATATTCCATTGTATATATAAGCCACATCTTCTTTATCCATTCATCTGTCCATGGACACCTAGGCTCCTTCCACAGTTTGGCTATTGTGGACATTGCTGCTATAAACATTGGGGTGCAGGTGTCCTGATGTTTCACTGCATCTGGATCTTTGCAGTGAATTCCCAGCAGTGCAATTGGGTTGTAGGGCAGTTCCATTTTTAACTCTTTGAGGAACTTCCACACAGTTTTCCAGAGTGGCTGCACCAGTTCACATTCCCACCAACAGTGAAAGAGGGCTCCCCTTTTTCCACATCCTCTCCAACATGTTGTTGTTTCCTCTCTTGTTAATGTTCACAGGTGTGAGGTGGTATCTCATTATGGTTTTGATTTGTATTTCCCTGACAGCCAGTGATGCGGAGCATTTTCTCATGGCTTGTTGGCCATGTCTATGTCTTCCTCTGTGAAATTTCTGCTCATCTCTTTTGCCCTTTGCATAATTGGATTGTTTCTTTGTTGCTGAGTTTAATAACTTCTTTAGAGATCTTGGATACTAGACCTTTATCTGATAGCTCATTTGCAAATAATTTCTTCCATTCTGTAGGTTGACTTTTAGTTTTGTTGACTGTTTCTTTTGCTGTGCAGAAGGCTGTTATTTTGGTGAGGTCCCAATAATTCATCTTTCCTTTTGTTTTTCTTGGCATCATGAATGTATATTGCAAGAAGTTGCTGTGGCCAAGTTCAAAAAGGGTGTTGCTTGTGTTCTCCTCTAGGATTTTTGATGGATTCTTGTCTCACATTTAGATCTTTCATCCTTTTTTAGTTTATCCTTGTGAATGGTGTAAGAGAATGGCTTAGTTTCATTCTTCTGCATGTGCATGTCTAATTTCCCCAAAACCATTTATTAAAGAGACTGTCCTTTTTCCAGTGGATAGTCTTTCCTGCTTTGCTGAATATCAGTTGATCATAGAGTTGAGGGCCCATTTCTTGATTCTCTATTCTGTTCCATTGATCTATGTGTCTGTTTTTGTGCCATTGCCACAGTGTCTTGATGATCACAGCTTTGTAGTACTACCTGAAATCTGGCATTGTGATGCCCCCAGCTCTGGGTTTCTTTTTCAATATTCCCCGGGCTATTCGGGGTCTTTTCTGATTCCACACAAATCTTAAGATTATTTGTTCAAACACTCTGAAGAAAGTCCATGATATTTTGATAGAGACTGCATTAAGTGTGTAAAATGCCCTGGGTAACAATGACATTTTCACAATATTAATTCTTCCAATCCATGAGCATGGAATATTTTTCCATCTCTTTGTGTCTTCCTCAATTTCGTTCAGAAGGGTTCTGTAGTTTTTAGGTATAGATCCTTGACCTCTTTGGTTAGGTGTCTTCCTAGGAATCTTATGCTTTTGGGTGCAATTGTCAATGGGATTGACACCTTAATTTCTTTTTCTTCAGTCTCATTGCGAGTGTATAGAAATGCCATTGATTTCTGGGCATTGATTTTGTATCCTGTCACACTGCCAAATTGCTATATGAGTTCTAGCAATCTCTGAGTAGAGTCTTTTGGGTTTTCTATGTACACTATCATGTCATCTGCAAAGATGAGGAGTTTGACTTTTTTGGCTATTTCAATGCCTTGTATTTCTTTTTGTTGCCTGATTGTTGAGGCTAGGACTTCTAGTACTATGTTGAATAGCAGTGGTGAGATTGGACATCCCTGTCTTGTTCCTGATCTGAGGGGACAGCCTCCCAGTGTTTCCCCATTGAGAATGATATTTGCTGTGGGCTTTTTGTAGATGACTTTTAAGACACTGAGGAAGGAGGAGGGGGCAAGATGGTGGAAGAGTAGGGTCCCCAAGTCACCTGTCCCCACCAACTTACCTAGATAACTTTCAAATCATCCTGAAAAGCTACAGATTTGGTCTGATATTTAAAGAGAAAACAGCTGGAATGCTACAGTGAGAAGAGTTTGCGCTTCTATCAAGGTAGGATGATGAAAAAAATAATAAAGAAATATCCAATGGGGAGGGGCCCCCGGGAGGAGCCAGGCTAAGGCCACGGGGCGAGTGCCCCCAGGACAGAAAAGCCCCTCCCGGAGAAGCTGGGCTCACAAAGAGTTGGAGCAGGATCCCAGGAGGGGCGGGGATGCTCCCAGGGGCACTAAGAGAGGAACTGCGCCCCAAAGGAGAGCGGGACGCACGCCTGCGGGCCCTGGGAGCAGTTCAGTGGCGGCTCCAGTGGCGGCTCCACGCAAAGGGGGTTGCACTGCTCTGGGAGCGCCATTCCAGCGGTGCAGGCCTGGAGCCCAGGGTGTCAGGAGACACAGCCCAGGATCCCATGCTCCCCCCAGGGAGAGGAAAAGGCCGAGAGGGCACAGGACAGCAACGGGCTCCTGCCGCTGGGCGGCCCGGAGCTGTGCAGATTGGTGGCCACTGCCCCCGGAGCATCCATGCCCCTGCAGACCGAGAGCTGTGGTAGATACTGCTGGGGCTGACTCCAGGCTGGAGAGCTGGCTGCGGCACTGTTGTTCCTCCTGGGGCCTCATAGGATAAACAACTCCCACTGAGCCTCACAGTGGCCTCACAGGATAAACAGGCTAAACAACTCCCACTGAGCCCTGCACCAGGCAGGGGGCTGAGTAGCTCCCCCAGGTACACAGACCTGAGGATCAGCACAGCAGGCCCCTGCCCCAGAACACCAGCTAGAAGGACAGAGGAAAAGCAAGTTATTGACCAAGCAACACTGGAATGTTCCAAGGGAAGTCGAGGGATTTACAGTATATAGAATCAGAGGATACTTTCCCTTGTTTTTTGTTTTCTATTTGCTTCCCACCGCTTTTTCCCTTTCTTCTTCTTCTTTTTTTTCCTTTCTTTTTTCCCTTCTCTCTTTTCCCCCTTTTTCCAGTAAAACTTGTTTTTGGTCACTCTGTACTGAGCAAATGATTAGAAGGAAAACCTCACCTCAAAAGAAAGAATCAGAAACAGTCCTTTCTCCCACAGAGTTACAAAATTTGGATTACAATTCAATGTCAGAAAGCCAATTCAGAAGCACAATTATAAAGCTACTGGTGGCTCTATAAAAAAGCATAAAGGATTCAAGAGACTTCATGACTGCAGAATTTAGATCTAATCAGGCAGAAATTAAAAACCAATTAATTGAGATGCAATCCAAACAAGACGTCCTAACAACGAGGTTTAATGAGGGAGAAGAATGAGTGAGTGACTTAGAAGACAAATTGATGGCAAAGAGGGAAACAGAGGAAAAAAGAGAAAAACAATTAAAAGAACATGAGGATAGGTTAAGGGAAATAACTGACAGCCTCAGAAGGAAAAATCTATATTTAATTGGGGTTCGAGAGGGTGCTGAAAGGGACAGAGGT